>NC_089198.1:14235785-14603285 GCF_963930695.1 Labrus bergylta
AGAGGGAGGGCTGTCAGATGGGGCCCCCTCAGCGAGGTTTCCTACTGTCATTGCAAAATTTGCACATTTGCTGCTGGTTTCAAGTCTGTCAGCCCTTGGGGCCCCAAGCAGTTGCCTGCCTTGCCTGTTGACAAGCAGCGCCTCCGCTGTGAGGTTGTTCTTATCTGGTTATGAAACTGAGCAAACAAAGTCATCAGCAATAGGATTCACTTGCTCTGTACAGTTATTTTTATTGCCTGTTACAACAAGAATAATCTGTTAATAGCTCCACTTTGTTCAAAGTAAGTTGCTTTTTAGCTGCTCAAAGTTAATTTTGAATAATGACTAGCATAAGGTTGGTTAAACAGAGCCTTTTTCTGCTGCCTGACGCAGCTGAAGAAGAAAGTAGAAGTTGACTAAAACAGAAGAATATCAGGACAGAAAACCCCAACAATGACCGGAAGGGGTCAGAAGGTCACTAGAACAGATATCAGAGCAGAGTGGAGGTAAATGGTTTGCACCTCCCAGGAACTCCTTTTTACATTACCATAAGAATAACCAGGTTTATGCATTTTTTATACAACATCTATGACCTAATAATTCTTTATTCCTTTCACACTAGCTTTTAGAGTTTCTCCAGACATTTAGTTCAGAAAGCTTTTCCCCTCTGCGTCTCACCTTCTCACTGGTGTACCCTTCAGACTTGACCCCCTGGATGATCTGTCTGTAGATCAGATCCGTGCTGATCTCGTCCTTTGAGCAGTCATGCCAGGGTGTGAACAGTTCCTTGCGGAGGGAGAGACTCCAGGGGGCGTCCTTCTCATGCTTTCCCTGCCTCCTCATCTCCTGCTCGCACTGAGACACGGCGTCCAACACGTGGGTCTCACAGCTGCCCAGAGACCAGATCTGGAGGCAAAAGAACAGCATTTCTTTATACTGAAGCTTAGTACTGATTAGACAACAGTCAGGGAGATGATTCAGGGGGGCGGCCTGGATGGATGAGACGAGTGGAGAAAGTAAAGTTCACCTTTTCAAATACACTGATGTACAGGGAGAATCCATAAGTGTCTCTAAGGCCGATATTGTCAGCTACAGCTTCACAGACTTCAGCAGAGTTGGAGGCTGAGTCGAGAGGCAGAGTGATGGAGCGGCCGTCCATCACAGTCACCGTCACGTCTAGCGGCTCCTTGGTCGTGGCAGCCTGTCAGAGAATAGGAAGGAAGGTTAAAACAGGATTAACAACATCAAAAAAAACATCCAAGGCGGGTGAGAAGTAACCATAAAAGCTGGACAAAAATGTGATTCAGTGTCTCTACCTTTATTTCTTTTACACATGGCAGCTCTTGTCTTTCACCGTTTGCTCGTATACGACGCAGGCGCTCGGTACAATAATCTCCATAACCACTCGGCCCTCTGCGGACAAAACTCTCCAAATACTGCGGAACAAAGGAGGAAAGGGTCAATCAAAGACGAGGCCAAGTGAGAGAAAGGACACAAGCTGTATTTTGACACCTCTGTGTAAACGTGTTTGTTCAACACGTGTGATGTCAGAGCTGCTTCACTAAATGGAAATCTGTTCATAGATTGTGGCTACTTGATAAGCTCTATAAATCTGTTCACAATAACGAACGTGTCGAACAAGACATATTTGAACATGACAAACAGGGTTTAACAGGGTGAGACTGAAATACTCATTTGTGCTCCAGTCTCTCCTAAAATAAAACGTGAAGTTCAACCCCCCATCAATGGCAGCCGATCCCAGCTGTCATTTGGCGAGAGGCGGGGTACACCCTGAAATGTTCACCAGTCAACCACAGGGCTGACATACAGAGACAGACAACCAGCCCAAATATACGGGCAATTTAGAGTCACCCATTAAACTAAGTGTTTGTCTCTTCTTTTATTTAGTAAATTGAGTTGCTGGGACACACGGACAACTTCCAACTATGTCTGACATTTGTGTGTATTTGTTTGGCTTTTATCATCATCATGTTAACATATTCAATAAAATATAACAGCCTGAGGTTTGGTTTCTTGTTAACAACACAATTTCTCACTATCTCAGCTTCAGTAACTCGAGTGATGAAAAGTCATTTGATTCATGGAAAATGCTGAAATCTTTTCTTTTAACTATGCTGCTGTACAGAAACCATAACAAAGACTGTAAGAGCTATGACAAAGAAAGAGACAAATGGAAGACTAAATACACAACAAACAAGAAGCAAACACAGAAACAATAAACTCAATAAATGAGAACGTATCAGCTAAAATAAATGAGTGATCAACAGGCGGCACCAAAGAGGGAAATAAATGACCGCGTCATGTATCAGGGTTGAGCATATGTTGAGTTCCTTTAGTCTGTTCTGTCTTTGTATATTGTTGAGTCGAAGTTTATCAGGCGTGGTACAAAAACAGGTTTAGACTTTGATACTTACGTACTTAGTAAACGTTCTAATGAGATCCTGAACATGTGAATATGCGATTGAATGTAAATCTCAGTTTCTAGCAGATGATATGAATAAACAATGATAAAGGTTATTGCTGTATTTATCTTTCGTCTATCAAGTGTTTTCATCTTATCTCATTATACGAATCGAATCAACACAGCCGGTGGGTGTGAACTGTTTAGAGTAGGGGTTGTGTTTATTGTCCTTAGAAATCCATCTTTGATAAAAGACGAAACCACTCCTGACAGGGAACAGAGTGACATGTGAGAGAGTCAAATAAAAATGACACCATGAAGTTAAGAGGGTTCTGTGTGACTGACTCGCTGCAGACTGACCTTCATGAAGAGGTCTGTCGGGGGGAAGATCCCGAGACAGATGGAGAGGAGAGTCCAGCCGAGGGAGCGGCTCCTCCTGTTCCTGTTCTCCACCAGCTGCTTACAGATCTGACAGTAAATCTCGTCTCTGCACCGAGAAACCAACAAGAAGGAGAGGAACAAACAGTAACAATCAATGCCAACCGTCTTCTTGAATAAATCAGCTAATTATTTGTAGAATTATTGAATTTTTTCATGGAAACAAATACAAAATTCATAAATGGTAAATGGAGTCTAGTCTTCTGACTACTCAAAGCGTTTTTACACCGCATGTCACAACCACACATTCACACGCTGATGGCAGAGGTTGTTGTGTCCATCAGAAGTAACTAATCCCATTCATACACATTCATATGCCACGAAGCAGCGGGAGCAATTCAGGGTTAAGTGTCTTGCCAAAGGACACATCGGACATGTAGCTGCAGGAGCTCTACCACTGAGACACAGCCCCCATAAGTATTTATTTTCCCACAATACACTGTATTTTAAGAAAATTATTGCATCTGTGCTTTGCAGCAGACACTATGCATAAAGCAAACTGGATATCTCATACTGTAAATACAATATCTGAAGCATTGATACATTTTAAAAACTGCTGTTTCATTGAAGTAACAATTTAAGAGTCAATCATATCACTAGAAAAAGGTAAGGGGAAATCTAATCGTAGCCCATTAAGCAAAAGATATTCTTTCTTTTTATTTAATTTAAAGGTTTATTTATTTGGGCTTTTATTTTAGAGTCAGGACAGATGATAGAGTTAGAAATCAGGGAGAGAGAGAGAGTGGGGAACGACACACGGGAAAGAAGCCGCAGGTCGGACTCTAACCCAGGCTGCCCTCCTAGAGGACTACAGCCTCTGTACATGGGGTGCGAGCACTAATCACTAGGCTTACAGTGCCCAAATACCCTTTAATTTGAACGTCCTCGCGGTTAAATAGGTGCGTTTAAGTTTGATCCATGTCAAAAGATTCTGAACTCTTCAACTCATCACAGAACTCATCAAAAAAAGTTTGGAACCGTTGTTTCGGTCACTTATTTCACCCCTTTAATAATACTAGTTGGTGTTGTATTTTATATTGTTGGAAGCAGAAAAGAGGAAATTAATTAAATCTGATGTTTCAAGGCTTTTTCTCCATTGCATACAGACTTTGTATCTAAATGTCAGTGCGTTATGTGTATTTCTTTTCTCATGCTGACCTTATGTCTCGTCTGGATAGAGCGTAGCCAATGATAATGTGTAGTTTCTCCTGGGACGTGAGGTACCGATGTAGTTTAGGACCCTCTCCGATCATGACGTCCTCGTCTTCTGTCAGGTCCTCCGGCTGATGAACAATGAGAGGGAGAGAACAATCAGCCTCGATCACACATAATCAATTGACACAGAAATAGTGAGTAAATGGTGAACAGCAAAAGCACTGACCTCCTCAATAATGGTAGAAGCTTTTCTTCCTCCGAGCTTTTTCTTGTTCTTCCTCAGAATTTTCTATCGCGAGAACATGGAAAATACAGGGAAGATTGATGACTGAGCAATCACTGAAACAATGGGAAATGATCTTCTAAAGGCCATTTAAACAGTTATTGAAACAAAAAGTACTACCCTCACACAAAGAATAAACAATACATATACTATAATAATAGTATAAGAATAAAATACTTGCTCCTACTAAATAAATAAAAAAGTAAAATTTCTAAACTACCTTTTTCCCACGAGAGAGCTGAGACGATGATCATTTAAAAATAGATCTTTTATAATAAAAAATATGATGACAGATGTTTTGTATTTGTTTACGAGAGGAAACAGGACTGATGATCTGGACACTCAAAATCTGTGATATTGTCTCACATTGTGCATCCAATCCGTGTGTCAAAATAAGGCAGGAGAGAGAAGAGGTGTGTGTGAGTGTCTGTGTGTCAGTGAGTTATGTCTGGATGGTATCATAGCATGTGTAACTCTCTAAGATTAAGGCTTCGATTTATCAAATAAACAGTTTCATGCTTTAAATCTATGGAATCTAATAGCCTGCTCCACTTTTCAGAAAATGTGTGCTCAAACAGGCCGTTTGGAGATTTTCCCTTCATGACATCACAAAGGGCAGTAACACCTCCACCAGGTGGGTGACACTCCCTCAGTTAGGTGTTTAGTCTGCCTTCTCACCGTAAACAATAGGGCATGGAGTGAGAAAACCAGAGCAAGCTAAGCCCTTACAGAGGGGGCGTGGTCAGACACAGCTCATTTACATTTAAAGGTACAGACACAGAAACAGCCTGTTCTGAGCAGGGCTGAAATAGAGGGGTTTATAGGTATGATCAAATAAAGCATCAGAGTGGATTTAAAAAAAGAAACTTCACCGACATGTTTTGGGAAACTCTGAGACTTATTTAAACTTGTTGAAAAGGAGGACAATATCTGACATTTAAAGCGAGAAAACGTATCGACTTTAAGTAATGGACAATGTAATGACTTTTAATAGGCTAAAATTGAAAAACATGTATTGAGTTGTCATCTTCTCAACATGATTAAAAATATGAAATGGTGGAAATGACTCAAATGTGACTAAAGACTTAGATTAAATCTCCAATAGCTGCCAAAATGAACTCTGATGTTTAGTAAATGTTCGATAAACTCTCATTATCTATAACAGAATCGACCTGCAACCCCCACAATCCTACATGCACTTGAATTATCACTCCTGATGTACACTAGACTTTGATACCTGGTCCAGTCCCACCAGGCTGCTCAGTCTGCGGCCTCGCCTGTGAGGAAGATCGCGTGAGATTGTGCTCGAGGCTTGGGACACGCCGTCCATAGATTTGGGCTCTGGCATGTCCTCCATGTAACGCATAATAATCCAGAATACAGTCACACATGCCTGGAGGAAAACGAGGGGAGGAGGTAGGAGTGAGATTTGGCAAAAGATTTAAAAAAATAGAAATCTGTGTGTCTCTCTCTTCTCTAAGCTCTCACCAGCGCATCGCCCTCGTCATCGTGAGGCAGAAGAGGATGTTTGAGTCTCTGCGTGATGTGTGTGTGTGTAGCGTCGCCCCGGAAGTATTGTACGCTGAACTTGTAGAAAGAAAACTGATCACTGTCTTCATTAAACGTGTCATCCTCGTCCTCCTCTCTCGTCGATGGTGTCGGGGTCGACGAGTTTGAGGCTGGACTGATGACGATGTTTATCGAGGGATTCTCCTGCAGCTCTAGCAGGTTTCTTCTCTTCTTAAGAGTAAAAGAATGATAAATATCACCGTTATTTGTCAGTACATTTAATATGTGATGATATGAATGATGTCACATTATGGGTTACCTTAAATTCGTCTGATTTCAATGCTTCCTGTTTGACCACTTCCAAAGGAGGGGTGGGTATACGACTTTCATACACGTGCTCCCCGGAGTCCTGCTCAACGATTGACTCACTCTCCTCTTCAGCTAGGGCGATGTCAAGCTGCTGAAGACGCTGCTGAAGTTTCCAAGCTATTTGCTCTTGTCTTTCCTTCTCCTGGAGTAATAAGAAGTCCTGTGAGGAGGTTTGGTCGAGAGACTGAGGTTTACATACAGAATACAAAAGAACTGGTTGCAATCCTTGGAAAACAGGAAGAATGGTCCTGTCAGTCACTGGGTTTCTTACAGTTTCAATAGCTGCAGCTCCTCTGTCCTTCCTCAATCTGTCAACTTCTCTTCGGGCCAGCAGACCTCTGGTTTGAGCCTGCAGCAAGATGACCGCCTCTCTCTTCTGCTTCCACTCTTTTCTGGACCTGTAGCCTCGTACCTGTAGTTAATCAATATCATTAATTAGTTTATTAAAGAGTTAGTAAGAAGGAGGTCCCTTCTTGTTTCTAATGGATCTAAGGAAAAGTAGCTGGAGTAGCTGCATAGGAAGTGAACTGGCACCTCTCCAGCTACCAGACCAATTCCCAGACTTGGTTGAGATCGAGTACTTCAGTTCCCAACCCAAGTACCCCAACCCGCCCCCCCAAAAAATTAAATATATAGTTCATAGAACACAGCAAATTATACAGGTTACATCGTTATCTACTTTTTAAGTAACAAGGTTTGGGGGGAAATCATTTGGATTTCTTACAAGCATTTTCGAATGCATTTAAAAATGTCAAAAAAAGTATCAGAATATTTAATACCAAAGAAATAAAGCCATAAATCATTAGAATTGTTTAATATGTTTAAGCACTGTATTCATATACTATGTTACGTGCCTGGCTCTGTATTGTCAGTGCTGCTTCTTTCTGCTTAAGGTAGTGAAACTTAAGCATCCGACTCCGGATCTTTGCAGTCAGCCGGTCGTAGCCACGCTGGAGCTGGTTGGAGTGAAAGTTGAAACAAAGGACAAGGTCAGTGGACCCTGAGATAAGTTCTCTTACAGCAGCAGAGATCTGGGGAGGCAGCGTTACGTCAGTTACAATCTGTGAGTTTCATAAAAGGTTGTTAAGTAATAGACCTTTCTTTCTGCTTCTTTCAGTCTGTAAGCTCTCCAGTTCTTCTGCAGCACCAACACTGCCCTCCTCTTCTTCAGAAAGGTCTTCCTGCAAAGACAGAAAAAAGGGGCATATTATCATGACAATAACTATCTATCTATCCGAAGCTACAATGTAAGCAAACCCATCCCTGTTGGCATATTGTCAACAAAGATAATGCATTGTACCTATGACCTCATTAAAATCACAGCTCATATCTCTTCTTCACCTGTCTTTATGGCCCAACATGACCCTCTGGATCACCACAGCTTTCCTGCTCAGTTCTTCTTCCCTCAGTCTTTCCAGGAAAACATCATGAGTGTCCTGAAGTCAAGACACAGGAATACACAGTCACACTTTTATGTTTGGCAGGAAAATTATTGTAAATTATGTATTACATACGTCCAAGATTAAAGGAGAAATATGTAACTCTGACACCTAGCTTTTAAAATGGGTACACTGAAGCTTCAGTGTTTAGCCATCTCTGCGTGGGTCTCGAAACCTTTCTGCGTTCTAACTACTCTCCATTTTTTTAAAAGCATCTCCAATTTTAAACCCAGTTTTACCACGTTTCATCCCGTGGAGCTTATTAGAACAATTCCGAGGCTATTTAGGTTGGATACAAATATCTGTTCACTTGCCCACTTCCATCGCTGCAACACCTGTTGGTTTGCCGTTTGCCTGGCAAACCGAGGGGCAAAGGGCAGTTTGGGGGTTCCTTAAAACTGCCTACCTTCTGTGGTCAAAACAAAAACAGACCATTCAGAACTGGAATCTAAACTCAGAAGGAGGACACACTGGCTGCTGCTTTGTTGTCAGAGAAGCCAGCACTTCAACAGCATGTTTCCTTAATGTCTGATGACATCACAAGGTCATTTTATGATTTCATTTAGTAGATATTTTAAATATTGGTTCTTTAATGACCATAAATAAAAAGTAACAGGTGCATCATACAGTAATAAGTAACAGAGCACAAATCAACTCAGGGGAATATAATATCAGCAGAGGATTTCATATTTTAACATTCTTCACTATTACTGAGCAGGTGACCTAGTGGTTAGTTGTGCAGAGGCTGTAGTCCTCCAAGATGGCGGCCAGAGTTCAAATCCGGCCTGTGGCTCAATGCCCGCATGTCTTCCCCCACTCACTCTCCCCGATTCCCTACTCTTTCCACTGTCCTGTGCAAATAAAGGCTTTAAAGCCCAAAAATATGTTGTCGTTTTTTAAAATTACTGTGCAGTGATGTTCTGCTGCGTCAAAATAACTGAGAAATTATTTTCAAAGTTTTCTTCACCTTGAGGAAAATCTTGGTCCTGCCTATTTTCCACCTGTCGTCTCCTTTAATCACTGTCTTGCAGATGGCTTCACAACAGGCAGCAGCTGACTTCTGCAGAAACAACAGAGAGTTTATTTGTTGATGGAAAGACGCTAATGACAGTCAAGACACCAAAGATGCAAACCAATCTTTAAAGATATAATAATGAAAGGGGCTGAATTCTCTTGGTTGACATTTATGATTAAGCTTTTAAATCAACAGTCCACATTGTTATGAATCATATGAACAGGACTAACCATCCTGGGGTCACAGACGGTGGTCTTCAGCAGCACCCTGTAGCGCTTTAGGAACTCGTTAAAAGTGTGGCGGATGGGGTATCCCAGATTCCTGATGCGGATGGTGTCCATCATACCGGAGTATCTCAGCTGACGAATACACAGTTCTCTGTCGAACAGCTGGATGAGAGTAGAGTTCGATGAGTGAGGATATGTGGGCCTGAGAAGTATTTTGACCTCTTTCGTCTCAGGAACAGCAAAAGCATGTCTTAAAGCCAACGGTTTTATCAGCTTATTGTTACTGTGATATTATTTAAAAGGGAGAGGAAACAAATCACCCTAATTGGCCCCTACCCCTGTAAAAATGTAAAATAGTCACATACCACAGCTCTAAATATAACATATTATAATTTAACACCACGGCAAACTAAAACAGTTTCCCTGATCCCATGTCATGATGGATGAATGCGAAGCACAGCCGAGGACGATGGTAACGTCTTAAGTTTAGGGATATATGAAACTAAACCAAAGGATATTAAGAAACGAGAAAATGAAGAAAATAAATTGTGAGTTGTTGACTGTTTCAGACCGAATTTTCATGAAACTCAACTTCCAAGACTTGAGAGAAAGGGAACAAACTCATTATGAGTCATCATCTTGGGATCATGAATGACTGTATCAGTTTCTATGACATCCCATCAAGTAGATTTTAAGATAGTTCAGAGGATAACTAAAAAGAACTGTGAGATGCTGAAGGCATTACAAGTAAAATTCAGGAGGAGGGATTCATCTTCTGAGGAGCATGAACCTCCACATAAACTACGATGGAGATCCATCCAGTAGATGTCAGGATATTTCTATCTTCACTGAAGTGCAGGGGTGACAGACTGACATGACCCTCGCTGGAGCCGGTATAAACCAGGGAGGGAATATAACTTTGACTAAATTAAAAGAGGCAAGGAAGGACTCCGGGGAACAACCCGACACTGTTTGTTAGAAGGTTTATATTAGAGGAAATTTGCTCGATTGCTTTATGGTAACAAACAGGAAGAGCTCATTGTTAACCCATATAGTCAAGGGGCTGAGAGGCAGACTGGAAAATTAATCTTCTACAGGGGAACCAAAGGTGAAAAAGACAAGGGCAAACTTACATAACCACCACTTTCCTCATTTCATACATTATTTTTACAGTCTATACATTATACAACCCTGTATAAATACACATGCTTAAAATAGTAGCTGTGTTGTTATTCTGCAGTGTAGTAGCAGTAGTGTGATTCACCTCAGACTGTTTTTTGTTGTTGGGTTTAAAGCAGCGGATGAAGAAGGGCTGGCAGGCGGACAGAGCCTTCATCAGAGAGTCCAGAGACTGACGGAACTGACCACTCAGTGTCAGCACTGGTTTTCTGCCGTCAGTCCGAGCCTGTGCAGAAGATAGAAAATCATGATGCCATGTCGGGAACACAGCAGAACTGTCACACCAGTGTCATGATCAATGCACGTCTTATTACAATTAAGACTGAATATATAAATGTCCATTCTAGCATTTGATTGTAAGATAATGGCTTCTGTTCAAAATTAGGTGAGTTCCAGTAAAAACAGGAAACATTATCATCATAACATTATCTCTCCATCCCAGAAAGGCGGCATGACACAACATGACACAACATGACACAAGATGACACAAGATAAGATAAGATCGGATAAGATTAAACTCTATCGCAGGTTGCAGATGCTATCGCAGCTCAAGACTCAGATCAAAAGAAAAAGAGACAAAACAATATCATTGCATTATGTACAAATGTCACTTTTTCAGAGTCGGTTAGATTTGCACGGCAACCAGCGGAGGTAACTCTAATACAAAAGTGTTTTTGTAACATTCAGGGTCGTGTCCAGACTTTTTGGACTGGGGTGGCCCAACTGGGGCACCGACTTGCGCATGGGTGGCCGGAAGTTTGTGTGCACACACATGAAAGAAGAACTTTTATTCACCCCTTCTGTCTGCACTAATCACAGGGACTTTTAAGTAGCACAAGGTAATGATAACATAAACATCTTCTAAGCTTAATTCTTTAAGGACTCAAAACAATGTGTGTCTACAGTCACAATTTAAAGTATTTTTTTAAAAAATTGCAACAAAAAAAACATGTGCAGACTAAAAACTATGAGCTGCTTGTTGCAACACAGCCTGAATGGTGGATTTCAACATAAGTCCCACCTCTGGCAAGGCAAACAGCCAATAATTGTTAAGGATGTCTGGGTTGGCACCTAGAGTGGCCGATAAGATTTGAAAGGGGGCCCATGCCACCCCTCATGCACTCTGTAACATTTGAATAAATATTGCCATTAGAGGTTAAAACAAGTGAAATATATATTTATTAATTGTATAAATCTCAAGTATTGTCTGTTTAAAATGCACAGTGTCTAACTTTATTCTGTAAGATATTTGCGTTCACCATCATCTTGCACATTCTTACCCAACTGTCCAGCTCCTCCATTACACCTTTTGTACATATTAACATTGCTATATCTATCTTGTTCCTTGACAGTAGAAGAACTGCTGTTTGTTAGATTTTTACTAGATTTTTATTCTACTGTTCATTGTTCTAGTACCAGAAAGTCCCAGACCAGTTCCATGTCAAACCTGGCCGGCAATAAACCTGATTCTAATTACTGCTGAGGCTGTGATTTCATACCCGTAGTGAGCTCTTAGGTGTCATGATGACCTTCTTGTTGTTACCGATCTTCCCTCCGTTTGTTGAGAGCTCTGACTCAAATATCTGACGCAGCAGCTTATTGGTGGAGACGTCGACCATCTTGATGATGTCAGAACTAACGGCATCTCGGTTCTTTTCCAGGAACCCTTAACACAAAAAAGAAGAAGGAGCATGACCTATCACTTTACAGCAGCAGCAGGCTCTTGAGTCTTCTATTTGAATTTTTTTGTGGTTCGTTTCCTACCTTCAGATTCGTAGTAAACCACGCCTGCAAAGTGGCGAATACCAAAATCCGTGTTGTGTTGACTTTTAGAGGCGACGTAGTTCTTGTTCCCGTTGTGCTGCTGGTTCATCTTGTTCAGCATCGTAGAGTCTGTGCCCTGTGAGCCACAAAATGATACTTTGAATTTAAAAACTAGTACTAGTATTAGACTGAACCAGAAGATTTTTACATCTTGTTTTTGTATCGATGAAAAATCAAGCCATTAAAGCTCCAGCACCTTTGGAAAATGGCTCTCTTCATCAATCAGAGCCAGCAGGTTACAGGCCTGTCCAGCCAGCAGGTCCAGGATGTTCTGGTTGTCGCTGAACTTGATGTTATTCCATACGATGTCCTCCTTCTGGTACTCCTTCTGCTCCAGCTTGAAGATGTGAGCCACAAAAAACTGCTGCAGCTTTTCGTTGGCAAAGTTAATGCACAGCTGCTCAAAGCTGTAAAATGACAGGGAGGTATTTGTTCAGTTTGAGGGGTTTTTTGTGATTAGCCTCACAGATGTGTCACAAGCTATCCTGACCTGTTGGTCTTGAAGTTCTCGAAGCCAAAGATGTCGAGCAAGCCGATGGACAGGAAGGAGGATTTGGGGGTTTTGATCAACTGTTTATTGATCACGCTGTTGATTTTTTCAACGATCCAAATGAAAAGCTTGTTGTAGATTGCCTGAAAGATCCGACACAAACAGCAGTCTTTTTTGAAGTCTTTTTATGCCTTTACTTTACAGATAGGACAGCGGATACAGTCAGAAAACGTGAGAAAGACAGAGAGGGGAAAGACATGCGGGAAAGGAGCCCCAGGTCAGATTCGAACCCAGGCTGCCCGCTTAAATGACCACAACCTCTGTAGATAGGGACGAACGCACTAACCACTTGGTTACCGCCGCCCCCTAAACTAAGTTTTCTGAACATACATTATATGTCCAGATAAAAAAAATAACTGACAAAAGTAATCAAGTGCATCTGTGACTGGAGTTTTTTTTATCCCTGGATCCCTCAACTTCGGTATCTTTATACGTCATTGTGTTGCAGATCCTTGCAAAAGAATCCCCTCCCCCTTAAAGTTTGACACTAAAAGTAAGTAAGTAAGTAAGTAAGCAAATTCAAAGTTTGGTTTGTTTTGATTTTGGCGACCCCTGTGGACAAAGCAGTACCTCTGATCGCTTTGCTGATTTTGTCCCGTACATGTGTAAGTCCTGATATTCAACAAAGATATCTTCTCCTGCTTTCTTTAAACAGACACATGTACCATGGTTTATGCAGCGCACAGTAAGTAACTCTATAGAAAACAAATCATTCTTCTCTGTGATGGACTTGTATGCTTTTGTATGTCATAATGATACAAAAGTATTAATTTCACTATGTTTCATACGCAGCTAAAAACTCCCCAAAGATGCTTGAAATGGATTGAATTGGTGTTGTATTTAATCAAGTTAAAATATTTCAAGCTGGGGGACATTTTACAGGTTTTAAAAATAGTTAACATATAAAATATGAAAAGCTTTAAGTCTGTTAATCAAAGGAGTCGATTTTAAATCCAGGTTGTAACACTGGTAAAAGTGGAGATTCCAGAGGGTTGGTTTCATGGGTCAATACACAATGCATTGTAAATGTGTGTAGCTGTATGAAGTATAACAATTCAATGATTCCCTCTGCAATCAAACATGAAGAGTCCTATCATCCTCTATTAAAGTCAAACACTTCCTTGAGGGACTAAAGATGCAGGAGTGAACATTTACAAAGTCAAGGTTCTTTTATCAGGAGCTAGGATCTAACAAGGAAGTGCACTCTGATTTACCGACACTGAGTGAACTCCTTTACCTTGACGAAGGCGTCTCTGCAGTCAGAGGCCTGCTCACAGCTCAGAGGTTTGGTCACTCGCTCTCTATTCGTCATGAACGAACGGTGGGTCAGACTCGAGGACAGAGAAGACTTATGGACCTGAAGACAAAAAACTGCTCAGTTGAATTCTGAAGAAGTCATTGCATCTCGTGTCAGATAACAAACGTTGAGAGCGGGCTAACAAAGTGTTCACCTGCAGTAGTGACGCTGTGATGCTGAAGTGCTCTGACTTGCTGACATCGCTGGTTTCCAGGTTGTTCTGTGTGTTTGCTGGATGGAAAAAAACAATCAAATGTGACCACAACAACAACAACAACAACAAAGTAGTAAAGAGTGAAGAAAAGTGAGATCTGGAGAGTAACTCAGCTGATCTGCAGTTTAAAGGTCTTGAGTCTTTTGACTTTAAGGTACGTTATATATCAAACTTACGTTTTGTATATGTTAATAAAAAGTGCTACATGCACTTCCCTCGATATGATGAATATGATTAATATACTAAACATTCATTTAGCTTAATCTACCAGTCAGTAAATAATGAACTATATTATCTTCACATCAACCAACAGAAATGTCTGTTCTCACTAATAAGATTCATAAATATGAAATGAAAGAGGAATGTCGTTCTTCCAGGTTATGAAACATGAACACATACATGTCACATTTGTATACACTCACCTTCAAAGCAGATGTTTCCCAGGTGCAAAATGGCCGCCAGCAGCTTGAGGATTTCCTGACACTGGCTTTCAGAGAAGTTCAGGATCTTCATGGCAGATCGAATATGTGTGTAATCTTTAGCATCATCTCTTCCATCACACCGGATGCAGCCGCCCTGCAGCACGTGAGAGGGAAGACTCCAGTTATGTTATGTTATGTTTGCTTTTATGGTTGGTGAAGGAGACACAATGAGCTGAAGGTGGATTGAAATACTTTAGTGAGGAATCTGTACTCCTCGGCTTTTCCAAGGTGAAGGATTTTCCTCTCCTCTGCGGTTAATCCTGCCAGCAGACAGTAAAACATGTGGTAGTTTCTCTCCTCCAGGGCCTGACAGGGTGGAAGGAGAAGTACGTGTTCATGTGGCAGAAAGATCAACTGAAGGTGTCACTTTTTATGCTTTACCCACACTGCATGATTAGATAACAGCAAGTTTATTCGCCACAGATAGCGTTTAGTTTTACAGCTTTAGAAAGAAGATGTTTGCTCTGAGGGAGGTCAGAGGAGCCAAGCTGCCTCACCTGATGGCAGACACGAGACTTCTCCAGCAGATACTGGTCCACTCGAGCTCCTTCAATCACTCCATCCTTACTGAAGAATATCTCCAGATATTTCCCAAAGCGACTAGAGTTATCATTGCGGATTGTTTTAGCATTTCCAAACGCTGTATGGGAAAAAACAGGTAGGACTTTCAACCACTTATTCATTCTGTATCTGTGTGCATCATTCATGTGCAGAGGATGTGAGAGCGGCACAGGCCCAGATTTTAAAAGGCATTCTTGTTTTTTAAATACTTGACAAATGTGTGAGTGGTCTGACTTCTTTTGCAAAACGGCTTATTCAGGCCAAAAAAATCTGGTTTGGAGGGATTTGAGAAAAAAACAACAACCTTGAATTTCTCCTGAGATTAATCAAATTTAAATTTGAAGAGAAAGAATAAAAAAAGTTTCACACTGTTTCACTTGCAGGCATTGTTTGTCTGTTGCTTGAATGTCCTGGTATTAGTGCAGTTGTTTTTATGTCCTACCTTCCAGTATGGGGTTAGACTCCAAGATCTGCTGTTCAATCTGCTGTTTAGAGAGTTCTCCGCTGACCGCTGCCAAATACTGAAGGATCAGCTTCGTGCTCTCCGTCTTCCCTGCTCCTGATTCTCCACTGAGAGTGAAAAAATTAAGCAATTAATGAGAAAATAAAATGTGACACAATTTCTAATCAAAAGCAGTGAACAGAAGTGATTTGTTTCCGACCTAATGATGCAGCACTGGTTCCTGAGGTGGCGTTTCATGTTGCTGTAGCAGGTTTCAGCGATGCCGAAGATGTGTGGAGGAAGTTCTCCGAGCTTTCGACCCTGATACAACTTTACCTGAAGAAAAACACATCAAATTGTTGTAACCTTTGAGGGAGAGTTTCCACTTTTTTCCAGAGACAAAATATAGGGATGAATATGCTTTGTATGTTAGTGCCCGCCTTACCTGGTCAGCTGAATACATGGGATAATCCTGGTACGGGTTCACGGCCACCAGCACTGAGCCTGTGTAGGTCTTACATTTAGGAAAAGAATAACATTAAGCAAAATCAGGTTTAAATTACATTTCATTTACATTTTCAGTCTGTGATTCTTAAAAGAACAGGTCAATCAAATCACACACAAAACATTTTTTTGCAGCCAAGAAGTGGTCTGATAGATGCAGAGGGGTGACAGTTAAGATTTGCTGTGGAGCAGTTCTGAGTCAGAATCAGGTATACATTATTGCTTTGGAAGTAGGCCTGGGGACCTGCTTGAGGTCTAATGAGGACAGGAGAGCTAGGAAGTCTGTTGTCTGGGTTTTATCAGTGTCGATGTTCATGTAACCAATGATAATCAGTGGTGTGCCATCATCAGGGATAAAAGTTCTCCAGGCAACACCCTGGTGGGCGATGAAGAATAATAAAAACCTTCCAGTAAAAATAGAGAATTATCATGAGTTAGTCCTCTATTGCATCTAGAAAACCACGTTATGTTCAAAGGTATCTACCATCACCTTTTCACACTTTGAAAAATACAATAACATCCGGCTATTTGTTAGGAGTGGGGACAAAGCTGTAAAATAAATGTACCCAATTTCTGAGGAGAAAAACTGTGGGATTTGTTTGAACTAGCCCTTTAAAAATGAATGTAGCAGCAGCATGAGCACCAACTCGACTTCAACGCAAAAAACAACGTACCTAAGATAATGTAGCTCAATCTAGTTACAGTCTACAGTTATCAGGCTTAAATCAAGTCAGTCAGTCAGTCATTCAGTGATCATATCATTTGAAAACTCCCTGAGACTTTTATCAGGTGAAAAGTCAGCTGAGAAGTAGGTTTTTTTGTACGTGGGCTTACATAGATTTTGCCTTGTTTGTGTCTGAGCAGCAGGTTTCTGAGGAGGCCGGCCTCGTTCATGTCTCCCAGTTTGATCATGTCGTCCACACCCTCTACTGATGTTGGGTGCATAATCTTGAGAGAGGCCTCCAGCTCCGGGGACAGACTCTGCTCCTGGGAGAGGTTAAAGAGAGAAATTATACAAGATCTACATAGGGTGGAGTTTTCATCATCATGCTTAATGTGGAAAAACACACTGTATCAATAATATCTTAGTTAACAAAGGGTGTTTACCTTTCCCTCATCGTCCACCAGTAGCCGCTGACCTGACGGTGTAACTTTCACCCTGGCTCCAATGGGGACCCCGATGTCGGAGTCCACCCAAACCCACTCCCCCTGAAAATACAGAGCACAATAAATATATGTCTAAAAAAATCTGAAAATGTTATAAAATCCTTCATGAATTCCCTTGATTGACTTACAGCAGGGAAATGTGAAATTACATCCAGGAAAGAAATATGCTCTTAAATGATTCAAAAATGTTCTTATAATAAAAAAACGCACTCACAAATTTTACTGTCAGTGGGCCTACTGAGAGGCTTTCTATAAACTTACCTTTCTCAGCATCTCCGGTTTCTCACTGCCCTACTCCCTAAACAAAGAATCAAAAAGATGAGCTGCAGTTTTCAACAAAACGTAATAAACTCCAACAAAACATGTACAGTTACGCTTTCAGCTAATCACAATTATAGACAATTATAATTGAAGGTTTTACCAAACGCCTTTGGTTTTTCATTACAGAGACAACAATTCTGCTCAGTGACGCTGGTTAATATACGCTTTGGATAAAAGCGTCTGCTAAGTGAATTGTAGAATTGTAGAATTAATATATATAAACAGATTAAAGAAAAGTCACTCAAACCAAACAATTAAGAGGTCTACCTTTGATCTTCATTAACACCACTCGGTCAGGCTGTGGAGCTGCTGTTAGTCTCGTCACCCTCTTCAATCTGTCTCAATGAAGGAGGAAATACAGCTACATAGCTCTCTGAGAGCTGACAGATAGATTTTTATGGCACTTTGACTTTGAACCGGAGTGTAAGGGAAAGGAAGAGGAATAGAAACCAATCTCTTACCTAGAGGTGGGAATCTGTGCTGTCATGGTGAGGGTGTTGTCCAGGCCTCATTGATTTTTCTATCTGTTGGGTTAACCTTTAGAAACAACTGTTTTAAACCAATAACAGCACAATCATAAGTTATCTAACAAATATTTCCATACATGGCCTTGGCAAAGATGGCCATCCAGTAAGTTTTGTAATGAATATATGTGCGGCCTTTGGACTTTGGTTGTGTAAATGAGAGACAAGAGACTGCTTGGAATCTCTGTCTGTCACTGCAATAAAGATTTAATATTAGATAAAACTATCCTTTAAATTCAAGGGGTGAGACTTAATTGGCTGTGCGTGTGTGGGGTTATCAATCAAGTCATATTATGAGTAATACCCTGTAGGATTTCTCTGTTGAAGATTAGTCACGTCTTCCAGCGCTATAGAAATGGTCTCACTAAACTGCCAGTGAGGGGTTTGAAACTGAACTTCAAACCTTAAGGGAAACCTCCCTTTAATAAGAAAAGGTTTGTTATCTGAACTCCTATAAAATTCAAGTAGCGTGAGTATATCAGTACTCATGACTGAGATAGGAGTCACTGCTTGTTATTTGCTGGTGTCAGTGTTCAGCTGATAAGAAATTATATGAAAGGTAGTGAAGGACCTGAAAGAAAAACTCTTGTAAACATTGTGTGCTACTGTTCCAAATAAAGACAGGTCAACACTATAGTTGAGCTCATAGGACTTGATCTTACAATCCCTCTTACAGTAATTGGAAATTAAAATCTCTTGATGTCTTGAATGGGGGTAGGGGTAATGACTTCATTGGGGTCATCAGGTGGGCACCCTGCTTCCTTGATTTTTCATTGATAGGCCCATAACATCTACAGAGGGCTCAACTGCAACACCAGGCATCCCAGTTATAAATAGTTAGTAATTCTCCAGCCCTGTTGTAATGCCTCGGCTGCTAGATCTGAATATTTCGGCCTCTTACGTTCGTATGCTTCCCCAACTGCAGCCTCCCATGGCACAGGTAGTTCCACAATGTATAGGGACTTTAGCGAGGCTGACCACATAATCAAATCCAGCCTGAGATTTTTTGTGACAATTTCTGGTGGAAATCTTCTGGTCAAGATTGACTTGCATCTTCCAGTCCCTGGCTGTATCCAATAGGCATGCTTCCCTTCTCATGATTGGATTCCTTGGGACTTGTTCTGCTGGTACGAAGGCAGTGGTGTAATAGAAGCCAGAGGTTGGGGGAGAGAGTGCATTGGTGGTAGCCCTCCTCCCTTCCAGGATTAGAGCCAGTTACTGGAGGATCTGGTTGTGCTTTCAGGTATAACGTCCTTGGGTGAGGCTTGTTCTGCAGTCGGTGAGGATGTGTCTTATGGGTTCCTGGTGTTTGACAGAGTGGACATGCTGGGTCTTTTTAGGAGTGGGAAGAAGATCATAGGTGGCTCTAATGATGAAACTTCCTTGAACTGCTTCCTTCCATATCCCAAACATCCTTCCATGTGATTTTTTGATGCTCCAGGTTTACCCATCTCATCCATTGGCCCTGCTTGGAACTGTGAGCCTTTGCACATATTTTTGCCTCCACCTGGTGCCGACCTTTGCTTCTACAAGCTTTCTTTTCCGGTCGAGTGTTGCTTTGTGCCATGTAGGTCTGCTTGTTGAGACCAAGACCACCTCTTCGCTGCACCTGACCTACTATGTCCCCAAGACTGAGAGCTGACTTTGCCTGTTGTACAGCGTCAGTTGGGGTCCACTTCCTCCCTGTTGCCAAACTGGGAGCAGCCGCTCGTATTGTGGAGTCTTGGGATTCAGTCAGGGTCATTGCATTCTAGACAATACAAAGACAATTTCATAATGCCAATTGATTCATGATAAAATGCTGAATGATAAAATTATCCATGACTGAAAACTGACCAAGTCACTTCATAAAACTACAAAAAATACATTTTGACACAGAGCATCATGAGTTACTTTCTTAAACTTTCAGCATACAAATGAAACATAAGTAATAGCTGTTTTGTGTCTACTTAAAAATGCAGGTTTAGGCCTACTCTGCTGGGAAAATATGGCTAATAGCAAAGCTAGCTTAATGCTATACAGTATGTGTTCTCTTGGTTGTTAACTTTTGCTGCCGTGGAAATGTAGTTAGTGTACAGAGGGTTCATCTAATAGTTTTTTTTAAGCTACAGAATGTCCTGCTGTGAAAATATGGCTCTGTGGTAGCTTAATGCTATTCTTGTTCTCTAGCTAGTTGCTAACTCTGTCAATGCTGGTTATTGTGCACAGGGTTCATTGATGTTGATGTTGAAAAAACGAGTGGTGACAGTGAACAACAGTGAAGTTGTGCCTTGTCCAACTAAAACAGAGAATGGAAAGAAGCTTTGGTCATGTAGATATTTCATATAGACTTGTGCAAAGTTTACTTAAATGTATTCAAAATTCAAGTAGCCTAGATGCGAGATGTCAGTGTGGAACACTTAACACACTTTTAATGAAATCCTCCAGAAGGAACCTCGTCAGATTTGAGGAGCTTGACATTTCACCCACTTTAATACAGTAGGCCTTCGTGTAATTAAGGTAGGGTAATCAGCTGTGACGAAAGCCTGCCTCAATATCTTCTAGCATGCTGGTGCAGTGTATTTATGGTTGATTGATTAAGGACACTCCCAAGATGATAAAACAGACTGTGTATAGTCACAACATAAACTAAACTCCGGAGGGCAGTGCCACAGGATTGTGAATAGGGGATCACCAGAGCAGCACTAAGAAGAAAAACAGTCTTGAGTTCACCCTTCATGGATTTCATGTGTTTATTTTCCTACAGACATAGACAGTCATCTACTTCTCAGTATGTTGTGAAGCAGAGAACAACTGCACTTTGATGTTACATGTCACAGAATAACTTTGGAAAACAAAAACAACAACAGAGACTATAAAGTTAAATTCAGTTTTAAGGGTTTTAAATAGGACACATAAATAGAAAGCAGAGACACCTCCTAAAAAGTCAGCATAATAGTTCTGCAAAGCAATTTATCTATTGGTTTAAATTACAGCTCATGGCACGCCGTCAGTCCCTGGAAATCAAAATAACCTCCAAACTTAAGCTGGTTGTCTTTAAGATTTCAACAAACGCATGAAACACCTCTGAAATAGATTTCATATCCGAATATAACAGAAAAATATTTTTCAAGACTGAGCAGCTAATCTGTATCCAATGACTTTATATAAAACCATTAAACTAAAATGTGAGAGAGTAAGAAAAAGAAAGGCACTCCGACTCAGTCAAACCAAAAAAAACAGGCCAAATCAGTTTAAATGTGCAGCAGCACTAATATTTAGCTTTTATCTTCACTCGACTAAATTAAGGCTGAATTCACAGTTGATATTAGTGAGGTCCATAAAGTATTTGTGCTGCACAAATCAGGTCTGAGCATTAAAAAAACCCACACAAACAAGAGTTGGAAGCACTTCTAAGATGAGCAAAACTAAAACGCATTAAGATCCAAGGCCACCAACTATTTCAGCAGCAAATCACATTCAAGTCATTACCATGTTTTGCATTAAAAACAGTAACAATGAGTTGCTATATATTAAGAGGAGTCCCGATAAGCACTCTAAAAACAGAACATGTACCTCAGATTAGACTACAACACTGTTTTATATCTATGAGAGCCAGTTTTTAACTATTTAAATTAAATGACAAAAAGTCCTCCGAGTTGTACTTCATCACCGTGACATTAAGAGTCTCCTCCTTTTATGAGTCAGAAGAATCTGAAACTCTTTCTACAGTAAAAGTCTATAAATACAGAGAGCAGTAAAATAACTTATGGCTGACCTGGCTGTTTATTTTGTTTCAATCTAAATGTTGTTTTGCCCTGCATCTAATGCAACTATCTATGTAGCCTCGTTTTCTCTAAATCGTATATGATGGCTACCAAAAGCCACATAAATAAACTTCAGTACAGTGGTTTACTCTCTCACTATTGCTTTGCAAACACAAATATGGGTCTTTACGCATTCTTGAATCAGAAAAAAAGTAATCAATCTAAAAGTAAACGTGTTAAAAGTCAGTTTTAACAATAGACGTAGTACAACATTTGTCACACTTAAACAATCCTCACTAATTGAAGAAGTCTACAGCAGAATTTTTGAGGAATAAAATTTGTCTTTCCTTTTATGCCTCAACTTGTGATGTTGAGGCATAAAATGATTCATGTCTCTAAACTTTGATTTCCATCTATCACAAGTGAGTGACAGTAAAGAGCAGCTTTACGTCTCTTTAACAGAAACTTTGTAACTATTTTGTAACTATTTGTAAAAGTTTGATGTTGGCAGCAGTTATGAACATAGTGTGGTAAGTAAACACTGCAACAGGCATTCAAGTGATTTCCCAGCTCACCACAGTAATACTGGCTCTAAAGTCATTTCTACAGGACAGCTTATCAAAGAGTGCAATCTAAAATGTCCATAACGGTGTTTGTGTACGGTTTGGCACGTTGAAGTGTTTAGGAGCTGGTCTCCTCAGGCCTCTTCAGCTCAGCGCTGTACTTCATCGGAGCCTCGTCTGCTTTGAGCTGCACCTCCACTAATGTAAAGATTGAAATGACCTGGAAAGAAAAAAAAAATATTCCTTTTACAAACAACACATTCTGACAATATGCTTTCACAAAAACACCTTTGAAGCATCCTGACCTCAGCTAGCTGCTACATGTCTGTGATCTGAATGCATCTTTAGTGCTGTTTAACTATATAAAACAATCTAAACTGTATATGTGGACAAAGTTACATCAAGCTAATGAACCCTAAGATATTTGGATATAGTCATATATGAAGTATATATTATTGGTTGGCAAGAGACTCTTACCTATCACAGACACTCTACTGTACAGGGAACTGTTAGTATG
Organism: Labrus bergylta; assembly: GCF_963930695.1. Lineage (NCBI taxonomy): Eukaryota > Metazoa > Chordata > Actinopteri > Labriformes > Labridae > Labrus > Labrus bergylta. Next base: position 14,258,513 of record NC_089198.1, read on the forward strand.
TTCTTATTTGGCACACAACATCTTTCAGCATGCGTGGTTCTCACCTGCTCCTCAGGAGGTTTCTCTGGGTCCTCTGATGTCCACACCAGAGTCAGCTCAGATTTCTTCCCCACCTTACGATGGTGGAATGAGTCCAGGCCCGCAATAGACTGAAGGTGGAAACAAACCGTTTGAAACTGTTTCAGATCTAAGTGTCCCTTCCCCTACGTCCGAAGACCCCCTGTTAGATCTTTTTTTTTTGTTCTAAACTTTCACACCTTCATACTACTAACTGCCTTATTTCTCTTTCCTAAATGAACTTTCTTTCGGTTTTAAATTATATGCTTGTTATAGATTCACAAAAACGTTGAATGACACTAATAATTTTAACTGCAACATAAATATAGAATTGTATAATAAGGCTCAAACATTTGTAAAGAACATCAAATACAGTCCCTGTACTGCAAACATGTACATAGATGTAAAAAATGAAGACTAAAACTTCTCCCTGTTAGTGGGCATGTGATGGAGCTGACCTTGCAGTAGATGCGTTTCTGAACTCCGTATCGGAGAACCAGAACATCGAAGGACTGATCCAGCACCCCCATCACCATGGCCTCAGAGTCCAGAGGACCACAGTCCTGTGAACACAGAACAACATGTCATTTCATAGAAGGTAGTAACAACAACATTTTGAATAAGCATCAAAAAAACTGACTTATTTTATATCTAAATGACGCTTGGGGAAGAGAATGCGCAAGAAGGTCCAACAGCAGTTTTTATTTAACACTTAGGATGATCAGGGAAACAATGACATCACACTTATCATTTCTTTATGAGATAATAACATCTTCAAATATGGTTTTAAAAGTTCATCAAGTTTTTGATGTCCAAGCTAATCATTGAATCATGACAACTTTAACAAAGATGACAATAAAAAAGATAATGTTATGCTATTTTTTCCATGTGTTTCACTCTGACAGACTCCTAAGGTACCAACCTTCACAAACACTCCAAAGAAAAGCTCCGAGCTGAGCTCCTGGACTCTCTTTGACATTGTTTTCTTGTCATTACATTGGGATGCCTGTTTTTGGACTTCTTCTGTCGACAGCCCCAAATGAGGTCCACACTCTGCACGAAGACACGCATGTTATTATCAGAAAGGACCTTTCAGTGCAGAAACAAAAAGGAAACACAGCAGCAAAAACTACAACAGGTTAACTGAATGAGAGATCTGAGGCTGCTTTGTTCTCTTTGAATCAACAACAGCATCACTGTTTGAAACAAAAAGGGCACACTGTTGTTTGTGTGTGTGTGTGTGTGTGTGTGTGTGTGTGTGTGTGTGTGTGTGTGTGTGTGTGTGTGTGTGTGTGTGTGTGTGTGTGTGTGTGTGTGTGTGTGTGTGTGTGTGTGTGTGTGTGTTTTAGTGACTTTGGTAGGGAAGGAACGCACTTAGAGACGAAGCCAGCAGCCGATGAACGACGATGTCAGCAAAGCGTCTGATGGGTGATGTGAAATGAGTGTAGAGAGGAACATTGAGGGCGTAGTGTTTAAATAACTTCTCGTCTTTCAGTCCACCCGAACAGAAGTACAACGCCATCTGGGAAAACACAGAGACACAATCATTCAACAAAAGCTTGGGTTGACAAAACACATGTATTCCACGCAGGCTTAACAAATGGATAGAAGGTCAACAGAAGGAGTTACTGAGCTCTAACCTGCATGGGTCTGGAGCACATGTGAGTGAGGACTTCCTTTCTGGCGGCCGTGTACTCATCGTCACCAAGAGTAGTGTTGATACTCTTCTGCATGTCAGAAAAGCAGATTTGAGGCATTAATACAAAGACAATATGTCTCAAACATTCGAGGGAAAGACCCACAAACTCGATCACTTAAGTTTCTGTCAGCGCAAAACGTGTACTATTTCCTTTTGTGACAAAGTAAGAGAGCTAGAAGACATTCAATAGACAAGAAATGTAATAACTTGTGAATCTGTGATTTATCATTTGATCATTTTAAGAACATCTAATCTTATTGAGGATAAAACATATCTGTTGTGTTACTGACATGGAGAGCTCCTGCAGAGGACAGATCAATGCTGATGCCCAGCTGGTCACAGAGCTCTTGCAGCTCATCCACCATCTTTGCTTTGGGTGGAGGGTGTCGTCTGAGCATGGCCAGCTGGGGGAACTTGTGGTAGATGTGGTTGGCAGTGGCAATGTTGGCCAGTAACATGAACTCCTCCACCAACCTGGAAAACACAGAAATGATATCCATAGGCCGATATTTTTTTTAAGTAGATTTTTCTGTTCCTTTTGGCGTTTGGTACACACGTAAACTTGATTTTAGGTGACAACTTTGTAACTGAAATGTTCACATGTCAAGGAAAGTGTTGTTGACCTGGCATGCTCATGGCAGCTGTATTTAGTATAGCACGCTTTTATTTGAACGAAAATGTTTCTGAGAACTTAGTGTGTGTGGACGGGAGGAGGAAAACATCTGTTTAAAAAGAAATTCCCTCCAATGTGTGGGCTGGGCCTGAGAGTTAAATAGTGTAAACAGGGATGAGAGCTGATATAAAGGACTGCAGATTGTTTCAGGATGATGTTTCACCTGAACTTTGCACACAGAGGTAGGCATGTACGTGACACCAGTCTGTTACTCACTTGTTGCTGTCTTTGTATTGGTAAACATAGCAGCCTTGAGGCATCATGGTCTCTTTGTCCAGGGTGAATGACAGTTTCAACTAAATTCAAAACAAGAAACAGAAAATGAATCCAATAATCTGGGTTTTACCATTCATTCTGAAATCATGGGACGATTTTATATCGCACCTCAGCTAGCTCAAATACTCTCGTTAAATCTTTTGCAAATAACTTTCATGTTATCTAAAAGGAGCTCTCTCATTTTTAGATACAGATATTCAACTATTACATATATTGTGTAGTTTTTTAAACTTTTTCATAACTGACAATAACAATGAATTGAGTTATTAATAAGATGACTTAGCTTTTATTACCGTAAGTTTACACAATTGACTTCATTTATTTGAAAGTTGTCCTACCTTCCTATCACACAGATGAATTTGTATCTTTATAATTTTTAAGTTATAATCTTAAGCCTGATACTTTCTTTGAGACACTTCCTTCATGCTCCATCACACCTGATGTAGAAAAGATAAACAGCAGGACCAACCTGATCCAGTCTAAGAGCCCCCCCTGAGAAGCGCTGAGCTCGGAGGTTCTTGGCGATGGAGTGCAGGTTGAGCACAGCCTGATGGATCTCATCAATGGGGTGCTCAGGGTCCACCGGAGGCAGCTCCTCAGCAGAGAACATCTTCTCAGGCGCCTCGATCATGCTCTGAGCGTGGTCATAACTCAACTTCACACAGGAGCGAATGACTGAGCGGCCAAACCACTCGCTGAGGATCTGGAGGGAGAAATGGAATATGATTCAATAACCACCCGGAGCATCGAGAGAGATTTCCTGCTAAATCAATCAGCCATCAGACCGTGTTATCGTCTTTACCTGAATGTTTTTAATTTATGTGACCTGAATGGATCAAATCATGAGACCAGTGAAGATAACCAGCCTTAGCGCTCCACAATGGTCTGGTCTTCATCTTTATGTGTCCCAGCTAGTTTTAAAGCAGTGAAGCGGCCGTTTGCAACATTTAATGAACGTGAGCAAACTTTCAAGAGTGTCAAAGTTCTGTGCATTGCGTGATGGTGGTGTCTACACTTGCAGTAATGACAGCGTCGGCACGTGTCTCAGCATTTTATACCAGTAGACAGGAAGCAGCTAACCTTTTAGAAATAAGTGTAAAAAGTGCGCCTTATACACCGGATTTGATTCTATCTCCTGTTTCAATGTAAGGCACATTCAGTCTACTTGTATAAGAAAAAAACAGACAAAAAACAACATGGACAGCTTTAATAGGTCCACGTTGTTTTTTTACATGGCCATACCTTTCCCTCTGGTGTGATTTTCCAAATGACAGAGAACGTGAGTCTGTCAGTGAGAGGATTCAGACTGCACAGCTCCTCACACAGCAGCCTGGGCAACATGGGGATCACCTGGTGACGGATACAAGACAATAAGAAAAGGTTTGTGTATCAAGAGGGGGTCAGTCAAAGTTCTGATAATACAGAAGATGAATGAAAGTGAAGTATTTTCTTTTATAATGTAAGTATGAACTCTCACCTTTTGAACCAGGTACACACTTGTTGCTCTTTGGCTGGCGATGTTATCCAGAGCATTGCCTTCCTCCACAAAATAACTCACATCAGCAATGTGGACTCCCAGCTCAAAGTTACCTGTGTTAAAGAGACAGCCGTGACTAAAACAATAGAATCAATATCTGTGATCAGAATTCACCATAATCATCTTCATCACTGAGATCAATAATAGAGGTTGTTTACCGTCAGGGAGTTGTTTACAGGACAGAGCATCGTCCAGGTCTCTGGCTGTCGCAGGGTCAATAGTAAAGATACACTCTGTCCTACGCATGATAAAATAGTTCTGTATCAAACATGATCTAAATTAAGAAGTTCTACAGTACACATGCTTGTTGCCAATGGATGACAACTGAAATTATAAGCACAACAATTATAAACACTGCAGGTGTTGCTCTAGGACCCTCAGGCCTTTAAACAGGCATGCAACTGTAACTCATTTATATTTCAAAATACAAACAGAAAAGCCATACCTCAGATCTTTCCTGTTCCTCATCTCCTCAGGTGGGATCGTCCAGGGTAGGTTTTTGGGCAGGCAGTCCAACACATCATCTGAGAACTCAGAACAATCCACATCGTACTCCGTCAGGATGCCCTCCGTCTCTGGCTCGATCTCTCCAGCTTGCCCCAGCGTCTTAGCGAGTTGACTGGAGGAGACACCAGGAGAGAGCACCGTTAGTTGTTCTACTGTTGTAAATAATGTTGCGATGTTTAAATGTCAACACTCACCCTTCTGCGAAGTTGCTGTCTGCTGCCCAGTTGGTGATCCGACATATGAACAGGGTGTTTGTATAGTCGCCTGGGCGGGTACTGAAGTTTTCAGGACAGTCGGTGAGGGGGATGTTAATCCGGGGCACCCGGTGGTCGACAGGGGAGAACATGGCAAAAGGTTTATCTGGCAGGAATTTGAGGAAGCCTGTCACAGCTCTGGAGTGTTTATTTTCAACAATGTACACCACCTGGTAGAATAAAAAGAAGGGGTGTAAAGAGACAGAATTTAATAAAAATGTCCTGAGCACAAGCAAACCAAATGAATAAATGAATCATCAGGTAGCAACTTTGTGATCTTAGATTTTCATTTCTGCACCCTAGTTTTCTCAAAGAAAAGCTCTTCAGTGACTATAAATATCTTGCTTTTATGATGAACCAGATGAATGAATTGAATGTTTTTGTGGAGACTTAAAATAAATGGTTTAGGTTGTAATTAAAACTTTGAAAAACAACTATTTAGGTAAAAATCAAGATTCTTATCTTCTGAGATTTTAAATAAATTCATAACTTCCAAAAATCGTTTTTTTTGGGGGGGCTAATCAATCACTCCCTGCAAAGTGCTAAGGATAGCTCTTTCACTCAGTAGAATGCCAAATGTAGCAGCAAAAAGAAAATCCACCAGTCTTCTGGAGGCTGTGGCTCAGTTGGTAGAGTAACCGGAAGGTTGAGGGTTCGATCCCCAGCTGGGCAACATGTCCGATGTGTCCTTGGGCAAAGACACTTAACCCGGAACTGCTCCTGCTGCTTCGGTGTATGAATGGCATTAGTTACTTCTGATGATACTACATAGCAACCACTACCATCAGTGTGTGAAGGGGTATGAATGGGTGGGTGTGACGTGGTGTAAAAGTAGTCGAGAGAGTAGTTGGAAGCTACTATATAACCTCATTTACCATCCTGAAGTATGTACTAATTCAAAAATTGACTTTGATTCATGAATCCAGAAAATAGATTCTCAATCGAATCTTGAGAAACTGTAAGATTCCCAGGCCAACTGGGAAATTATACATAATTAGACTAACTGTTTCACTTAACTGCCTCGTCTTTTAGCATATACCGTATATAGTTAACACATAACAACCTTTTTATTGTGGCCTGGTAGGAAAAACCTATGATTGAGTGTTTTTTTTCTAACTTGGTGGACAAACAGTCAAGAAGCTCACTTTAGCCGTCTTTTGGAGAATTTCCCCGTTGGATCTTTGGGTTGGGGGGTCTTCCAGAGGTTCTCCTGTTTCCACCAGAAGAGAGGACACATTCACACTAACAAGTTAAACTAATGCTCTGTTTTTGCTTCCAAGCAAAAAATGAACACAAATTGAATTGACCATTACCAACCAGGTGAATTTGTAATATTTAAAACAAGTGTTTCTATGTTCTTTACACTCTGGTACAGTACCTGTGTCAGTGAGAGTGGTGTTCTGAACTCTTCTGATGAGTTCCTCTCGGTCGCTGCCCTGGTCTACATCAAGCCTGGGTGTACGTTGTGCGCTTTTCTTCTGCACTGTGTTGTCTCTTTGGGTCTCTGACTCACTGGTGCCATCACAGTCAGTGTCTGACCTCACAACCTGAAAGGACACGTACAGTGAATTTAAATCCTGCTGACTCACTCAATACTTGGATCCTGTAGTGATAAAAATAAACTTTGAAAAGCTGTGAAAATTGAAGGGGTTGTAAATGTGGTCTACCTTCCACTGCTCTCGAGGCAGGATTTGCACCGCCACCATGTCTCCATTCAGTGCTCTGTTACGGACTACAATCCCATCGAGGAATATATCCCGGGTGTCATCCTGAAAACACAGAAAGGGTTTCTGTCTCAAGCACGTCTTTAAATGTTGACTTCAACCTTTCAGGACTTTCAATAATAGAGTGCAGGCCAATACAATGAAATCACATATACATTCATTATACAGGACACTGCAAATGTTTTGATGCGTCTAATTCATCCTTCATAAACTTACGGGAGATGGGATGAAAGCTTCATGGAATTTCTTCGGGTTGATTCTTAACTGACCCTGCCAACAAAGTATGTAGAATTCAGAAACATATTAACTTCTAAAATAAAATACAAATGTCACTACACCATTTTTTTTGGCAGCACATGATTCAAGGTCTGGCTTAGTAAAATGAATGAAACTATGCAGGACAACAAGTATGGAGTTTTTAGATTTATTGTAAAGGAGACCAAGATAGAGGTTTTTCTTATGTTGTAATTATTGAGTACACTCAAATGATGACAAATTTAGACCCACGTAGTTTGACCACCACATCAGTATGAAACAGTACATTCTGCTCCTGTTATTTACATTTCCATCTATATTAAAAAGGAAATAATCTTCAGAAAAGGTAAAGGGGTAATAATGGATTTGAAGTGTCTAAAAATGTCAATTCTGGTTGGCGTTTTTTGTTTTGGATTTTGAAAATTTCAAAAAAAAAAATCAGAGAATCAAAAAAGACCAAGTACTTTGAGTTTTCTGTTGTATCACTACACTGATTTACACAAGTTAAAATTAATACAGTCTAAGGAACTCTAACGCTGGATTTGTACCTGAATGAGCTCTCCTCTTTTAAGGCCATGGGAAACCTCCTCGAGCGTCATGTAGGGCTCAAACACTTGTTTCTTTGATCCTCTCCCTCCTTTGTTCTTACTCTTGTCGGCAGGGGAATTGGCACTAGGAGCTAAAATACATTCAAAGTATTAATGTATTCAAAATAAATGATCAACAGTATCAAAACAACACTATCATAGCAGATACACCTAACCAAGCATTTACCTCTGGTTTGCTGTGTCTTTTTCTCTCTGCCATGAGGGGACTTTGGCCTTGTAATCTGAGGGTCAAGCTCAGATTTCGACGCCTCTTCTCTGCCTTTATTCTCTTCTTGGTGCTTGGGCGGATTTTTTTTCTTTGACTTTGTCGTCTTCTCTTGCTCCTGTCCACTTGTACTTGCTGTCATTGGGGACTGTGGGTGTCCAGCAAACGAGTCAGTCTCCCTAGAGCCTTTACTTTTCTTCTGCTGCTTCTGCTGTTTTTTCAAGTCATTTGGTTTCAAAGAGACGAGTTCCTCGCCAGATTCGATGTCCCCATCTTGACTTGTGGCGGTGTCTCTTCTCTGTCCCCGTTGCTGCCTGTCGGACACGCCCTGCTTCCTCTCACAGTCCTGCAAAGCACTGCGGCTGCTCAATTTTTCCATGTACAAGGACAGTGAACTTTCCTCCCCTTTGCTTTTCATGGATGAGGGGGAGAAGTCACTTGAATCTGAGAAATCGCATGGTGCTTGGTCCCTCTTTCGCTGCGGTATATTCAGCCTGTCACTCTGGGCTTGTGTGTTCAGCCCTGTTCCTTCTCTTTCAAAGTATGTTTCCCTCGCATATTGCTCAAGATACTGACTGAACTTGCTGCTGCTGTGCTGGCTCAGAAGCCTGGCATAGGCATCTTTCTGGCGAGGAGCGGATGGCTGCTTCTGGTTGTTCTTTGGCTCTCGGGTCAGGTTGGCATTTTTAGTGTGCCTCGGAGAATCCATGAGGAAACCCTGAAAGATGATGTCTCTGAAATTACAAAACAACACACAATGTGAGTGTTTCTATTGAAGCCGAGTGAACAGGAATCACCATCAGATAAAGTAGCTTAAAGCCTCATTGTTTTCAGTATACTCCAAGTATGCAAAACTTAGGAAAGGCTAATCTCAACATAAACAACTCTCCAGCTTGTTGCTGTGTACTCCTCCTATCTTACGTCATGTGTTTGTATATATGTTATATGATACGTAATGCCCCCAAAATGTGGATTATCGTGAGCTGTTGTAAAATTACAAAATGATGTGTCACCCCGTTGTCTTCCTTACTAAGCTAAGAAAGTCCTGTGTGACATTTCTATTCTAAATAACAGTGAAAATGTTTCACAGCGTTAGCTTGTAGCTATTAGCATTGCAGCAAACATCAGGTGTTAACTGACAATGTTAACAGTTTAATGTACGAATAACAATCTCTTCAATGAGAAACGATAAACGTCACTAAAACGTATAAAACAATTGCCAAAAATAGAAGTTTAAACATTATACAATTCAATGTTTTACCTTGTGTAGTGTGTCTGTTACTCAGAGCAAAGTGTTAGCTGATGCGTTCACTTCCTCCGTCGTCACGTTGAAAATATTCATGCGACGTTTGGATGTAATCGGAAATATCGGAATTGAAAACCGCGACATCCCATTACTAAAGGGACTTAAACTATCTTGTTACGCAAAACTATCACGGCTTCAATGAATATCTGCTTGCTGAAAACAGTACAGTTAGTTAGGCGTAGTTAGGACATTATGATGTGTTCAGGTTTCACAGTCTATGGTTCAGTCATTATAATTAAACGTGCAGATACATTATTTTACAGGTAGCCTGCACGTTCTGGTTGGCAACAAAAGCAACCTGTAGATGGCAGCAAAGACTTGTTACAGAATAATTGTGTTACTTATCCAAACAAGTGATTCAAAGTGAAGAAATTAAAATCATTCAGTGAGAGAGAAAGTTTTATGTCGTTGATTCAGTTCAAAATGACTTAGAAAATATTTGATGACAACAATATAATTTGGAGCCGTAACCATCTCTATAAGAAATAACCTATATATTGTTTGTCAATATTGTTCTTGTTTCTTTATTTTTTTTAAAGTTTTCTTCTTAATTTGTGTACCCTCCTTCCCTTTATATGTGATTCCAGACTAGTGTGATTTCATTTCGGTAATTATAGGCCTACTGTAAATTACCTAAATTATTTATAAATTGGCACACATTGATGACGTAATTGTAATCAGGAACAGTGCGTACAGCTTTGGCGCCAAGAGCCCAATGCCTCTTTAAGAGGATTAAAACAAGTGTCTTTTTCACTTTGATATAGTTGTATCGTTTTGTTATCGCTAAACTTTTAAATGTTGACTAGGCTAATTCAGTCTAGACAATTAACTTTTTAACAACTTTAGCCTGACAGTGGAATTTAATAGACTGTCAACCCACGATCCATTTTTATTATTGAGATGAAAAAGAGTTTGTGATTGGCTATTGTGTAGCTGAAGATAAGGTGGATGTAAAGTGTTTTGCCTGTAAACTCTGTATGACCCATCTATACAAGACTGAGAGAGCTCCATCAAAGTACACAAGGCTTTATTCTGGCTGACACCTGAGTCACCTCCCTCACTCCACACCTGGGGGGTTTCTTGGACCATAAGGGGCTGAGCCAATAAACAAGCTCTATCATGATTTTTTTCTCATTCATTCTGGCACCTTATCTACATTTTAAAAGTAGGCCTCTGTCTTAATTCTATTCATGTTAAGCTGAGGTCAGCGTGACGCAAAGTTACATTATTCTTGCAAGGGATGCAGACACATGGAGAAGTCAGCCAGTGGCTCACAAGGGGGCGTCCCTTGATTAATCCCAGGGTGAAATAAAGTCGTACATGCCCCCCCCCAGAGAAAAATTCTGTTCACAAAAGCCCAAATTTGGTGGCCTCTGGCTCATTCCCCCACTATTCTTGCATAATACACTAATATTTATAATGTTTGATATTTCTTGTGAGGTTTCTAGGGAATTGTTGCAAAGGAAAATTAGGCCTCTTTGTCATGTAAGGATTGGCTGGTAAAATTTTAGGTGGGCATCATTGGCTGTACGTAGCCCAGCGATTCCACAACAGTACAGAGTTCATTTTAAACATAGTGAGGCATGGGTAATAAGAGGGGGGTCGGGGGGTGCTACCCACAGGACGTTTTGAGCAACCAACACTTAATTCCTGTATTCTGATGAATATTTATACAACACTCTGTGATGGAAATTCAAACATGTAAGGAGATTCATTCAATGTTTAAAGAAGCATTTTTATTTCAAAATGTTTTTATTTTAAGTAGATACACTGTTGAATTAAGTGCATTTTTTCAGTAGGCTCTCCAGATAGTTTAAATAATCCCGGCACAATCTGTAGAATACAAACTCTTGCCTGTGTTTCTCTCTCTCCCTGCCTCATGACAGGCTTAGTGCCTCTGTTTTTACCCTTTAATTATCAATATGTAAAGTCTAAAATTCAACCTGTGGTCTTGCCTCTGTTGCATTCACTGACTACGGGAAATTACAAAACTGCCGTCTCCTTGGGTGCCATATGGCTAGAGTGTTAGGGTGCAGTTATGTTATTGTCCAACCTTAACTGTAAGTCACAGAGAAGAGGAAGAATTGTCTGGGGCTAGAAAAAAATCCCAGGCCAGATGACGCCACTGCTCCACATTTGTGGGGGTAGACTAGTAGTAATCTTTAAGAGGACATATTATCCCCCTTTTCTACCCCTGTGGTCTAAATGGAACATCTGTGCTGTCCTTTGGTCAAAAATATAACATGACTCAACCACCAGAGGAGGTTTGTGACCCTGTATAAACCAGCTCTCTCATTACGCTCTGTTTTGGTGTGTCTCTCTTTAAATGCAATGAGCCCCCCCGCCCTAAAATAGAAAATAGAATAAAAATGGCGGACCTGCGCAAAAGTTTTGCTCTAGGCTGGGGATGGAGTCCATGGGTGGAGACCTACGAACCTTTGATCGACGCGCTGAACCAACGTTTCTTTATTTACATCCCATACGAAGAATGTAAAAAGAGGAGGTGCTCTAGGAACTACACGGTGCCAGACACCCCCGGCTTGTTGTCTGGCACCGTGTATTTGAAACACAAGAACATCATGGGTGGAGATAGCAGCAGAATCCCACTGTGACATCATCACAAATTGAGCAAAGTTGAAATGGATCGTTTTTCTCCGTGTTGTAAGACTTATGCACACCACAGTCAAAATAATGGAAGGGTTTATTTCACATTTTGTGGGTTGGTAGACACTCAGGTTAGCCAGATGTATGTTCAAAAACACAGTGAAAGTGGATTTTTCACAACATGTCCACGTTAACATGTCATCTGGATGGCAGGTAGAGACTATAAGATCAAACAATGGTGACAAAACTTGTTGAGATATTGAGAGATGCAGATTCTGCTTCAAAATAAAACACTAAAAGACTGACTCTTTAATTTAACAGAATCCTTCACAACAAAGCAGCAAACTCTAGATGATGACATCTTAGAAACAATCATGTGTGACGTTAAAGTCATAAAGTAATTTCATAGACCCCTACAATTGACCCAAAACACTTTAGTAAAGGGAAAGAACGATTCCAAACACTTCGAGACACGCCCAGCACATATCTTACCTCGTTTGGACTCAGTGGATTCCAGATTACTTTCATCTAATGCAAGTAAGGTTACATTAAATAACACCACGAGACACTTTAGAACAGGTGATATATTGATGGCAGACAAAACCCTATTGAAGTTTACAGATCCTGTGTAGAGTCATTGAAGCAAAGGTTGACTCAGAAGGACGCGTCAGGAGAGTACTTATGAAAACAAAGACCAGCTATCTGAAAAGTCTGACAGTAAGAACCTCGACTGAGTCAGGATTTCAGGTGCACTCAAACACATAATACAGGCACACAGAAAAACTAGAATGGGGGGGGCTCCATTTTAATTTCCATTCCATTTGAATTGTAATGAAATACAAAGTAAAATCTTTGATATAATAAGTTCAGATAGTGTGATATGTCTTTATGCCCCATTTGGCCTTCTGTGGCGTTCACATATTAAAATTTGCCACCTGTTGATAAAGTCATTGTCATCATTAGTAAGAAATATGCAAACGCAGCTTCAGTATGCCTCAGCCACCCGCGGACAAAGATACAGGTTCTCTTTATTCCGATTTGGCGGTGTACTCTTGCATTCTTTTAACTGTCCAACAAATCATTCACTGGTAAGCTTTGCCAATAGAAATGGGGGAAAAAAACACTTCCATTCTGTGTTTTTCGTTTAAATCCTCGTCTGACATCGAAACGTGGCACATAATCGTCTCACTAAGGGGCTTGTTTGCTGTCTTATAGGTCATAGAGGCATCGTTCTTAATTTCAGTCTGTTTCATAAAAAGCTAAAAACTGTTCACAAGGAGCTTCAAGCTGGTTTTGACAAACACACACACTTTGCCTTTCTACTCAGTTGTCAATGGACTACCACAACCATGTTTTGGGTGATATGAAGATGGCTGTAAAATGAAGTTTTCACAAATGTAGCCCTGAAGTGTCAGGTTTTACTGAAAATGATTCTCTTCGCTTTCCTGACAGGTTGATTTCACACCTGTCTGTTCACTTGTGCTGGGCTTCTTTGCTTGCATAGCAAAAGACGAGTCATGAGGGATCCGTCACACACACGCACACACACACACACACACACACACACACACACACACACACACACACACACACACACATGCCCACACTTGTAATGTGTAAAGCGAAATCAGACAGCCAGGCCAGCAACAGCAATCACATATTTGTCAACTTACAAAACAATGTCACAACACGATTCAATTTGAATTTTACTCGTCCTTTATCCTGTTCATGGCCGCTGACATGTTTATTTTCTGTAGTCTTAGTGATGTAAATGTAATGAGGAGTTTATCTGGTGTAAGAGTCAAGGATTACTGTTCCAAGATGTGCAGGGCTTTTTCTCAATTTGTTTTGTGTGTTTTTGTGTGTTACCATTGTTAACAGTCTGACTACCAATGTGAGCATGGACAATGAAATGAAGCTGAGAAATTACATCTAAAGAGGAATTCTTAGCTGCACTCACAGGCAGATATCTGGTGACAGACATACATTTTAGCTATCCTTGTCAGATGATGGGTTTCAGGATTTTGGCCACTGTTCTGTACGTTTGACTGTTTTCCTGCACACAGCAAACACTCGCTGAAACACTAATGGACAATACCCTAATACTCATACCATAAATGGAAACCAGAACGTTTCTAATACCAAAAATGCGGTCTTGCGTTGGCAGAATTTGTAACTATAGATTATAGCAAGTGATGCATTATTTGCTTCCACACAGTTTTTAGTTAATTTTATAACTTTTGATCGATAAATGTTGTGCATACACATTTGATGTTTTTCAGCTGTCTGTTCTCCACGTTCTAGTTCCTTCTTTCACAAGTAAATAGGTAAACTTGTTCTGTTTCTCATTCATAATATATCATTTGCAATGGCACACAGGACAGGTGAGTGCAGTCGGATGGGCTTTCACACATCTGAGGGGATAATGCAGATGAGCTTGGCAGGTCTCTGCTGTGAAGGAAGCCAGAATATCTCGAACACGAATGCTGCTCTCTGATTATAACCCACCTGTGCAACACGTTTGTAAACACAGAGATGCAGTGATCAGGCGGTGAACCTGTTGTTTTGTTTAACTGCACTTACAGTAGAATTGGATGAAGTATTCAAGTTGTTGGAAACATCATTGAACTAATTCTGAACTTGATTAATATGGCCTTAAGGGATTATCACGGAATCCCTGATGATTAACACCCAGAGGAAGGGGCATATTAACTAACAGCAACACTGAGTATTTCTCTGCGTGTCTTTGGTTTGGAGGAAGCTGGAGAAAAACTGCTGCGGATAAAAGTAGAAGATGCAAACTGCCAACTGATTTAATCCAACACTTTCTTCTTCTTCTTCTTCTTCTTCTTCTTCTTCTTCTTCTTCTTCTTCTTCTTCTTCTTCTTCTTCTTCTTCTTCTTCTTCTTCTTCTTCTTCTTCATGTATTTGGGGAGACAAATATTCAGAGCCCCCCCTGGAGCCAGTGCAGTAAAAATGTAAATGTGTGTAGATGTGTATTCTGGGTTAACTAATCTGTGTGCAGTTCATTAACCATGCTTTTGGATTTGTAATCAGCCCACAGATTTGTAAACCTTGCCTACAGTGTTGCATTCCATGCCAACGATTTTACAATTCGAATCTGAAATCCGAAAACCAAGGGCACAAATCGCAAAAACAGTTAATACAGCTTTTAAAATCCAGGGAACAGAAAAAACCACATTGCTTTTTGAAGCTGACTCCAGGGCGGCTCTATAAATGTGTGTTTGCATATTTCAACCTTTACCTACCTATCTGCATAGTAAGTTGTGTTTTTACCTTTGTTTTCACATTCTTAATGGTGTGTTTTGATCTGTCCTATCACAGCTGTCTTCTAATGTGTGGCCATACCCAAATTTACTGTGTAAGCATTATTCTTGGGCCAAGCCAGGACTATCTGCTGCTGTAACATAACAATCTCCCAGTTTGACTCTCAGTCCATCCGTCTGTCCGTCTGTCCGTCCTGTCCGATCATTGATTCATAACTCTCTGTCTAATAACTCTCTGCTCGTATGCAGTCTCTTTGCTCTCTGAGAGGTTTGTTTTGTTTGTCTGTCGATCAGCAACTTACAACTCCAACATCCATCTGCAAAGATCTTTTGAAGATCAAGACCTTGTTAATGTGCTGAATGATGCGTCTTGTAAGCGCCACTTACCAATATGGATTTTTCAGGGGCAATACCGATATTGGGGAGAGGAAAAAAAATCACTGCCGATATATATCTGCTATCTTTGTTAGATCTATGTTCCATCATTAAAGACTGATAGATCTATATAGACATCTATTGGGTTGGTCCCCCAAAATGTAGTAATCAAACACTTGTGGTAAAGATATAATGAAGACAAGATGGTGACTCAACTGGAAAGCAACTGCACATGCACGTTGACACTCTGGAGAGTAATAATGCTTGTTGTAATCTTTATAGCACCCTCTGCTGGTGACAGCCAGAGAGAGAACTGCTAGTGTTATACAATGATACTCAAATGAGATGCTTTTTGATGGGTGAATAATTCTCATAATATCAGCGCATATCTGCGATAAAATGAGGTGATATGGATATTCAAGTGATTTGCTCATATAGGTCGATACTATCGGCTGGCCGATTAATCGGTCTGGCTCTGCTAATTATGTTCTAAATTTGTGCATTTACAATGAGAAAAGTTCAGCAGGATATCTGGATGGTAGTTGGGGAGAATTAAAAAATTAATGTGTTTGTCTGTTACTGTTTAGCCTGGGATAAAGTGCCAAACAATCTGTGCTAATCTGGTTCTTACGTTGTGTACAGGAAACACAGCTGTACATGAACAGACACTTTTTTGCCTGCATTTGGTACGAGGCAGTTACCCCACACACTCAGACCATTGTCTCTGAACAATTTTATGATACTTAGAAAATACGATTTTTTTTTAGCAGCATTAGTTAATAAACCATCTTCCTTTGACAGATGGTATCAGCTGAAAGTAACACAGTTAGAGTTAAGAGTGGTGTTCTTCATCAGGCTGCAGCAGCAGCTAATCCATCAGCTGGAGCGATGACATTTAACAGGATGACAAATGCTACTGGGATGAAATTTACACTAAAATGAAAGAATTATTCCTCTGAACTCAACCATTTCTCTTCTTTCAATCATGATGACCTGATTCTGTTTCACATCTCCACAAAAAAAGTTTGATTGACTCAGAATGGCTCTGATGAGTGATGGAGATTGAGCTACTAAACATTAAAGTTTCACTTGACATTAAAAATAAATGAGAGGGGATTTTGTGTGCGGTTGTACGTTTTAAGTCAATCTTAACTTAAGAGATAAAATGTAAAATTAAGCTTTTTTTTTTACAAAGTTGTCATTCTTCCTCATTTTTATCTTCAGAAAATGTTGTTACCTTTCCTGATTCCTTACTGGCTGACATAAAACTGACACTAGAGGAGACATGAGTAGCATATCATCACTAAAGAAAGTCAGATCTAAACAAGCTAGTAAACATCAACAATCTCACTGTAACTTCACAGCATCCAAAGCAAGAAAAGGGTTTCCAATTATAGTGCTCAGATGCTGTTTACAGTTTCTGTGTTAGAACAGATGGAGATCTGGGTTTGATGACAAGATGCTACAGTGACGGTAAACTGCTTCTTTAAGAGGAGCACACATACCAATGTTGGAGCTATTTACAGTGTGAAATAATGAGATGAGATTATATAATTCAAATGAGATTACATATACTGTATATTTTATTGTCCCTGAGGGAAATTTGCCTTGGGAAACTAGAGAAAAAGAAACGTGCAGCTCAGTCCAACTTGAGGTACCATTAAAAACAAAAAACAAAAAAACATCCCACAGCAATACTGGCAACCAAACGATCGATTCATGTAAAGCCTGCTGGGTTGGAATCCACAGGTTGGTTGCAGAGCCGTTTTCTGTGTGCCTTGGAAATAAGTTGTTTGGAAATGTTTATACTGTGCTTTTATTTTGAAGGAAGTGTTTCTTACAAGCAGCTACCTCTGGTGTTAAATGAACCCAATGTTGAAAGTGCAAAAAAAAAATTCAGTTCCTAAAGTGTCCACTTGAGACTGGTTCCTCTTTATTAAAATGACAATTTCTACAGCAGAATTACAAGTTTACAGCCTTGTACAAAGGAAAATAATTTGGTACCAATAGCTCAATTCTTAGATAGTCTTTATTAGTGGGGGTATGAAGTTTTAGATAACTCATCCATATTGATTATTGGAAGCCAAAGAGTTATGCACAAATTTGCATGATTAGCACATGTGTGCATTGTAGCTGTTAGTCAGGAGGCTTTTAAGACCCGCCTCAGCTTCACCTCTTTGCACGTTACTGCCACTGATTGATAATTAAGTTGGGTAGTATTTCCAGTATAGACAGGCAGACATCATTGGGCTTCATAATTCCTCTTCATAAATCAATGGGTGGTATCACTGAGACTACAGCTATGTTTTATACAATCAATGGTCTTGGCTGGACTTTGATATGTTTCGATCCAATCCACTTTTCACGAGCCTTAGTGGGAATTTTGATTGAATTAAAAAGTTTGTCAGATTTTTTTATTTGTTGATTTGAGGAATGGTAATTGATGCTCCCCCAGTCAATGTTTGAATGCAGACATTCATTTGGAAAAAGAAAGCTGAAAACATTTCTATTTAGCCCTGGTAACCTTCCCTCTAAATGCAGCTCCACATGCTTATAGTTCCAAACATCTCCCTGCGTGTACAAAAGACAGAAATAAAGCACCAGAGAGGATAGACTTTTTCCACACAGGCCCTTTTTCACCCACTCTTTGCTTTTCTCTGAGGAAACCCTAAAGCAACCTCTGGGAGAACAGGGAGCATTGGTTAAAAAAATAGAAAAAGTTCTGGGACAGCAGCCTCTTCACTGTTGCGGTTGTACTGAGCTGAGTTGTAAAGCATGCAGATGAAGCGGCAAATGCCCATCAAATATTCAACAGGCCAGGGGAGGCAGTGCAGCTTGTAAAAGAGGAGAAAATAGAAAGGGCAGAAGCACTTCACTTCATACAATGTCTTTTTTCTCTGATGCTACCTCTATACTTTGCACTGACTCTCTGTTTCTGCGACCTTTTTTCACCGTCTCATCACATGCACACTTTGTTTGGATATTGAATGAGAGATGTGATGGTGAAATATGTGTCACTCCTCATTGTTATCTGTTCCATCAGCAGTTATCCTTCTGCCTGTGAATTTCTGTCTGTATAATTTGCAGGATTTCAGTCTAACTATAAAGCTGATTTGACGAGTGTGAGTGTGTGTGTGAGAGAGTTGATCACTGTAGGAGCAGATGTAGATGCTGCAGGGCCGGCTGCAGCGGGCATGATGGGAGAAACTCTGCGGTCGTCACCTCCCACTGCCATGGCAACGGCCTGCGAGTCACCCCGGGCGAGCTTCACACCACAACGGCCACTTACCTACAGTCCTGGACTGACTACTGATTAGACCTGGTGGATGTTAAAGGGGAGTAATACAATAGCGTAGCCTTCTTGTAATTGTTATTGTAATCAGAAACAGACTGAAATATCTGAACACAGAAAACAGCTTCTTGAACCAGGATGATGATATGACTCACTGCATTCCTGACTGAAACCCAATACCAGTAGAAGGCTCTGACATTGTTACTATATGTTTGTACGTTACAGTGTTTTGTACTGTATTACACTTATTTTTACATCTTCCACAACTTTAAGTTCCCGACCATATTTGATGATGATTTGACCAAATTGTTCCAAACACAAATTCTGACACTTGTGCTTTAAATTTGTTAAATAATGTACTCAGCACAGCTTGCTGTAATTGGTGGTTCAAATGAGGTACGAGCACACTTTGGTTTTGGCATGTAAACTCTATTTTTATTTATAGCTTTATAAATCACACACTTCCCCTATAGAGGCATTACATCATCGGCTTAGATAACATCCTGCATCTGAAGAAGACCCTTTGTTTGGATAAGAGAAATAACCCCTTTAAGAAAACCCTCCAACTCTGGGGAGAAATGGAGCAATCCCAGGAGAAGATAACAGGAGAGTTCTCAGGAGGGAAAAAATAAAACGTGAAAAATATGTCAAAAAAAATAATTCAACCAACAAGCTAAAATGGCATGGACTATAAAACTGCCATAATTATAGATGGGCTGTATTAAATCCAGTGCTTCAAGAAAGTGGGTAATGCAGATGCTACTTTGAAGGTGTGTTAGAAAACGGATGGTTGATGAGAGGCTAAACAATCGTGCATGGATATAATTTTAGTGTCTTTAATGTACTAAGAAAATGTATTCAGTATTATACTGTAAGGTGTGTGGATCATTATGTCTTGTTGGTCTCTCCCTTCTTCACACTCTTCTGTTCTAAAATTAGACTCACTCTAATTGACAGGCCGCTTCTCCATCCTCATCACCAAGAACCCATTCATCATCATCATCATCATCATCACCATCATCATCACCATCATCATCAACACCTCCTTCGCTTTTCTTCCCACGGGCGCTATACTTTCAGCACCGGACAGCGCCCGTCTTTCCCACGCTCCGCCCACCTCTAGCTGACAGGCAGCGAGAAACAACCACACACGCTGCTGGGCGACACTTCAGGTGGCCTATTACGCGTTTTATTGGGAGGGACGGAACTTCAGGAACAATTTGCTCCCCTCCTCGTCATCCTGCTCCTCTCACATGGATTTATCCGGGAAGGAGTAAGAGGAGATCGTACGTTGGCTTCACGTGAATGGATGGCGGACTGATTGAGGAGTCGGTGTTGGTTTTTTTTTTCTTCTACGAGTTAGGAGGCTTAAAGGCTGCGTTGGCAGTTTGGATCACATAAACGGAGAGGAGGAGGAAGAAGAAGAAAACAGCAAAAGACGAGAAGTGGAATCTTTTACAGAGCGATTATGGATTTCAGATTTAGGGTGTTCTCTGGATTGTGCATCTGAAAGAGTATTTAATCCATAAAAAAACCACAGGAACAAAGAGAGAGGTTTGGTTATGCAAGCCTCACTTTGCAAAGTGCCCCCGGTTTCTTCCCTGCGCCTGTAAAAGAGGAACATTATGGCTCTCCTGGTGGTCCCGCTGCTCCTGCACACGGGGCTCGTTTTGGGCTCAAATTATGGATACGTGGAGTGGTCTGACAGCGACCGAGACGAGAAGAACCCACAAGTCTACAGCACCCAAAACATCAACAGGGAGCCGCCCCACCACCCGACGCACTACCCTCCTGTTCCGGCCACGGAGCGCGCGGTGGTGGCGCACAAAATCGAGGAGGACCTCCCGCGGGTCGTGACCGCTTTCCTGCACACCGGGGACTCCACCGCGCTCCGGCAGGTCAACTGCTCACGTAGATACGAGCTGAGCAGCCTGCGAGGCGGCCTGCACGTCGCCTCCCACTACTCCCTGCACAGCATCCTGGACACCGTAGCGCACGCGACAAACTTCCTGAACATGATCCTGCAGGCCAACAGGTCCCGCGAGCAAACCCTACGCAGGGACATCCACTGGTACCACGCGCTGGTGCAGAGCATCCTAGAGGGGGATCCCAAAATCCACAGAGCTGTGGTCACCTTCCACGAGGACGCGCCGACCCCAGGACCGCACGTTTTCCTCCAGGCGACCCGAAGTGAAAAAGAGGTGGTTCTGCAGGATTTATCCAGCTCTGCGCACCGTCACCTGAATAGCAGGAGCCCGGAGTCCGAGTGGTTTAACGAGTTCCGAGATCGTAGGAGACCACACATGCACAGGAAACTCCCGGAAGCAGCAGGGAGCCAGGGTGGAGGTTACCTCCTGGAGAAGAACCAGATTAAGTGGTCCGCTCCGTACCTGGAGTGTGAGCACGGGGCGTTTGTGCCTCATTGGCTGCTCACCTTGTCTGCAGGTTTCTATGGACTGAAGAGCAACTCTGCCCTGGAGTTCAGGTGAGAGGAAGTGCGTGTTTGTATAAGAGCTAATGTTAGAAAAAGAAAGGCAAACCATGCAGATGGTTTTTCACAAGTTCTGTAACATAACTATTTGTCTCTGAAATGAAAATTTGATTTCGTTTTATGTTTATTGTGTTCCATAGTTGTAAGACGACAATATAAACTTGAGAAGTCCATCAGTTGCAGTATCAGAGATGAACCATTCAGTGCATTCATCTACTATGATTATGTGAAAGCTCCCTTAAAAAATAAACTACCTTTAGATTTATTGTTTTGAAAAGAAATAAGCAACCACAACAAATAATCAAATAATGCAAACTATCAGCAAGTGCTTTTCTACTGTCTGTAATTATTTCTATGACACTGTGTTGAAGAACTGCTATTTATCGGCCAGTTGGTAGAAAAATTGGTTTCAGAACATTTTTCATAAATTTCAACAATGCTGTCAAAATCATCTCACATTTAATTACGGTTAACATCAATACAAGCCAAACCACATTTGATTGACAATGATGCACCATGAAACTACAATATGGATCCTGATCAGCTGCTGCCTTGATGCTGTAAACAGATGGTGTAAAAAGAGACTTCACAGACGCAGGTATAGACCATTCTCATTTAAAATGCGCGCCTGTCAAAGCACAGCTGTGAATCTCCTCTGCTGCATCCCTCCATCTAATGAACACTGCAGGCTTTACACAGTGTTTGTGTGTGAAGGGATCTATACAAGCGGGCTTTGGTGTGAGTTTGGATAGCCGTGAGGTGCATCAAATCACCTCAGGATCTCATGTTTCAAGGCTGCAGTCCAAGTGTGTGTGGAGAAGATCAATTAAATCATGAATAAGCAATGAATGATCACTAACTGCATTAAAAGCATCTGCGAATTGCCGGTGCATTAAAGCTTAACATCCGTCTATGGATGCATCACACATTAAGCTGTTCACATCAGAAATCTGACAAGAATGAGAGATTGTCCTTGATGCCAAAAAACACCTACATGGACTTACACCTACAGTAAACAGTTTATTTAAATCTTCAACTGCAGCTGGAGACAAAACAAACGTGACATTTCATTTGGATGACACTTAAATGTTGGCTGCAGGGAGTTATGTGAGACCAGGCGTGTTTCAACCCTGTTGACGTGTCCCTGAGCAAGTTGCTGCATCAATAACTTCTTCATGGACACTCACTCTCAGGTTATGGAGCTCCTGACGTGGCCTTGAGTCGCTCAGGACATTTTTGGGAAAAACACTGCACTTTGTCATCCCGAGCCTATAAAGATAATAAACATATCCACTGTGACATCATACATTGGTTATTGACCGTCTTTTTAGACATCAAGGCTAAACAGGCTGACCTCATGGCAACCTTACTTGCTGGATCATGAGCTAGGTTAATACCATTTTCCTGGAGAACAATATATCATTTGTGGTTGTAATTAACTGGAATAGTTTGTTTTTTTTAGACTGTGAAGCGAAGAGAGGTTGTGGAACATGTCAGGCTCACCTCTCAGTTACCCACATCTCCACAGAGAGAGATAAGGGCGGGTAAATGACGGGTAACAGCTCATCTCTTTGGCACACGTCTTCTCTGTGGGGAAAAGCCAACAATGTTCCTGACTCCCTTCACATGCCGCCATGAATAAATTAATGTACTGTATGATAAACACTGAACAAGCTTACAGGCAAGGAACATGAGTGGAGAGCAGCGGAAGAGAGATACCTACAACAGATAAATACAATGCTGCAATCAAGCCGCACTGACTTCTTGGACAGCCAATTAATTCAATAAGCCAAACATCAAGCCATGATATTTTCCTATAATCGCCTTAAAAAAAAAAAAGTCACCAGCAACATCAGTGCAACTATAAGGTTCAGTTTAATCCTTGAATCTGAAGAACACCTCGCAAACAGCTGCGGAATCCACATGTCCCCAAAAGAAGTCCCAATAATGCATAGCTTTATAGATAAAGTATGCAACATTGTAAACATTAATATAGCAGATATCAAATATGCCCTAACTATATCGTTTTGTTTTCACTTTACGAAAAATAGTGAAGTCAGACTCCCCCTGGGTTTGTTGTTCTCAGCTCTGTGGTCACACTGATTGTGCTTGCTCCAGTTTGTTTAAGTTTGATTACATGTTGTCTTTGCGTCAACCCCCCCTGTCCAACCGTTAGTCCTGGCACCACACAGGGGACGGGCAGCCCCGCCCACTTAGGGCGCAATTTGTAGAGGCATAATGGTGGAGTGTCGTCGCTAGAGTACAGCTGAAGGAGAACCAACAGGCTTTCCATACCAAAGGAATTAGAGCCCTACAAACAGCTACACTTGGTCTGAACACTAAGGGAGAGGGAATGAGGAGGGGAAGTTGTGTGGGGGAGGTGTTGCCAAATAAAATCTTTGTTTTGGTTTGAGAGACTGGTGTTAAAGCGGGGAATCTACAGGAAATCTACTCTGAAAGATACAATGTTAATTGTATAAAACTGAAACCTCTTCTATATGTACAGATGAGAAAATCTATCTACAGAGACCTAAACTGTCTTCTGACATGTTTATTTCTATGGTAAAGTTTGGCATTTTAATATGGAGCGTAATGGTGATGAACTTTAGTTTTTTAGTGGCTGATTGAGGAATCGTATTGTTCAGCACTTCTGAGCCTCTGAGCTGCATGTTGTTTTCCATTTCATGAGTGACAAAGATGAAGTATTTACCACCAGAGAGAAAAACCGTTTGCTCAGAATTTGCTCATGGTCTAAAATTGAAGCTCACATAGCAAATAATGCGTTGCGTGAGAGAGACATTTTTTTTATAGTGGACAATTTAATTTGCTTCAACAGCTTTTACATTTCTTTCTTTTGATGCTCTGTTTGTCTCCAAATGGACTTACAGCAGTCTGAGATGTTTCCTGTCTTATATCATCAACATGAAGTGATGAGGATGTTTAACTAATGGAGAAGAATA
This sequence comes from Labrus bergylta, assembly GCF_963930695.1. Classification (NCBI taxonomy): domain Eukaryota; kingdom Metazoa; phylum Chordata; class Actinopteri; order Labriformes; family Labridae; genus Labrus; species Labrus bergylta. Next base: position 14,282,623 of record NC_089198.1, read on the forward strand.
GCTCTATGCTATTGTGACAGTTGACTTAAGCATATGATATGCAGTTTAATCAAATTGATTCAGTTTACACATTCAGAAAGAAACAATTAACTTTTCAAGCTCAGCCAGAAGACTTTTGGAGTCTGTGTTAAAATCATTGCGACAAGTGATTTGTGACGGAGACGAAAAAAAGCAATGCCAGAAAATAATTTTCTTACAAATATTTTCCTTGAGCATGATATTTGTTTGTACATAAATGGCTCCAAGCTTCAACAAGACAAGACAGACTTTCCTGATTTCCTGCAGTCTAAAAGCTCACAGGTTTTTTCCAGGGCTCTTATGGTCTTCATCAGTGATTGGAGTGGGCTCAGTGCTTTGAGTGAGAAACACAGTGTACCATATCTTACTGTGAGTAACAGTCAGTGTGATACGGTACATAAGGCAACATGTGGCCCACTATAATGATAACTTCATAATTCAACGATTCTGTGATATTTGATGAAAGACAATCTTAAAATGATGAATTCATCAGATTAACTCGATAATACAAAATACGTCTAAAATAGTCATTTAAAAAAATATTTTAAAACCGTAAAACCCCACGGCTGTAGTCCCAAGAGCAGCTGGTCTTGCATGTAAACATATTGATCTCAAACGCAATGGGGAAAACTGTTGTATAGTGTTTTCTACTTCAAAGCTCCATGAAAAATCTGAACTTTGATTTGGGATTGTTTTGTTCTATTTCCAAAGTAATGTAGCTCGGCACTATTTGGAAACACTTTGGGTGTCGACAGAGGAAGACGAATGAGGAGGAAACAGAATGAAATGGTTGTTTAAGACCAGAGCGGCTCATGTGATAAGACTCACTCTCTAATTGAGTAAAGAGATTGGCAGCGACTTCACAGTCAGACGCAAGCTGCTGTCCTTCTCACTCCCCTCCTTGTAATGTGAGTTGTGGTCTGCAGCTTTTATGGGGCTTCTTCCACTCATCCCAGTCCTGTGATAAGGTTTCTAAAAATAGAAAGTTGTTTGGCTTTGGTCAGAAAAGTATAAGCTAGTGTAGATGATGGGGTCACATCCACCATGTTTTCTTCTTTCTACCTCAAAGCAGCTCTTTCTCATTTTTTCCCCTTTCTCACTGTCCATCTGACCCAATTTAAAGGCTGTGTCCATAAGGAGATATTTAAATGATATATGCTGGTTTAAAGTTATAAGCTAGGGAGGCAGACAGAGACTGACTGGAGACCCAGTAGGACAAAGGGGATGATATTTCAGGGGACAAAAGGTCTGAAGCTAGCTTAATTCCTCCAACAAGTAAAATCTGAACAAGGACATCTGTAAATCCAAAGTACATAAATGTTCAGACGTCACAACAGCCAAGATAATTTAGATAATAAAAAGATACGATAACACCAAAATGCACCGTCAGTCTGAATACTTCACCAGCCGCAACTTGTGTCTGATGTAGGAGCACAAACTGCTTTCAGAGCTAATGAATCAAATGTGTATAGTTTTTCACTGCAGGTGTTGAAAAAAACTGAATGAAAAAATAAATTGTAACATTTTTGTGCAATTGAGCAGAGCCAGAGAGAAAACAAAAGCAAGCAAGTTCATGAAGGCCATTTCTGTTGGAAAATAGAAAAACATATTTAAAAAGTTGCAAATGATCAAAGCAAAAGCGCTATGACTCGTATGTTTTTTTCAAAGGTTAATTTTTTTTTTTTTTTGCCTTTTTTGAACGGACAGCTGAAGATAGTCTGGAAATGTAGTGTAGAGAGAGTGGAGGATCACATCTGTAACACCATCCTTAGTTTCAAATGATCATATTGGTGTATTACACATGCACGAAACTCAAAACACAAAATGGCAATTTTCCAGAAATATCAGGGTGAGCTGAACTTTAAACAAAAGCCAACTTCACGCCAACTTTACCCCGACCTTTTCTTGCTTGCCTCCTGGTATAATTTCTGTGTGAAGTTGGGGTGATCCAAATTTGTGAAAGCAGCAGGATAACCGGGCAGATTCCCTGCATGCTTGTGGGAGTGAGCGAAGCATTCTTTTCATGTCATGTCACCGGTCTGACAGGGAATAATTCAAACTGTGAGGGACAAGTGTGAATAACAGTTTTGGAAAATTTCAGGGGCAGGCTGTCCTGAAAATCTCTAGAAGCTTTCAGGAATGACAGCTTCAGTCTGACATTCAAACAAAGTACCACAGTTTCCTCGAGCCTCAGCTGTACTCTGCATTGATGCTGATGTGAGCTTGCTAACACATTAAAACAAGTTGAAAAAACATCATAAAAATACCTGCGTTACATCAGCATGTCATTCTTAGCATGCTAACGTTAGCATTTCGCAAAAACATCGTCTGCGTACAGCCTGACAGAGCTGCTAGCGTGGCTGTAGGCCCCTTCTCTTTCTCTTCTCGACATCAATACATTTCCAACGATGCAGGAGAGAGCAGGGGTAATAAATCCACATCTACCTTGTGCTGGGGAACAATAAGTCACTTATGATGAATGTGTATTGAATTCTAAGAAGCTTTTCATTACCATTGATCTGAGATAGAAGCTTGCAATGTCTCAACCTTGGCTCTCGTTCGTTTACAAAAACTTTTCAGTGTTTTTTTATTTGTAATGGCTTAAAGAAGTCAGAATGTAAGACTTGAAAACTACTTGTGATTAATACAGATGCCCTTTAAGATAATTAGCTGACTATATAAAACACTGAGCGTCTGTCCTGGCTTGATATTTGTGCCTACCTCGCTTGTGTCCACAGATGGCACCTATCACATCTCTGCTTTTTCTACTGCTTTTAGTCTGTATCAAGCCTCGACCTGTAAACATATATACACTGACTCGTTCTGTCAGTCACTGGTATCAACACTTCTGCCTCCCTCTCTTTCTCGTCTACTTGAGCTGGTGGCTAAAGCCTCTCTCTATGGTTGTTTGTTCCACTTGCGAGCGGGCAGATGGAGGTGTTAGTCCCATCCACTAAACCAAAGAGGAGAAAAGGATAAGAGACGTACGAGAGTGCATGAATTTTCAGGCTGTTTGATGGTGGGGTAATTTGGCCAGAGAGGGTAAATCAAAAGAGAGTAAGCATGCTTTACTTGTGTACGTAACAAACGGAGAGAGAGACATAGGCTTTACAGTAACAAGTGAAAAGAACTCGCCCAAAGCAGAGTTCTCCTCTAATGCTGTATTGACTATATTCACACAGCTCCCATTGGCCTCTGGAAAGCTCAAAAGCTGATATGATATAGTTTGTGTTTCAGGTTGTATGTTATGAATATTTGACGTAACATTTTTATTTAATCAATTCTGAATTGACCAGCAAGAAAAGACACGAAACATTTCAAATCTGAATGGAAATGTAGATATTTTCAAGTTAAAACAACATACTTCTTAGTCATTTTGCTGCAGTCTGACTCAGCTAATGTTAGCATTCAGAAACCACTTGATAATAATACCATTAGCTAAAAAGTTGAAGCTAATATTGACATCTGGTAGTGTTACAATAAAAATGCTCAAATAGTTAATGTTATTTTAGCTGAAAAATTACTTTCTAATATTGTCTAGATTGTCTTTAACCAGCTCATGTAATGGGCTATAGAAATTAAATTCCTAGCTAATGAGTATAAGTGTACTGTCTAGCTAATGTAATGATATAGCTATAGTAATCCCTTCATTGTAAATATAAACTATAAATTAAACACTTTAATTTCAGGCCTATTAAATGTTAACTAATAATTTAATTTCTAGCCAATGTTACCTCATGTTTCCTAAAAAATAACTTCCTATATGTCATGTTGAAAATTAGTTTGTAGGTAATGTAAAATAAGTTAAAGATACATTTTCTAATGTAAGGAAGCTCAAATTGAACTTTAATGTAGGCTAAGGTAAGCTAGAAATGTATTTCTGCTATGCTGTATTTAGCTAGAAAATTGACCTCTAGCTAATGTAATGTTTACAAAGGACAGGTTGGAATGCTGTTAGCTATTGTCTAACGGTAGCTCGTTATCAATAGCCTGTATTGTTTTAAAAAAAAAAATACAGGATTATGTCTATTTCATTTTCAATATTCATTGTCTTTTCATTGACAATTCAGTTGAGAAGTGGGTGAAGGAAAATGACCTCTAGCCCTCCTATATGTGACTTTTAAACAACAATAAAAATAGCATGATAGATATCATAAAAGCATATAAGCTTCCCATCCTTAGCGTGACATCAGAGGGAAAATGGCTACCGTGTAAATATGGGGAATTGAAGTCACATCTCTACAAAGTATTTCAAGTTATTTACCTCACAGTGTGGATCGCTGATGGCTCACTGCTGCACAGGCTGGACCTGTCTATAGTCATTCAACTCAAACTGCTCCAATGTTGTGCAGAGATGTTTCAGGCAGAAAGAAAACAATATTTCTTTCTCACTTTTCTGCAACATGTCTGTAATGTTACTGAACAGTAACCTAAGGCTGAGAAAAACCAACAACTTGAGTATCAGCTATCCTTTAAACTTTATACTGAAGCCAAACCAGGAGTGCTGCTACCAGAACTATCTGCCATATATATTAAGAAACTAAACTTCCTAAATTATTTCCCATAGGATGGAGGCATAAATCTACTCTTATTAAGAACAAATCCCATGAAAACACCCACACGATAAATGTCTCCCTCTATCAAGTGTTGTTTGTCGAGCCAAATCATATTCCTCTGAGATAGAGCTGCATTGTTCTCCAGAAACTATTAAAAACACATTAATGAGCCCCTTTATTCCCCTGGGTGAAATGTCCCTTCATTATGATAAACTGTAGATGACTGAAATAAACTGTTGTTTTTTTCTACTGCTATAAATATTCACTAATACATGTGAATCTATCTGTAGTTTAAAAAAAAAAAGTCCTGAATCAATACAGTATTTAATTTTAATTATAAAACAACACAGCCAAATGTATTTTTGTCAAAATAACAGAGGGTCTCATTCTCTCTGCAACTCTACATATGAACGTTTGAAGAAGATTCTGGGATTCATCACATATTTTTCTGTGGGATTTGAACAGAATTTCCGAACACATTGAAGAGCACGCTTACATTTGGGTACTTAACGGCTCGGGCAAAATAACTGGTTATTGCATTGTATGTGCATTTGCAGTTGTATATTATTAAAGGGGTCACATTACAATATTTTTTTACATAATGAAATCTTCTGATGAGAGGCGTCAACATAAATGTAGGATCTTTTTGGAGACTGCAGTTTGTGCTGCTATGAAATTGTATTGTTACATGAAATGTTTTTTTACGGTTGCTGGGAAGTGCAAAACAAAATTACAAATGTGAGACAAATTTACATTTTGAAAAACCTTTTTACATTTTTAGAAAACAAAACCAAAACACTTATACCAAGGAAAAAACACATTTACATCTTATAAAACAAATTTACAAGATGTGAAACACTTTTACAATCGATGAGACAAATTTACAAACAACAGAATCTTGACAAAATGGGAATGTAATGAAGTGATCGAGTGAGGGGTCATTTTGTTTGTTTTGTTTTGTCGCCGTACATTCCCTTTCCGTCAAGATTCTGTCGTTTGTAAATTTGTTTTGGGACAGGTAAAAGTGTTCTGCCTCTTGTAAATTTGTCTCAGCGATTGTAAAAGTGTTTCACATCTTGTACATTTGTTTTGTCCTTGGTAAGTATTTTTGATTTTGTAATTTTGTTTCATAAAATGTAAAAATGTTTTTCAAAATGTAAATTTGTCTCGCATTTTGTAAAAGTGTTTAACACTTTGTAATTTTGCTTTGCACTTCCCAGCCACCGTAGTTTTTTCTATCATTTTTGCCAACTCACTTAATGAATTGAAGCAGGCTGAATAACAAACACGTCTCTACATGTATAATGCAATCCAGCAGTCCAGCAGAGAGCTACTTTACTATCATTTCAGGATGTTTCTTTTTGGCACCTTGCTGCTGAGAGTCCAATCTTTACTCTCTTTCAGCTCCGCTTGTTCTTCACAAATATCCTCAGCTACTGTGTCTGCTACTAGTGCATTGCTAGCTTTGTCTGTTTACCTGTTTGACATTGAGCTGGAACACTACAGTTTGATTTTCTAGTCCTTTTATTGTGAGGCCCATTTCAACCACCTGGCATAAATACTGGCAAACACATTTGAAAATACCTGAGTCAGCTACTTGTGAAGCCACATGTCTACCTCCATAAATAATATATAGCCAACTAACAATTAACAGTTCCCAACTACATTTTGTGCTGGTTTCTACCAGTGGGAGATCAGCAGACGTCCCATGTACAGAGGCTACAGTCCTTGTCATTCGGATAGCAGGATCGACTCCTGGTCTCAACCCTATTGGGCTCAAGAGATGGGACACTTTAGGGTGTGGCTACCTGTGATTGACAAGCCGCTAACACACTGCAACAAGGAAGAGACGGACAACAACATTCTCGAAAAATGAAGCCTATGCGGAAGTACAAAAACTGCAGTTCCTCGAGGTTCCGCTTGAGGCTGGCTGCAGAAGCGCCGGAAGTGCCATAAGCCCACAGCCAAAAAAGCCCGTTTTTACCACAGGAATCAACATGTTTACAGCCTGGTTCAAAAAACGAGATATATCTGAGAAGTTGACGGCCCCTTCTCCTCACACTGTGGGGGGGTGAATTTTTTTATAACTCATCGGATTTTATTCTATTAAGGAAAATGACTATGCCCATATTTGGTTGTGTCAGATTTGATTGACAGCTCTGCGCGGTCAGCAGGTCAGGAGGCTAACAGCTTGATCCGTCTGATTTCTCCTCTTTTTTATTTCGTTTGGAGAGTTTGTTTAACACATATCTGACAACATACACGGCTTGCTGTGCGGTTAACAGACCATCCAACAAGTTGATGCTTCAGTTTTTTTCGGTAAGTGATATAGTAGTGTTATATTTACTGCTTACTCGTGTGTCGGTATTTATATTTACGGACCTAGCTTGTTTAGCGTTAGCTTGTAAACCAGTCGGCTAACTGTGTAGCTCATTATTTACATTATTTATATTATTTATATTATTTACATTATTTACGGTCAATGGTTTAGAAATGTTTGTTGTTAAGATGTTGTTGTTGAAAATAGTGAGTTTGTGTGATGTTAGAAGCTAAAGGTTCAGCTCGGTGGTTATCTGACGTTATGATGAATGTTATACTCCACGTAAATGTGGACATTAAAAAACAAACTTTGTGTAGTAATTATCCGTCAGTAACATAAACTGAACTGAACCTAATGTGCTGTGTAGGTTATAGAGGATGACATTAATGTTACATGGTTGATGTAGTGTCTTAAGATTTGAGCAAACTGTTAACAAATTAAAAAAAAAACTATATTAATAACCATATTAATTTTCACTGAACTGATACACAGAATATAGCAGTAGAAATATAAAATATAAATAACATATGGAATGAAAATAAGATATAAAGCACATAGATATAAAGTATAAGAAATAGTTTGAAGAGTACAGCCATGTACTGAGCTCATGTTAATAATAAATGAGTTACTGTATGTTCTGTACTAAAGCACAGAGACTGTTAATGATTTAAATAATTCAGGTGATATTTGTTTCATGTTAAGATGAAGTACTATCCACAATAAGCTGCTTAATTTTTCCTCACAAAATCTGAGACAATTTGATGTGGAATATCATTGTGTGAGAGAGAGAGCTGAAAACAGCATGATTACAATAATGTTTATCTTCTTAACTTTGAATAGATGTTGATTACCTGAATACTGTACCTCTGTTGTCAGGGTAGTACACTGTTGAATTTATAAATGTGCTCTTACACACAGATGAATACAGAAAAGTAGATGAGAACAAACAAAATGATTTAATGAATAACTGATATTTTCTCTCTTTCTTTGCCATCCTGAAGACCCCTCACTAAAAGTCCATGTTCTCCTGGATCCATGTCACATGCTCGAGCTTCTTCTGAATGACTTTTCAACAGTCGAAGTTCTGCTGAGAGAAGATGGCCAGCAGATAAGACAGCAGTACATGAAGGAGCTCCACAAGCTTCAGGAGGAAGAGGAGGGTTTGCACCTTGGAAGACTGTATTCATGCTGTTCAAATAAAAATAGATCTCCTCCAAACAACTTGCAATCAAACCATTTTCTTCCCATTTTAAAACCCTTTGTCCAGTTTAGATGGGAGAAGTTGATATTATGTGATATAGATCTGGGAAGACTACATTTCTAAATCATTTTTAACTGTGTTTTTATTCACAAGTTATTGATCTTATTTACTCTCCATGTATCTTGATTTAAGAATGGGGCTGTGTTTAAGGTCATATTTTTGCAATGACTCTGTTCCATCCCACTTTAGGAAATGAACTACATTAGTATTTGGTAAAAAAAACATGTTAAAAGAATAAAAGGTTGTGTAAAAGTAGACTTCCTTCCCTTAGCTATTGAGTTTAGCATTAATGCACATTTTAGTCTTGTCCTTTTAAAATCTGAAATGTATACTCATAAGTAGAGACAAAGGAGTGCATTTATATAGAAATATTTATTTAATCTGAAAAACAACATTAAAAAAAGTCTGTTTTTATAGCAGAGATTAACATGTTTACAGCCTGGTACAAAACAAACAAATAGGTGTGATTAGCTCATGTCTCGATGGACACACACTGTACGGGGGGGTGAATGTTTTGATGACTCATCAGTTTTGATTTGATGAAGGATAAGAGTTATTCACAATAAGGCGTGTAGCTGACCAGCTTGACAGGCGGGCGCAGTGTAACGGTTTGTCAAGAGGCTTAAAACCCGTCTCAGCTCTCAGCCTGTGGGTGACATCACTCAGGCCATCCAGGGGAGACCTCCCTCACAGCGAGTTGTTGAAGAGAAGCAACTGAAGTCCACCCCAGAAGAACCAACAAATGCAGATGTTGTTGAAGCTCAGGTTTCTTCCTCTGTCTCTGCAGCTCTCTGGGCACCTCGACGGACCAGTCACCAATAATTCACACTGTGTCTATAGGAGAAATACAAAGGTGTTCAATTAATGCCTCAGACAAGACAAAATGTACAGTTAACTACATGTGACAGCTCAGGGTGTTGTTTTGTTATGAGCCACATCTGAAGGAATAATATTGAACAAGGTAGCTGCAAGTCAAGTCAAGTCAAGTGGACTGCTAACGTCGAGCTGAATGGGCGGAGCTAAGTCCCGCCGGTCCCGCCTTACTGCTGTTGCTAGGTTGATCCGAAGTTAGGTTGAGACTGCAAATCCAATATGGATGCGGCCGTCGATTGGACTCATTTTCTGCCTATGTCACAGACGGGTCAGGGTTCGTCCAGTAATATTTACAGTCTATGGTATACACCCTTATGTCTGAATGTGGTGACCTCTGGCCTCCAAAAACAACATGACTTTGGTCAAAATGAAAAAGACAAATCTCTAAAACGGTAGTCCACAAACCCATTCTGTTGATGTTTTAATGTGGATTACATTTGGCTACCGGTTAATGCTTTTTATTTATTTATTCACAAAGTAAGGAGGAAGTGTTTTCTCTAACGCCTCACAGCATCACGTTCTTGTTAAATAAAGAACTTCAACCTTTCTTCTGTGTCTTTTTCTCTTTACCTCTATCTACTCTTCTCTCTTTCTTCATTAAATCGAACATCACTTTTAATTTCCTTCCCTTTTTTCGATCCACTTCCTTCATTTCTCTCTATTACCACCCTCTATTTCCTTCTTCTTGCTCTCTTGACCTCACTCCCTCTGAGAATTACTCCTCCTGTCCTTCTTCATTTTCTTCTCTTTCATTCTGGTTTTCTCTATTTCCGCTTCTGCTCCTTCATTGTCTCCCTCACACCCATTTGTTTAACCTCTCGACTCTTTCCCTTTCATACTCTTCTAACTTATACAACATAACTTTCTCTCATTTCTCTTATTCCTCATCATGCCTTTCCCATATATTAAATGTATTTCTTTCATTTTTATCATTCATGTTATCGTTTCTCTAAATCTACTTATTCTGCGTTTTCTATTTTTACTGTATTTCATACTCTGCCATGCACCCATCTCATTAAATTCTGCTTCCTTTTCATATCAATTATTGAACCTCCTGCCCCTCGCTTCACTTTCTCTGAGATTCGTCTTAAATTTTGCATCTTTTCTCATGATTTCTCTTACTTCTCTGACTTTTCCCTCTAACTACACTTATGACTCTGTCACTGACCTTCCCTTTCTTCCTTCCCTCTTTTCCTCTCCTGTTGTCTGCAGGGGGGTCGTTCGGGTGGATGTGAACCTGCAGGATGTGGACATTGATCAGTGCTCCACCAGTGGCTGGTTTGCTGGGACCCATCGCTGTAATCTCACCAGTATGGAAGTAAGTCTGTTCTACATTACGGTTGTGTTTTTCATCCTTCAGCAGTGACAGAAAACATTATTTTTTCAATACTTGAGTATTTTGCCCCTTCTTACTGTTCAACCATACTTTGATATGTCTTTCATTATCTCCTTTAACATGCAGTTATACATTAGTTAAAGGGGAAAGGTGCATCAAGCAATTAGAGAGAATTAAAAGTGATGTATGCTGATATGATCAAAATGAAAGGAACGTGATAATATTGAGCAGGTATTGTGTGTTTGGTTTAAACATGATAGCATGCTAATATTTGCACTGAGACTCAACGCAGGTTTAGCCAACGGCTCTGTAAGGCTCTGCTTTGGTGTTGGTCTGATCTTAATGCTACTGGCAACCTGCTTACATGATCTGAGAACAGCATGCGTTTTCAGGCACTTTCAGGCATTTGGGCCTTTGATTTTTGTTTCAACATCATCAACCTGTATATTTCACAACAGGTAGTCAGGGAACGGTTATAGAGTAAGTTTTGAGCAAGTCCATCCAGTAAAAGTTGAGTTATTACGGGGGGGGGGGGCAAGTGAATACTTAGACATTTGGTTGGTGTTTCTAAAAAGGTCAGAGGATCACTTCGATGAGTAAGAAGTATCCACTGATAGCCTTGAACACAATTCATTGCATTCATCATGCATTAGATTTTAAGATATTTCACTGAAAAAGTAAAAACCTAAACCTTATTTTGTTGCTAAAAGAAAAAAATCAGGATTGTGCAGATACTTTTTTGTGGCAAGCCATAGTCGGGGAGAAGTCTGGACCAAATGAAAACCGTCAAACAATACTGTTCATGTAGCCAAGGTGCTAACATGGCTACTTAGTGACCCATAGATTGTTCACATCATGGCATAGTAAACGTTGTGAAAAGAGTGTAAGTGAGTCGGTGTATGTGTGCTGCAGGATGCTTGTCTGTGTTGATGATAGTAATAGTTAGTAATGTTAGTAATAGTGATATGTGTGAGTAAGTGATATGATATGTGTGAGTAAGTGTCTTCTCTGCAGTAAAGTGTTTATACCTGTGTGAGCGCTGTGCTGGAACTGACAGCAGCCATTCATCATGTTTGTTAGCGCTTCTGTATACTCTTTGCTATGGTGTGCACTTGTGTGTTTGTCAGTGTGTGTGTGTGTGTGTGTGTGTGTGTGTGTGTGTGTGTGTGTGTGTGTGTGTGTGTGTGTGTGTGTGTGTGTGTGTGTGTGTGTGTGTGTGTGTGTGTGTGTGTGTGTGTGTGTGTGTGTGTGTCTTCCTCATGTCATTGCCGATGCGTTAGTTTGTCGGTGATGAATTGCAGGAAGCCTCTTCTGACTCCAGCAGGGGAGTGAAGCTGCTCAGGCTTGCGTGGCATGTCGCTGGCCATGTGATGTATAATAAATGCAGTGTAATGGATTGCTGCAAGATGTGGTGAATAATTGACCATGCTCTTTGTCTGTGTGCCGGCCTCCCTCTGTGTGTGTCGGGGGGTAGAACTACAGAAAAAGAACAGGAGGGGTCCATGTTCATCTTGATCTGTCGCACTGTTTTCTCCGTATCGTTCAATCTTTATGAGTTACTCTCCCCTGTCTGCTGTCTGCTTTAACCTGATTGGTAATGATTATACAGTACTATGTTTAGGTCTGTATTGGCTGTGTGTGTGTGTCAGAGACGGCCAACCAAGGCCATCCCGTCGACTTCACTGAAGTGCTGAGAATGATCCGAGATGTCCTCTGTGTGTGTGTATTTTGGTCCATATTGGATACACATATGTCGAGATTTTCCTTTTAATCTCCATGCAAATGTTTGCTTTAAACTGCTTATATTCTGTAAATAACATTAATCCTGAACATGCAGCACAACGACAGGACATTTTCACAGGATCATTACACAGCTTACCGCTCATTACTCTACTTTTCTCTTATGATTTCTCTTTGAACTCCAGTCTTGTGATTCAGTGACGTCTTGAGTAAGCACTATCCTTATTCTCTTCCTCTTTCAGATAGAGAAATGTGAGCAGGGATAAACATGTACATGATATAATACATTACAAATGTTTTCTTAAAGGGGAAAAGTATTGGCGATATATTTCCAATCATATCATCTATTTTGTCCTTCACTGGATAATTAAATGCTGTTGTAAGATGAACAAAGCAATCGATGGTAGTTTTCAGCTTGAGTTTAGAGATATTAGAGCTTTTGTGTGTAAGGATGGTATGATATTAAACAGAAGGAAGTTCAAGAGGTTTAAAATATGGAAAAGTATATTTGAGTGGTTGCATTATAAAGCTCTTAAAAAACTACAAGGGACAACTATCTCACTTTGAGTTCTTCTCGACTAACACTTGGTGTTTTGAGTGCAAAAGTCAGTTCAAGCAGACGACGGCAAAGTGCCCCGACCTAAGAGTAGGCTACACAGATGTTACATTACAGACACACTGGTCACAATTCTTTCTCTTAATGGTCGCCATATTGGCTATTTAAAGAAGGAGGCAGTCACAACATTGGCTCTAACTTTAATGACATTTCAGCGACTCGGGAATGGGGCTTGTTGGACAAAGTTAGTAACTGTGCCCATACAAACACCAGCACTATTGAATTTGCAAACCTGTGCATTAAATTCTCCTTTATCAAAGTCAAAGTCAATTTCAAAATATGCCAGACATACAGTGGAATCGAAATTGCGTTTGTCTCCGTCCCATCGTGCAGTACGACCAAAATAAGGTAAAAAAGAGATAAGGTAAAATAGATAAAATGAAATGAGGTAAAAATAAGATAAATAATATTCACAGAAAGAAATTCTAAATTGTGCAAAAGGTACAAAATGGTAAATAAAATAAAATGTAAAGAAAAAGTAAACTTGTGCAATATGTGCAATGTGCAGTAAACTGAGTGTACTTTTGAATAGTTAACTTCAGAGTTATTAATCCAGAGTTCTTGGTGGCAAACGGGAGGGGGTTTCAATGTCAAGTGTTCGTGGGGGCAGAGGGGAGGGAAGGAAGAGAGGGCAGAGTTAAGCTTCCTGACAGCTTGGTGGAAGAAGCTGTTTCCCAGTCTGGTTGAGTCGGCCCGCAGGCTGCAGTACCGTCTCCATGATGGCAGGAGGCTGAAGAGGCTGTGTGAGGGGTGGGTGGGGTCACGCACAATACTGGTTGCTTTGTGGGTGAGGCGGGTACCGTAGAGAACTGTATAATAGAACTGAAGAACTAAAATGATCTCATCTGATCATGCTCAGATCATGCTCAGCCTGGTTGCCATCCCCATTGAAATAGAAAAGCAAAAGAAGCAGTGGAATGATGGATACAGTAAACAATAAGTATTTATGATTTTATGATTCTGTTAGAATTCACGCAATACACACGTTAGTATTCAAAGCTCCTGTCATTAGCCGGTTATGATCAGACTGAGATCAATATTGACAACTCTCTATGACTTACAAAAGCAAATGTATCTATCAGCATAAAGATGGACTATTTCCAAATATTTATTTTTTAAACCTCTGTCGCATGGTATGGACATCTTTCACATATTTTCTATGAGAGATACATCAGGTTGATAGAAGGAAGCAGGGTGAGATTATTCTTTTTACGTGTACCTGATCAAATCAGAAATGAGATAAAAGGTACAGCTTTGTCCTTAGAGCTCATGAAATTAGAAACAAACAGAAGTTCTTGACAGGAGGTTTAAGGATACGTGCTTTATAAAAAATCATCCATATTAAGACAGAGCTGAGTGCATATCGATGTCAATAACTGTGGTTCATGAAAAAAAATGAAAAGAATTCTTATACAGAATTCCCTAACCCCCCTCCCCCACACACACACACACACACACACACACACACACACACACACACACACACACACACACACACACACACACACACACACACACACAATCAATGTGTGTTTAATCAATCTCTTGCTGCTGTTGTTTAACTGCCACATTACCTAAACTTTGGTGTGTTGGCTCTCAGCCTTCATCTCAGTTTTCTTGTTGCAGTTGAAAGCTTCAGAAACACACATAATACCATTTTCAAGGAAACCTTCATTAAGAACAGAATAAGTTTATTTCTTTAGGTGTTATACGAGCCTGGAAAATCATTTCTGTGTCCAAAGTTCAGATTAAAAACAGTTGATTTCTTAATCTCTCTAATCATGTTTTGTGTGTGTGAAATGGGCCGTAGAAAGTCAGTGTGAGGCTTATTGCTCTCCACATCGAACACAAACACACCCCGAGGCTTCGTCTCACAGACAACAGATAATAAGAAAACAGTTTGTACTGATGTGCCTGAGCTTCATGTGCTCTGTACCATCACACTTCTCGTCTTATTGTTTCTGTTCTGTGAAGCTTCAGCTGTTTTTTTTATTGCGTTTCATTTGCCTAATAGAATAGAGCGCACCATTTTTAGCCCCTTTTTCATTTTACAAAAGCAGTTAAGTGCAACCTGAGGAGGTAATGAGCGATAGTTATCCCTCAGAGTCTCACTACAACGAACATCACTCGTTGAAAAGTTGAATTATAAGATGTAAAGAATCCATTTAGTACTCAAACTTTATTTTTGTTACACAGGGGGCAAAACAACAAGTTCTTAACACCAGAATGTGAGCCAGCTGTTGCTTATTTTGTATACAGCTTTCACATTGTAACATCAGCTTTAAAATGACGACAGATTTATGACCACATGAAAGTGTAGATCGTTTTAGTAAAATATGTCTCCTTATGTGACGAGTAGCTAAGCAACAACCACCAGCTGGTATTAGATATGACTTTCTTTCTTTTGGTGTTAATGTAGTAAAAGTCAGAAAGAGAGAGAGAGAGAGAGAGAGAGAAAGAGAGAGAGAGAGAGAGAGAGCGGAATGACATGCGAAAAAGGAGTCTCAGGTTGGATTCAAACCCGGGCCATCTGCTTTAAGGACTGTAGTCTCTAAATATGGGGCGTGCTCTAACTACTAGGCCACCGGCGCCCTTTAGAAACTTGTTTGAAGACAATATCCAGACTCGAAAACTGAAACAATGATCCATGATGTTGACATGTTTCGACTGAAATTATAATCAACTAAGTGGTGAAAGCTGCTCTTGCTGGCACCAGAGCCTCTGCTACAAATACCAAACCAAAGGCTGTTTGAGTCGTGTTATGACTCAAACTGCCTCGATGCGGTGTAGCATGATGGAGGCCAAAACGCTCTACAGTCTTAAGAAAAGTGAAGTTTGACTTCAGTCTAAGTTGGCCACAGAGCTCTCTGACCCAAACGGCTTAAACGCACAGCACAAATCAATCAATCAATCTTTCTTTGTAAAGCGCCAATTCATAACAAATGTTTTCTAAAGACATTTTACAAAAAGTGCAGGTCTACACCTTACTCTTTGTTATGATCTCTACAATGACAAAACATTAATCCATCATGAGCACTAAGCGACATTTCACAAAGTTACAGTGGAAAGAAAAAAACGTCCTTTAAGAGGCAGAAACCTGGAGCAGGACCAGACTCATGATGAACAGACATCTGAACAGAAACTGTGGTAAAAGTATGATAATATAATGATCAGTCTAATATAACCACAGCAACTGTCATGATTAAAAAGGGAGGACTTAGTAAGTTTATTAGCAGTTAAAGTTGAGCAGCTCTAAGATTCACTTAAATATTTATATGAATGATGATAGATGTAAGGCTGATATTAATAGTTGAAGTAAACATGTTATAGGACTGTTGTATGTTTTAGAAACATAGTGCTGAAGATGTAGGCTACAATCAAGTGGAATGTTGCTTATGTTCGTGACCTTGTCCGCAGCAACACAGGATATTAATAAACTTAACACATACTGCTGATCAGAAGCTTAGACAAACCCACTTAAAAACACTGAAATATCCCTTTAAGTATTTCTAAAACAGATTTCTTGCATTAGGTCAAGGATTGCTTTTCATCTTCCCTGTTGTCGTCTTCTTCTTGTCATTCTTTGTCTTCATATTTTGTAAGCTGGCCTCGCCTTAGTTTTCATCTTCTTCAACGCCATTGCCTCCTCTGTTGTCTTGGTCTTCTTCATCATCTTCTTCTTTGCCTTTTTTTTTCCCGGTCTGCCTGGATACAACAAGGCAGAAGAAGAAGAAGGTAGGACGTGTCACTATGAACCAAATACAAGACTTCATGCATTATGGATAGTCAGTGGTAGGGGAAGCATCTTACGTAAGGAGCCACTGCTTATATAATTAGACGGGGACTTGAGGAGTGATCACTGTGGATGCTTTTTGACTGGATGCATCTGTGTCGATTTTTTATTTTTTTATGCGTGTTTGCTTTTGGAGTTGAAGTTAGCATCAATATGTTTGCAGTTTGTTTGCATATGTGTGTGTATGTGTGTTTTCTCTCTAATCCTGCCATATGAAACGTGCCGCTGGAGATATAGGGCTTCAAAGGCAGAGCTCTGCTAATGAGTGTAAACTGCTGTGACAGCTGAGCAGGGCTACCCCCTCTGTGTCTCCCATCGCTCTCTCTCTCTCTCCTCAATCAGCTACACTACCTCTTCTCCTTTTTCGGCTCGTTTACACACTCTCTGTTTTCATGGCTATTCATACTCTCCAAAATGTCCCTCTTTCTTAAGCTATCAGTCCCTCTTCGTCTCCCTTTTGCACTCTTGTTCTCCATTTTTTGCCTTCTCAATCACCCTTAGCTCCTTTTCTTTCTCCGCTGAAAGCCAATTAGCTGCTCGAAGGAGGGCAGCAGGACAACCAAGAAATAATCCTTCTCTGCTATTTGACATCCTTCAACATTAAATCATCATTTCCTCTGACCAAGCTATAATTGAGAAATCCTCCTCATCATCATCTCCTTCTTTAGAAACATCCTTCCTTGCATTAATCCGTGACCTCAGCTGTTATCAGTGCAGCTTCAGTGCAGCTTCACCGCAGCGCTTGCTCTCCCTGCAACCCTCATTTGTGGATGTAGACACGGGAAAAGCACAATCTGACAAAGAAAAAATGCCATTATTTCTGGCTGCAGCTTGTGATGAGTGAGACCCTTATTTTGTGAAAATCCAATCATCTGGACACATGTGGCCTTTTTCTGCCCTGCTGCAAGAAAAACCGGGCTACAGCTCTGCAGACTCAGGATGTACGGGGCGAAAAAAGGGACATAAATTAAATATTTGTTTATGCCTTACTGTGCTGCTTTTGCAGTCCTTATCCTCTTTGGCACATTGCAGAAAAGAAAAGGATTTAAGCTTCCAAAGTCGGTATAAATACTGTATGTAAGGAGAGGGATATCCAGCTACAAAAGCCTTTGCAGAATGTAAGTAGTAATGGATATTTAGGTTGAAGGAATACGCTGAAGTGTCATTCTGAATTTGTCAGGGAAGCTGGCACTCTCAAGAAAGACTTGTTTTCTTATCCAGCAGGTTGAAAAAAAAAAAGCTGTGACTTGAGGAGCAGAGGAGACAGAATATAACCTGTTCTACTCTGTCTTTCCCTGTTTCACTCTCCTCTTTGTGTTTTGTTCTGCCAGAGGCTCTCCGTCTCTCCTCTGGGAGTTTGAAGCTCCACTGCTAGAGCAAGATGAAGTGTTTCAGGACTTTGAGTGTGTGCACAGCAACTGGCACGGCATGAAGGTGTGTGTTTGTCTGTCTTTTAAAGTATCCCCCCCCTCTTTTTCATCATGAAAGAGAGACCATTAGCGGTTGCATTCACAGCTGCGTTTTAAGGAAAGGTAAATAGAACCTTAAATTAAAGAAGCGAGTTTAACAGTGCAGCTTTGGAAATGTAATAGTCTGTCCCTGTAGCTGTACATTTGTCTTATTATATTCAAAAACATGTCTCCTCTCCTCAGGAGGCTGCAGGGAACAGAGCAAGAACCCACATTGTGTCTTTGCATACACTGAATCCGTTAAAGTCTATTATCATCCGATGTGATCCTACACACCTGCATGACTGTAACACTGAGGGCTTTCTTTACAAAGGAGCCCACTCAGTAAAACACATACACACCACAGCAAGGTGTCATGTTCTTCTTATACTGGACATTTTAACGCTGCAGACTGCAACAAGGTGTTTTTAATGGGGACTGAAACAAAGCTAAATCTATTCAATAGAAGCACACATGGAGCACAGCGTTGTTTTTATCTGAATTTTATTGCCTGACCTTTATTAATATGTAAACCACATCAATAATGAAACACCATTGAAGTTTAGTGTCATGCTCTGTTTTATCACTTGCTCTCAGCATTGGTGCACTGACCATAAACAATTTTTATTAAAAAGGGACTTTAGTAATATCTCTCCTTTCCTTCATAAAACATTCAGAGGATGGATTCAGCTGATTCATGTCTCTGCTTGTGGGGCTTTCTTGTCTAAGTTTAAGCTAAATTACAGTCTTTATGAATTGTACTAGTACCCTGAAGTGACAAGAAGTTATTGGCCTGAATTATATTGTGACACTCAATGCTGCCTGATGAATAACAATGAGACAGTTTAAAGAAGTACGATCTGATGCTGAGTTTTGGTGAGATGTATGGTGGGCCAGATCTTTGACATCTGAAATACAAAGTACAAATACCCTATAAGGGAAATTCCACCAAATCAGCACATCAGACTTGGTTATTTTGTTCATATTTTCCACCAGAAGGTTCAAGAAGTTTAAAAAAAAGATAGCAAGGAAGGTGAAACAAAAGAATCCTTACTTTGTTGCCTTATGGCCGCCGATCATGGTTTTCTGTCCTAGGTAACAGTTTGAGCCCCCTGAATCGGTTCATCTCAGTCTTTGAGACCATCAGCTATTGTCTAATGTCAACATAGCCTCTGGGAACGACTAACTGGTGTAGCCTGCGGTTAGCGATAAAGGACTTCAGGCCACCACTCCCTTTACCGTGTGTTGTCATTGTCTCCAGTATCACTTGAAACTTGGGAAGTAAGATTGGAAAGCAAGTTGGTGTCAAGAGATTACATCTATTAGCAGATTGTTAGCTGATGCAGATCTCTGCTTAGAGACATTCATTTTAGCTTATACTATGTAACATGATAGCCAATGGCTTCTGGAATCGAGTTATGGCTGATGTGTTCCCCCTCTTTCGCTCTCCACAAGAGACCGTTTTCCTGCGTACAATCAATGCATGCTGAAACTCTAGTGGATGATACTCGTTCTTCAGACGGAAATTGGATAACGTCCAAAACCAAAATCCGGTCCTGCATTTACTGATTCTAAATTTTTAAAATGCAGGATCAGTAAAAAGAAATCAGCTTCACCACAGATCTCTTCTGGGGCCTCTTTGATTTTAGACCTTTCTTATACCTGGAGTCCAATCAGTGCAGACTTTATGACCTTTAAGTGTAAGCATAAAAAATATCCATCACAGACGCTGCTTCTTTATTTCTGTTATAATGTTCTTGCTTTAATGATTTCCAATATCGTGATCTTTAACTAGAATATAACACATTGCCTTCTAGGG
This sequence comes from Labrus bergylta, assembly GCF_963930695.1. Lineage (NCBI taxonomy): Eukaryota > Metazoa > Chordata > Actinopteri > Labriformes > Labridae > Labrus > Labrus bergylta. The sequence continues at coordinate 14,302,403 of NC_089198.1, forward strand.
GATCCTTTGTTGAATGCTTCAATACTTTTCTGAACAGCTTGGGTTTCTATCAGCAAACACTTGGTGTTACCAATAAAGCTGATCTGTTGTGTCCAGGCTCTACTGATTTAATGTCCTGGAGTTGGACAAAAGTTGTAAAAGTTCTCACAACCTTAGGTAGCCTCAAACTTTCCAAAACTAGCTCTGGAAGTGTTCTTTGAATGTAAATTTTCTTGACCCAAATTGGAAACTGAAAATCTGGTATCTTAACCTCTTCTTCTCCTCTGATTTTTACCTCTTTTTCTGAAACCAGTCTCTTTGAAGTTGCCCCTACATTTTCTGATGCACCTCTTTAAAGCCTGCTGTCAGGAAAGTTCTTTACATCAGAAACATTACATGCTCTAATAATAAACTGTTATAAGATATATCAAGAAACCCAATATGAGTTAAACATACTTATAAAGTTTTGCAACAAAAGCGAAGATGTCTGGTGAATACGCTCTTCAGAACTTTAAGAGCAGTCTGGCATATCCCTTCTTTGATCTTAAATTAGGATGATGACTCATACATTGAGCATACAGTGAGGAAGGAGAGCAGAAGGACAAGGCAACATTATAGGATGAAGAGGAGGACGAGACAGGCCAGCGGGGGGGGTGAGGAGTGACAGCGGAGAGGGACAGTCGTCAAGGAGGAATCATCCTCCACTGAGAAACACTATTCACTCTCTAATCTGTTGCCTGCAGCTCTGTGGCTGCCACTGCGAAATGTAAGAGGCTGTCAAGTCGGCGGCAGCAGTTGGATCTTAATTGAGTGAGGCCTCCCAGTCGAGTGTACGCGGGGAGCCGGGGAGCTAGAGACCACCCACCCAGATGTCTGAGCGAGAATGCTGAGGCTTCATCTCACAAGTCTTAAAGTGCCAAGTGGGACTTCAATTATATGTTTGACAATTTTCCAAAAGCTGCACAGCCAGCCAGCGGTGACATTTTCAACATTTTTGCGACTTTAGCAACCTTTGATTTATTAATAATGACCCTAAATTTCCTCATTTACAGTCCCATCCCCTCTTCTCCCTTCGATAATGTCCTTTAAAGATGCAAGAAAACCAACATTATCACTCCAGTCACAGCACTGTAACCACAACAAGCAACCAATCAATAACTCTTTATATGTCACTCTTATTGCTTCTTTGATTGATGGAGAAATTTCAGACAGGTTTCAGTCCAAGGTCTCCTCTCCTTAGACATGCTGTGTTTCAGTGTTTGGACGTCTTGTGAAACAGCAGCAGGCAGAGGTGGAGCCCGGGGGACGGAGTGATTGTAATTCTTGGGTTTAATGCTTTCAGTGTATTTATAGATCTCTGAGGGATGCCGAGTGCTCTCCCTCCCTTGCTACTTCTTTTTTCCTCCCTTGAACTCCCCTCTTGGTGTCAAGTTCATAGCTTTTCATCAACTAGTAGGATGAAAATTCTAAAACGGGTATCGCAGGCTGTAGTACAAACATTAGGGGTTTACATGGGGGGGTTACAGATAATTCATGTTTGGTTTTAATGCCGCATCAGTCTGTGTAGGATTTGCAGTCACTTACTCAGTGAATACATAGAGTGTGATCTGTTATGTGGCACTCTGCTAGGGCCTCTGATAATACCAGACTAAATATAATATGTGTTCACATTGGATGTTATCAGTTTGGTTTAAAGTTTTCTTTTACAGCCAGAAGAGCTAGAGCTTGAGAGGACTAAACACTAAATTGACAAAGTCATAGAGTCGATGTCCATGGCTCAAACATAATCTGGCTAATGTAAAAGTGAACCAGGCAGTGGTAAAGTTCATAGAACTTGCACACTTGCAAATCAACGTGGTGTCGTTTGTGAGCCACATGCTGTAGCACACAAACAATATGTGCCCTGTAAACTTAGTTTCATTCAGAAGTACCATGATTTCTCTGTGAGTACGTTTATTTGATTAGTTTTTCTCTCTGATGAAGCCCTGAACAGCTGCTATGACACACATGGAGAAGGAGGAGGAAAGGTGGAGAGAGAACAGGAGGAATGACATGTTTTATTATAATCTTTATACACTTGTGTGTTGATATTGTGTCACTTATATCATCAGCCATTTCTAATGATGTTCAAAGTTACATTTAGTCTACATGAGCTGCTGAGTGATTGTAACTTTTAATTCAACGAAAGCTTACCATCTTCAGTGACCTCTAGCTCATAGAAAACATGTGTGCTGCAGGTGTAGCTGCACATCCTCTCTGTTATGTCTGTAAATGTGACCAAAGCAATAACGAGCACCGGGGCGAGGTGCTGCTGATAGCAGGAAAATGCTCATTTAAAATCTGTAATTAAGCGTCGGTTTATCTGACAGCAGTAGCGTCACCTGCAGCCTGTACATTTTTTACATGCAGGGACTCAGACTCTACATGCACAGTGGTCAGTTCTCTGACAACTGATGGTGACAGACTTTTATTGTGGATTAGTCATGGAGAAAAGAAAACTGGTGTTTTTTGTTAACATCAAAGGACACAGCATCACATGCTTCAGGTCAAGTCACTGCCATCGCGCAACATGCAATGTGACTTCTGCACATGCACATATCTCAGTTGCTTTGGTAAAATGATATATTGTTAAGTCCTAGTTCACGCCATTCTTGGATCTTGTGCACATGTTCAATTTTAGTATGAATTGTATGCACTGTTTAGCATCAATCTCTGTTTGGAAACACCAACAACAATTCTGACACCCATGCACAAGCCAATAAATCAATGTTCAAATAAACATTGATTCTAGTCTGATAACACCACAATGCATCACAACCTCTAGAACGAGTGAGCGATCATCAGATTTACCTGAAAGTTCTTAAATTAGTTTAAGACTCATTTAGTCAAATGCTGCCAGAACAGTTTGTTTTGTTTTGCCCCAGGAATCCTCCTAAAAAAAAAAAAGAAGCTCCATAGGGTCCATTGGAAATATCATTTTAGTGGAGCTGGACGACAGCATGTCAATAGGGATCTACAACAACAGGGTGTGTTCCCTTTGAATTGAAACTTGGACATAAGATTTTCAGACATTAAGAAAGTTAGATCAGCTCTGTTGTGTATATTCTGGTGTTGAAAGATGAAACCGAAGATGAAAGAGGCGCAAGGGCAAAAACTCCAAAAGCCAAAAACAACAATCCCCATTTGGCCTGTAATAAAAAGCCCGAACATTGTGAAGGAAATAAACATGTTTACAGCCTGGTACAAAAAAACAGCTCTGGTCTCTATAGCTTATTTATCATGGAAATCTTGGATCTTTTTTTTAACATTTTGTTTTCAAGCAGTTTTTGCCTTTATTTGACAGATCAGCTGCAGAGAGACAGGAAATGTTGGGAGCAGAGAGTGGGGGATGACATGCAGCAAAGGGCCGAGGCTGGATTCAAACCCACGGCAGCTCCAATGAGGACTAAAGCCTCGTATAACTCACCTCGTATGATGGTAGCTTTGAGTGACGGGCTGATGCTGCTGGCTTTCTGCTGGACATCAACACACTGACTCAGTGTCCTATGAGTCTGTGCTCAAGCTTTTTCCATCGAGTGAAATACTTCATTTGTATTTTTACCTGGCTTGGTAGCTTGTTCATTGTTTATCCTACACTTGTTTTCTTGTCGACCACTGGGATTCAGGATTTGTTTTGTGAAAATTAATGACTGAACAAATGCCAGGTTAGAAAAAAAGGAAACAAAAGAGTGTTTTCTATCCTTTGTTTCTGTGTGTGTGATTGCACCATAGAGAATAAGGGCATCCTATCAACTTAAAGTGAATGTAGAAATGTTTAGAGCACTGCAGTGTAGTGCTAAAATGACCACAAACCTCTCTCTTCAAATTTGCATTTAAATGATGAAATGCCTCTGATGAACTACACAAGGTCTAAGAAACTGCAGGGATCAGGTCTTGGCTCTTTAATAAAAACGCTCTCTCTCCCCTGTGTGTCCTTCTTAAAAGATAAGTCTTTCACTTCAGCTTTCTGTGATTGACAATGCAACCTTGAACCCTGTCAGTCAAGCCTTATAGAAAGTGGAATTAAACGCCACCACGGCGTCCAAAGTAAGGTCCAATTATAAAATACTTTCACACTCTGAGCCTGCGGTGTGATGAAGGTGATCCATCAAACGGAGACGCGTCAAACGACCGTTTTATACGTCTTTCATAGAGGCTGAGGAAAAACGGAGGCTGGCCTTGGCGCGGTTAATGTCCCTGTGTGTGCGTCTATGTTTGTGTGTGTGTGCTTTGCTGCATGTGTGGGATAAAAGCAGCTCTGGTGATAGATGACATATGGATCTACGAGTAGTAAGGCTGTTTGGTGTTCTCGGGGTTTGGTGACATTAATCTAGTTTCGATGGTCCTAGTCGATGTTAAATGCATGTCTTTGATATTAGAATTGCTCAGAGGATCTGTACTTGAACTATTTCTGAGGACAGTTTAGGACTCAAATGATGCGAGTTGGTTGGAAACAAAATATTTATCTTCTCACACAAGGTTGAAATTAGTTTGGGTATTGAAGCCATGGGCGATTAATTGTTATTCACTCTTATTTATTCACTTTAAAGTGCACTTGGGAACTTAATTCAGCCTCTGCTGTGATAACACCGACAGGTTTAATAAATGCAACAAAACACGAGCACAGAACCCAATAAAAGTCCAAAATAAGCATCATATTTCATCCCTGCCACCCTCAGTGTCCCTGGGTAATGTCGTATCTTAATGAGACTCCACTTCCTTTGGAGTGGGCAGAAAATAAGTTTGTAATAAGTGAAGGTGTTGTGTGTTTCTATTAGTGAGAGTGTGTGTGGCCCGCTGTGGACTGGAAATGTCTTAGTTGTCAAGTGTTTTGGGGGGATGCTGTTTTAGGTGTGTTGTTCTTGAGATATATAAAGGAACAACATGTTTCCACTCCTAACTTGTCCAACACACCATCTCGAACCTGAGTCCCTGACCTTTAAAGTTGTGATGTTTAAGGTCTTGCCTCAGTTTTGTACATGCAGGGCTCTACAGTGGAGTTTGTCTGGACTGATGCTTGATCTTCTGTAGCTCCCAAACCACCAAGCCTTAGCTAGCATTCATACTACATCATCTGCAAATCTACACTGAACAATTCACTAAAAAGGGCGACCATAAAAAGTACCTGTAGAGTCTTATTTGGATGCAATGAGAGCGGGCTGAACAAGTTAACGTTTGACGATCTGAAATACGATGTGCACATGTGCAATAGTTACATTGCAGGGCATTTGATGGAAAGCAAAAACAAATACAACACAAACCACAACCCTTAATGCTGCTACTTTTTTTATTGCTTGTTTCAAGACAAACAATCTGCTGGATATCACATTCGCACACCTATTCATCAGAGCACAGACAGTCAGCTAACGAACCGCTGTGCCTCAGTTTCTGCAGGCCTTATCAGAATGTGATTCTGGAACAGCTCTGTAATGAAGCTTCGGAGTAAACAAACAGCAGAGGCTCCACACACACACACACACACACACATATACTCAGACATTTCATTTAATGTAATATCATTATACAGGAAAAGATGTTAAACATTGCAAAAAGTTAGTTACAGACATGCACACACACACACACACACACACACACACACACACACACACACACACACAGGGCTTTTCTCCTTTGCTGGCGCCACAGTCTTACTGCCTCTCTCTCTCCCTCCCTCCCACCCTCTCTCTCTCTCTCTCTCTCTCTCTCTGTTTCTAACTCTGATGTCGTCACAGACGTGGGATGACTTGGTCACATGATTATGCCTCAGAAACACTCATAGAAGATGAAGATGACATGTCACAGGGAATTAAATATGGTGCCTTGAACTGGTAATATTAAGTGGACTTAAGTCTGAAATGACTGTAAACTGTGAACGAGCACTCAACGCTGCTGCTGTGTCAGAAAGTGTCGGAGGAGTGCTGCTGCATGTCAAAGTCTGCACCTACAGCCGTGAACAGTAGAGTGAGTGAGAGTCGACGGGCAGAAAGAGACACTGAGAAGCTGTTTGAAAAAGTCACTGTCAAGGTGCTGAACAGGTATTGAACACGCTAATTAAAATACATTTAAACGTAAGAAATGGCTGATGTGAATCAAGAGTCAGCTTGTAAAGTGTCAGCTTGTAAAGTGTAAAGCACATCCACCTGTCTATCGTAGCCTCTCATCTTTTCCATGTTTTCCAAGTTTTAAAGTTGGACTCCAGCTGTGTCTGTCTTCTGGGAGTCTGAGTCCTCGACTCACCAGCTGCTCCTCCAGTCATGAGAGGCAGACCCAACCTGGTCAAGATCTTGGATAATTTTTCACTAAAAGCAAGGCCCCCGTCTGTGTTTTGCAGCCTTTAATTTAAAAGCCATGCTTATCTCCTGTGACGGTAAACAAATAGAAACACACACAGACACACACACACATGCATGGATTTGTTTTTGCAGTCTGAGCTGCAGCTTGCTGCGGTTCTGGTGACTGACTAGAGACCTTGACTTGGAATATTCTTCCTACTGGAGTAATGTGTAGTCAGTTAGTGCTACTTGTTGGTTTCTCTAATATCACATATTCCTGTAACTGTTTGGACATTTAACCTTAGAAATCGCCAAACCGTGACTCATGCTCACACAGGACAGCATTGATCAACCATTATGAGCCCAGCTGTTCTTTAGACTGTTCAATCTCTTTCGTCACCCTCGTCTTTGACTGTTGGCATTTTGCTCTCTTTTTTTATTCATGGCTTTCTGTGGAAGTTCGATACGAGTGTGGGAATTGGCTTTCTTTGCATAGATTATGTTGTATTAAATGACGGATTTATCGATTGCTGAGTAATGTTCCTGGATTAGAGGTGTTTAGTTAGTTAAGGGTTCAAACGGCAAAGGACACAGAAACTAAAGAACATTAAAAGTTTGATCAGCTGCTGTGATATGAAAGTCTCAAGTCAAGAAAACTGTCTTGCCTGCAAATGCCTTAGTTTAAAAGGAATGTTACATTCTGTTAATATTGAACATTTGACCAAAGGAAATATAAACAAAACTGCAAACCTCAAACCCTTTTGAAAAGTAAATTTAATATGCCACGTTAAGAGGACACACATGGAAAACGTACAACCCTGGAAAACGAGTAGAAAATGTTCTGTTGTTGGTTCAGTTACAGATATTCATCAATTGAAATGATTTTTCTGACGTTTGATCTCCTCAGGGGTTGAAAACTGACTTTAGTGATAAACTTTCGTGTATGATGCACAACGTCGACTCTTTTGTTTAGTGCCGATTAGCAAACATTAGCAGGCTGTTATGCTAAACTAGTATTATGTCAAACATGTTATTACTGACTTAACGTCAACACGATGTTAGCTTTGTCATTGTGAGCATCTTGAAAATTTGCTCAGAGTGTTAGCCTTAGCAGAGCCTCACAGAGACCTTAAGCTTGGTCTGTAGTGACTCATATGAGAGATTCATTTTGCTGATTTGTCTTGGTGCTTTTACAGTTTTAAAACCTTTTTCACACATGCTTGGTCTGTGGTTTTTAATCAAACTCTCGTAAACAGAAACATAGTACTTCAGCTTCATAATGGCTTCACGGGAATGTTAAACATCAGGGACAATTAAAGTTATAATTACATATATCCCTTTTGAAGGTCATCATCTATGGATTCTGATTATTTCTAATAGCAAATAAACAAGCAGAAATGTTCTATAAGAGTTTTCACTTCTGATACAAAAACTGCCTAATCAAACAGATTGTCACTGATATTTAGCACAGGACTTATACATCACTTTCATGTGTTTGCTCCTTTTCGTGGCTGTTCTTTTGTTTAAAGGTCACAAATTATCCTAATTTTAAACAAGTTTAAATAAGTTTCAGAGTTCCTCAAAACATGTCGGTGAAGTTTCTCTTTAAAAATCCACTCTGATCCTGTATTTGATCACGCCTATAAACTTCTCTATTTCAGCCCTGCTCAGAACAGGCTGTTTCTGTGTCTGTACCTTTAAATGTAAATGAGCTGTGTCTGACCCTCTCTGGGAGGGCTTGGGTGACTCAGGCTTTTGCGTCACCATGCCTGATTGTTTACGATGAGAAGACAGACTCAGAGGGCAGAACAAACATCTAGCTTTGGTAGTGTCACCCACCTGGGGGAGGGGTTACTGCCCTTTGTGATGTCATGAAGGGAGAATCTCCAAATGGCCTGTTTGAGCACACATTTTCTGAAAAGAGGAGCAGGCGAAAGATGAAAGGATGGACTTCTCTCAGCATTGGAGGGTATTTAGACAGACTAGGGACACATATGAGTGTTAGAAAACCAAGCATGGCAAAGTGTATTTTGCATGATATGTGACACATTTGAAACCTTTACACTTTAAAATTTAAAACCACATCAAAAACAACAAAAACACGAGAGGAATCCTTAATCTGGAAAGCTTATTTTTTTCCCTTTTTTTCCACAAAGTGAAAACATGCATCACAGCTCCCGGTCTTTAATGTCTTTACTGGTGCAACAGTGGAGCAATGATCCGCTGTGTCTGTTTATTCTGTCAAACTGTTTTGTTACTCCAGTTCAGATGTTTAAACCCTCCTCAGCCCATCACTCCTGCTGCAGCCTCCCAGTTCAGAGACTTGGGGCCGTTTGTCAGCTTTGAAAAAACAACAGATCTGAGCAGAAAAGCAGCAAGCTTTCCCGTGTGGAAGCCTTCCCCTTACCAAAAATAAAAACACAATACACATATTTGAACAAAAATGACATGTGGTGAAAGACGACTGAAGTACCAAACTCAGACATGTTTTACATTAAATTGATGTATTTCAGATTCAAAGCTACCGTCCCTTTTATATGTAAATTGAATTAACATCAAAGCAAAGCTCTGCAGGGAATAAACTGCAAAATATCCGTTCTTTATTTGAGTTTTGCAGGGGCCGTTCAAGTCAGACTGAGAACCCTGATGAAAATGTCCTTTAATTCATGTCATCTCCTCACCACTCCTGCTTTAATCACTATGATTAAAATAATGACGCTTTTTTTCTGATAAACACTGTCGTGTTATTTTCTTGCATGTGTCAACTTGCACTTTAGACAAAACTTTTAGCGTTGTTAGCGATAATGGCTTTCCTGCTCAGAATTCAGTGAGGTGACCATGTGACCCTCTCATGTTAAAATTCACACGTTATTTATAACAGCTATGTAATAAAAAATCACAACAGCCTATGAATTGCACTTAGGTAAAAACAATACAGGATGTCAATTGTTTGTTGAATAACATTTATACAATCCTTCAGTTAATGAAAAAAAAGACCATTGTATCTTCTGGCAAAAAAAGTTGCTAATTTTAGCTAAATTGTGACTACAGGGCTAAGAGGTCAGCTTTCATGTAAAAAGCTAATATCTTCTGTCAGGAGAACTGTTATTGTTTCCCTTTATTCCTCACACTCTGCAAATGTGTTTTGTGGGCGGAGCACAACTGGTTGTAGATTGTTAGCTACTGGTAGCTTACAATTAATTCACATGAGAAATAAAGGACTATGTGAAGAAAATGATTTTAATTGTTTGGCATTGGAAGAGAAGTTTTCTTAGTGACATGCAAACCCTTAACAACGGGGTGAGGTTTTCTTACCTGTACTCACTGACAGGTCGGTTGGTATCTACTCTTGGTTCATTATTTGATTAATTGTTTAATATATGTTAGCCGCTGCTAAAACGATCTAAAATGTTATTTTAATCACAGGCCCAAGTATTATGTCATGCTGTTATTGTAGGACTAGTACACTACGCTCTCTATGAATGGCATATTTGAATATTATCTTGAGCTTTTGTTTACCTCTCATTCATGCTCTTATGTTGGCCAATAATAACTCTGCAGGCACATAGGTAAAAATGAACTCATTATTCTCTGGAGGAGCAAAACATAAATGTCAAACACGGGCGTTGCTTCAATTATCAGTAAATAAAAAGACTATTTGTGACATTCATTGATTTATGAGGTATAAATATAGTCCAGCTTCTCTCCACAGTCGGCATCCCAGAGGAGATTTACTGTCTTTACTGTCAGCATGCAAAGTAATGCACTATTTATGAATGTTCATGTCGGATGTGTTGCTTTATTTTAGCACAGGGGTGTCCATGAAGCTGCAGTACAGAGTGTGTTCTCCCTCCAGATGGTCGGTAAGCCCATTTGGCTCCCACTGTCATCAATGCAGGCTCGATTTATACAGAAGCACTCAAATCCTGAAAACATCTCTTAATTTAGATATTAATTAGTTTCCCCATTACTTGGCAACACTGTGTGATTTCCCCTGACACAGGCATGCTTATAAGTGGAGCGTCTGCTGCTGCACACGTGTAGACGATGAAGAAGAGACTGAACAACATAGAAGCAGGATCAGGGCATTGAGGAGCGCAATGTCAATAGAGAGTGAAAACAGAGTGACTTTATGTTTAATATTCTAATTATTTGATTTCACTGATCGTTGCGTCTTCAGCCTTTTGCATTATGAATGTTACACATGCTCTGTCTGTAAACTGTTCACACGCTTAGTCTCCGTGTATTTACCAGATCTCCACGATGTTTTCCTACAAGTGTAAATATTTGCAGGCTCCAACCCGAGACTGCTCATATTTACTCAAGAGGCGTGTTGAAGCATATTGTGGAGACAGAAATGCTGAAATTATTCATGAATGTTGGAGGAAAAAATACAAGTGTTGTTTCTGTCCTGATAGCAGCCATGATTTCAACCTCATGTTTATATCCGCTATTCTGTATTTATTGTTGTATATCTCTACATGATGTTTTTGGCTTTCTGGCTTTCTTTTTCTTTCTTTTTACTAAATCAAAACTTGAGTTCTTGTTTTAGAAGAAGAAACAGGATCGAGATGGATAACTTTCTTATTATCTCTTACCTGTTAACTGTTCGGCACTAACACACCTCAGCTGTGCCACAGTTCAAGGGTTGCAGCCTTTAAAGGATGCACCCTTCATGACCGCGTAGACTCAGCTCAGGTTGTTTTAAAGATAATTCAAAGTTTCAAACCCTTTTCATTTATTTGACATTAGCATTGGTATCTATACGATTAAGCTTAAACCAAGGACATGCATTTAAAAGTGTATCACTGGGCTACTTGAGAATCTGCGAGCTAGTTTCAATTGGTGCAGAATCAATCTAGAGATGTGTGGCCACAGGGAAAGGAGGACACATTTTAATGGAGCCTTCCAAATGAAGCAGCTTCTGGCGCGCTGCGTTCAAATGTGTCCTCTGAATGATGCAGCCCCATAATATCGACACATGCTTGTATCTGCTTAAGAGCTACACTATATCGTTAGTAACCAATCAGAGGCGGATATAAATTAACTCAAGGTAAATGTGAGGAAAGCCACAGATGTAGATTTATCATGATACTGTTACAGTTTTTACATGTAGGCCGAACTGAAAGGAGTCTGGTTCGGCCAACACAATCTCTGATCAAGTGAAATATATGAATTTACTTCTATTTTATTTTTCTTAATTGCTTTTATGCACTTTCATTTCTTGGACCATGCTTGTAACATTAACAGAAATAGCAGAGCCTGAAGCGTCTCCTGCAGAAATTCAATTTTACAGTAAATATCCACATCCTACAATTGTTTGTCGTTTTCAGCATTAGAGAACATTTCTGACAGATTTCTTTTGTGCCCTCTTGTCTGATTACCTTATATTGTTGTCTGAAATCACAAACACCAGAAATAATTTATAATTTAACTCCCACATAGTTTTGGAGTGAAGAAGCACGGAGGAGCTGCGTTTGCTGACTCACCAGCTTGTTCGATCATCCCTCTGCATCCTGTTGTTTCACAATTGTGTGATTTCCTTTTTCAGCTTCTCACTTCTGCCCCCATGCCACTACCTCCTGTGATTTTCTTGTTGAAAACAAAAGGAAAAAAAGCCAACACAGACTTTTTGTCAATCTTCACAGGTCTTTTTCTGTGTTTTTCTCTCACAGTGCACTCCCATCGTCGGCCATGGATTCGTGTTGGACAAGTACAAGTGTCAATGCAGGAGGGGGTTCTACCATCCAAGCCGGGTGGCGCTCAATGGCTTCAAAAGTAGGTTAAAAATCCCCTTTGTTATTTAAATGCATACTGCAGAGAGCTGTCAGATCAAAAAGTTGATGTTTTCAAAAGCAAGCTGTTGGGATTTATAAAAAAATAAAAAAAAGCGTCCTTTGTTTAGATGACAGCCACACACTTTGTTTGAAATTCCTCTCATCTTTAAACGTGTTTCCCGGGGCATGTGCGGTTATGAATCCTTAAACTTCAATCAAAGAAATTTGACTGTTTTCAGTGTGGAAACGTTGTCTTTGTTTCTATTCTGAGCGCTTGTGCAGGCCACAGGTGGCATCTCAGTCATAGACCTGATGGTTTGAGTTTGTCTAGATGGAGGGACTCATCTTTGTGGATTAACCCAGTAATTTAGTTGTCCATTATTGTGTTTTTAGCAAGCTAATGTTACGCTAATAAGACTCATCACCAATAATACTGTGCACCATTGATTAAAGTAAGTATAATTTCAATGTACAGTATGTTTAACAACAACGATATCTTACAGCCATGTCATTTTCCAAACATCAAGATTTTGATGTTTGCAGCAGCTTTAAGTGCTGAGTTAAATAGTAAATGGGACGTGAGATGATTGCTTAGCTTACATGACGGACTGGAGGTTACGTGTTGTAAAAATAAAAAAGTGTCTCTGTTTAGCTGCATTTCGAGAAAATAGTCATATTCTTTGGATAAGGGATTGCGCGTTGGTCTATACAATGAAACGCCATCGCCCTCGCTAGGCGGCACCAGAATTATAGTCAACAACAGTAAGGGGGGAATGAAGCCACACCCGACAAACCAAATAACGTTGTTTACCTGCAGACAATCTTCAACAGGTTTTGCTAAATTTTGACTGTTTTCTGAGTATTTTTCTTAACTTAAGACCAGTTGTTTAGTCGGAATTTAAATGTCTGTTTAACGTACTAGACAGTATGTTGGTTAGGAACATCACTACTCTGAATAAGGTTTAAAGAAATGTAAAATGTACAAGAGGTGAACAAACAGTATTCCTCCCAATTACAAAAGAGAAGGATTCAATTGCTACTATAATCTCTGATGTTGTAGCATTTTGGGTCCCATCATAAAGATCCTCCACAATGAAACCTAAAAGTATAAATATGTAATCAGCTTATAACCTGAACTTACTTTTGGAAATAACATGCAGCTACTAAATCAGCTAGTTAGCTGGGCATGCTAATGTTTGCAGCCACATGATATTATTGGATCATTTGCCTACAATTTTGATATTTGTCTTTCCAGTTTAAAAGCCTCTTGTGATCTAATTATCACATTTGGTGTTACGGCTGTATGTTTATTGTGTCAATTTGTGGGTTTGTTGTTAGCCCCATAGGGTCGCCTTTTAGTGGGGCATTGCACCAGGATATTCCCATTATTCCTTATATTCTTATTTAGATGCAAAATAAATAATTGACATGTGAAAATGGCACAACTTGGCATTGTCCTTTCTCCACTGATATTTATCTTCTCATCCTTGTTTATCCTTTACCTTCTCCCCCTGGTGGTGCTTAGGATCTGAATGTTTGTACTCCAACACCTTGACTGAGAGTGCTGCAGTTTCCTCTTGCAGAAAGCTTGGCCCTGATGAGTGAGATAATCAGAAAACTGTTCTGGTTTTCCTCTCTGACTCCAACAATACAAAATCCCAAGGGGGCAGATGTTGTAAGCTGCAGCTTTATTGAAATGCAGTGCGTTGAGGTCGGCAGTCAAACGACTCAGTCTGTCAAGAGCCTCATCTTCCAAACCCTGTGCAGCCCCCTGCCATTAAAAATCCCTGCAGCTTAGACAGGGTTGCATTAGCTGGTGACCCTGATTCACCCCCTCTAAACCTGTCTGTTATTCCTTGTGCATCCAAACACACCAGACTGGAAACAGATTTTGTATTGTTCCCTAGCAACAGGCCGAAGGGACAGATATCAAAGGGGAAAAAGAAGGAATGAGGGGAAAACAGCCTGAAAAACAACTCAATTACTTGGAAATGTGATGTGGGACCTTTTCAAACAATCTTATTAAAATGTATGAAAAGAGGTTTTGCTGGTGTTATAAGACATTTATTTGTGATACATTCGACTGTCCATTAACTAAATGGATAAACTGATGAATAAGAGGATGCATGGATGGATAGGTTGAGACATCATTGGATTGGTAGATGGATCGATTAATGGATGGATTGGTGGGTTAGTTGATGGATGGATGGATGGATGGATGTTTGGATGTTTGGATTGCTTGATGAGTAAACAAATGGATGGTTGGTGGGATGGACTAATGGATGGATTGATTGGAAAATAATTGTATGGATGTTTTGGTGGAAAGATGGATGGATGTCAAATTTGTGTAAACTCACAGTTGGAAGTATTAACTTGTCTTTTGTCTAATGTATTTGGGGGTTAATCAAAAGACCTTTTGCAAATACCATTGAGCAATTTCGTATTGTATTCTACACATTATATACTTAAAGCCAAAAAAGAGGCAACAGAGGTTTTCACTTTTCCTAGTTCCTCTCAATCCAAATGTCTGCTGAATGGGGGGTGCATTTCAGGATAGCGAGCTCTGCAGCAGCTTCAAGCAGGGCAGGCAGTAGCAGCAGCAGTAGCAGTATAGTTAAAAAAAAAACACTTTGTGCTTCTCTAAACTCTCTGCAAAATGACTTCCTAAAGGTTATGTGATAGGCAGGAGGTGCTGCCTGCCAATGTGACAACTGACCCCAGAAAGAGAAATGGCCACTTAATGGGGTTTCATCTTTCGTTCCTTTTATCCTCTGACTATGCATTCTTGATTAATCATTAAGGTTGTAAGGGTGTCCACTAAGACAATATTATGATACGTGCAGATAATGCACTCTGAAAGATCTTTGCATGAATAGTCCATCTTGAATAACTTCATTCCGTTCGACATTATTTGAGCTGTGAAGGATAGCTTAAGAAAAGACAAGAAGCTCGAACGGAGTCTCGAACAGATGAGGGATGTGCCTCATTATCTGATACTGGAGTCTGGCACCTTTGAAGACTTGATAGTAGGTAGAAACACAAGTGTTGAAGGGGCCGTCTGAAAAGTGCTCATATGATGATCGAGCAAGGGAGTTCTAAAGGCTTTTGTTCAACTGCTTCTTGTTTCACTTTCCTTCATATGAAACCAACCCATCTGAACTGCCTACTAACTAGAAAAACATCAGTGCCCACGAGATTGTTCCATGGATTTAATTAATGTACCTGTCAGCTTGTCAAACTGTTATTCTAACTTTTTATGCATCTTCTTTTGCCATCACGCTCCGCCGAAGCACTGAACAACGACATCTCAGTGTTTGCATTCTGTTCGGAGCCCTCAGAGGAGTAATGTGCTTATCAAGCATCATTTGCAAGAAGAGCTGCACGAGAAGATGCTGCGCTGAAAAGAAAAAGAGGATTGAACATGAAGATTGAGACTGAATACTAAAGACACGTAGCAGAGTATAGATTATATATCAACCTTGTGTGTCATATTTTCACAGATAATGGATCATTTTTAAGGTTTCAAAGGCGTCAGACAGAACACACAGATATACTCACATGAATGAGGGGGGAAAAAAATAGTAATCTTGGCCCAGGTTTCCAAGTGTGCCACATGCTGATATAACAACAATAACACAGACTGCAGTGATGAAGGGAATTGTGTCACAATATTTAATTCTCCACTCCGTTATTATTCCCTCATCTGCCTAATTAAAGGCGGCATTCTGGTAATTATCACCCCCGAGGCTTTGTGATGTATTAGACTCCTTCAAAATGATTAACTGAGTATTTAATAAGGAGTCGGGGTGACAGATAAACGCAAATTAGTTACATTGATAATCCTTGAAAACCCTCATCTGAATCAACCTTTTCCTCTGAGTTGCAATCAAATGAAAATTAATCAAAAAGCTTTAGAAATTTACAAATATTTAAGCTCTGCAGGAGCATGCAGTGTTTTTAAATAACCAAACATTAAATATCTGATTCTCCTCTCCCCCCTTCATCAGGTAAGGAGTTGGGCTCGAACAGAGACGAGACTTCTGACGTGTCCAGTAAGTGTCTGCCGTGTCGTGAAGGCTGTCCATACTGCCGGGACGACACGCCCTGTCTGGTGCAGGAGGACGGAGCTCTGCGCCTCGCTGTGGCCTCCTTCCAGGGGTTGTGCATGGTGCTGGACCTGGCCAGCATGGTGTTGGTCTACCACTTCAGGAAGAACAAGGTGAGGCTCTCAGGGACAGGGAGGTCACCTGTTGGAGGCAAAGAAAATGAGTTCAAAATAAACTCCAGAAATTAAACACATAATGACCTTAAACTTCCTCATAAGGCGTTTATCATTATAAGAATTATTAGCAAACATTTAAAAACAGTTTTAGGGTCTGCTTGGTCTCTGGAGTGTGCTCAGGACTTATCTTCTGTTTGGCAAAATGTTAACAGACTGCCTGCGTATGAAACAGAGTTTGGGGTTTGGAAGGTTGGACTTCTTCCAGGTAAAGAGGGTCTAAAACTTTAACACTGATGGAGTAATTAAAGCATATTTTCCTGTTTTAGAGGAATAACAAGCCACCCTCATTTAATCCTGATCATTTTTTGGTAAAACATGATCACCTGAAGAAGACCTATGATCAAACAGTTGTGATGAATTAAAACTTTTTGTGGCATTTGAGTAAGTTTGCGGGCCTATCTTCTTCCACAGTCCACTGATTTTGCACTGCCCTGCGTATAACTACCCCCTTTTTTCATGTTCACAGTAAACAGTAATGCAGTGCACATGAACATTTACAGGCCATGTTTGAAAATCAAACGTTCTTCATCCTCACCCATTTGTACAATATTACAAAACCAGGCCACAACCTGCAGTATTGAGGCCATAGACTTGTTTGATAAAGCTCTGCTCAGTTATCATCTTATCACCCACATCATAAACACAGCATCACATCATTCCTTGATGCTTACACAAATATTATTTAACAGAAACCCCCTTATGGTATCCTCGCAAATGCAGCAATCAGTTAACCTAAAAGTCTTCTGATACAGAAACGTCCGATGGAGCGATCATTTAAGTTTGAAATCCAGGTCTTACCTGTGAGATTGCTGACATAAAAAACACCTCATGTCAGCCTAATGTGGTAACGCACACAATCAACATAAAGCAGAGCTATTGTTTTTACCACCCTTTACCCTCTACTTTCCATTGAGTTTGTTGTGAGAAACTGTAGTTACTCATTTAGTCGATAGTGGTCAATAAAAGTCTTTGTTAGCGTGGAAGGTTTAGCCTTAGCCTCCTGTCACATTTAAATCTCTTCAATCTGCCGCAGCTTGCTCAGTAGATAAAGTTTAGAGTCTCTCCATACAAACAGGTGTCCATGTTTTTCCTGAGAAGTTTCACTGAGACGGATTTAGACTGAAAGTGAGGAATGCTGACTCTGCACATAAGACATGGCAGCATAAAAAGAGCCACGATTGAGCTGCATTATGTAAACAGTTGCATCATGCTTTAGTGAGCATGATTAAGACTAAGGACTTCAAATCAGAAAATCTGCTGCTTAGATTTGGACATTAAAAATAAAAATTCACTCTTGACTCACCAAACTTTGTGGGGGTGCAAGTGTAAGTACTGATTGCTCTTTTTTTTTTTTTTACTTGGGGGAGCATGTGGGAGTGTTTGATGAATGCCAGACTGTTACAATTTACTATAATCTACAAGGCTTTTAAAAAGGAGTCCACCTGTACAGTCCCTCTGTACGCTATCTTAAAGAGTAAATTGATGTAAAATCTGAATATTGTAGATGATTAAACATTTATATTTCCCAACACATACATTTTTTAAGAGGACACCCTCAGAAAGTTGAGCTAAATTAGAGACAATGTGTCTTATCTTTCGTTGTTTTTACTCCTTAATGCAGATTTACTTAATGATCATCCACCAAAGGAGTCCGCACAGATATAAAGCAGAAAGTTACGTCTTAATTTCGACTTTGCTAAAAGAATAAAGTGAAAGAAATATGAGCTTCTCAAAGTGTTGGATAATTACAGCCAATCCTGAGGCAGAGTTGAGCTGGATTTCTCCCCTGTGTGTTATTTATAGATAATTGTGTTGTAGCCTCAATATCTCCAGCGTTTCATCAGTTCACAAGAAATGTCCCCGGAGCGCTTCGAATTTGCATAAAAAAATCTTCCAGGAGATAATGTGGGTAATTAAATCCAACACACAAAATGCTGAAGTCACCCATATTCCTTTTACTGGGGAAAGAAATCCATAAAAAATATATATATATTTTACGTCTCTTTGTGATTGTTTTGCTAAAAACAAAAACAGCCATGCTTTAAAATTTGCATTTGCCTGCAGTGGTGAAGACGCTGCAGCTACAACTGCTCCACAATACTTTGCATAAAGTAAATGTGATGTCAGATCAGATTTACAGCAACAGGTGGAAACACCGGCCCCCTCTTTTTTATGTATCATACATTTGATTAAAAACACATGAATTACCGTTAAAAGGGACTCCAAACAATACATCCAACACATTCTCTCTGTATGATCATTTTGGTTGATTGATGTCTTTATTCTTCTATCCCTTTTTCTCATTAACAGAGCATCCGAACATCTGGTCTCATTCTCCTGGAAGCCATCTTGTTCGGGGCTTTACTGCTCTACTTCCCAGTAAGTCTTCCTCCAGATAATCATCGCCCACTTTCTACTCAGTCAGTCTGCTAGTTGTTCAGTTGTGTCTTTGTTCACTTTAATGCCTTGAGTTATCAGTCCTGATTTAGTAACTCTGATAGTTACTGGTGGTTTCAGCAAGTGTGGTTCTAAAGTGAAGGTCCCAGAACTCAAGGCACAGCAAAGACACTTTATCAGCTACACATAGTTAACATGAGAACTTCCACAATTTACACTGTTTACCTGTTCACACCGGGTTTGAACACATGGTAATTCAATCACACGTGGACAGTGCTACAGTAAGTATGTCAATTTACACCATTTGAATATACATTTTATTTTACTGAAGCATTATGCAAAGATTTGGGCAGATGACTCCCTTTCTATTCTAATGACCTGCATTTCAGATACAGCCAGAACACTCTGGATTTCTTGCTTGTACTCGTGCATGAACTGTACCGTGCCGAAGCCGGAAACGGTCTGCTGTTACTGAGCATGGAGTTTACACCTGGGCTCTAGTCTGTCCATCTGTGTTCAGCTCACCCAGGAGGTACAGTGTGTTGACATCAGGCGTAGTAGTATAGTAAGTTGTTTCTGGATCAAAAGGTTGGCGGTTTGATCCCCAGTCTATTGTCTAAACCGCCTCATGTACACCTTGCATTATCCCTGCTGGGTGATCTGATAACAAGTGAAGAGCACTTAAATATTGATGTTTGCACTTTGCATTAACAATGTGTCTCCATTGAGTGCTTGAGATCAGAACTCTTTTGCCTGCCTCACATGCAAATAAGTGCCTGTACATTTGTAAAGACCCCCTTATGAGGACAACAGGTTAATATAAAGATATAATTTGGCCATTAGAATAATTTTGTATTTATACGTTTATAATTAATAGAGTTTTTGCTTTTGAATTTTAGAATTAATTTACATTTTTTATATTTATCACGTATCGAAACATTGTGTTTATAGTAGGTCTGTGTGGTGATAAGTGCTCAGTTTTCGTGTCCTGCTGCTGCAAAGTGTTCCTGCTGTCGTAAAGCGCAGCTAATTGGCGTAAATTGCCATGTGGGTACAGGTGAATAAATATAAGAGCTTATTTTGAAACCTGCAATTCTTTTTTGAGGAATAAATCGTCTTTTTTTTTGTCACTTTAAATCTGCCTCCTTTCATCTTTGGATTACATAAAAATGTGTCTTTTGGAAAGTAGCCTACGAGTCAGAAACTTCTAGTCCTGCAAGAAGTGGCAAGAGGATTTGTGTTTGAGTTAAGTTGCCACTACACTGGTGGTGTCGGTGCTCTCACTGTTTGCCTATGGACATAGAGTGCGTTTGCTGCCAGGAATTTCCAAGATGACAATTCCTTCTGAAAGAAATCTCGGAACCAGTTGAGGAAATGGCCTTCTGTGTTGAATAAATATGTCTGTAAATAGAGCGCCCTAGCTTCAGTGGGAGTGGCCTGCGGCGCTGTGCATTCTGGGAGTTGTTGTCTTTCATCCACATGAACCAAAAAGTCGGATTTCAATCTGTTTTTAGGACACATACAGTAGGTGTGTTTTTTATCCTAGAGTTTAGGGCTATCCACTTGTTATCAGATCAGCCAGAAGGGACTCTGTCGAAGTGTCTTTTCCACTTGTGAGTGTGTGAATATATGCAAGTTAATGGGATAAGTATTGGGCACTCTATTTACAGCAATTAATGATTGAAAACGTTAGGCATTAAACCATGCTTGCTACTTCTTCAGTTACAGCAAGCTGCTGCTATAATACTACAGTCACCTCTATTGTACTGTATAATGCTTGTTATTCTTGGCTGGACAGAAACATAGAGTTGGACATCACAGTTGGTGGCATGAGTAGTACGAGCGTCTCATTGTGTGAGCGCCTTTGCGAGCCTTTCTGTTGTCTGTACAAGTGAGCAGGTCCATGTGGGTCTCTGCCAGTGTGTGTTGTTGAAGTGTGTGTGTGTTTACACTTGTGCACACAACCCACAGTGCACCTGGAGTGCTGCGTCAGAAGTCCATCTTTAGCAGGGAAACAGATGGAAGAAACCTGCGCGATGAGATCTGATGGAACCGGGGGATTCGCTCCCTTCAAATACTCGCACAGGCCGCCAACAGTGATCCAAAGCTGTCCTCAAACACAAAGCCTGGTGGCTGGATGCTCGCCATTTTTAAAAAATAATGTAGAAATCTGTTGAGAGGAAAGAGCTTCAGAGTGCACGGATGGCTCTTGGGATAAAGGGTTTTATTCTAAAGTTTCTGGAGTGTTACTATATGAAAGATATTAGCATTAGCGTGTAAAGTCTGGCTGTTGTCTTGCGGTACATAAAAGGCCCCAGGTATTGTAGGTTTGTCCTTATGTGACCAGTCATTACACTCAAATTGGATTTGATTTTGCATCCATCTATCCTCCCTCTTCCCCATTCAGCCCCAAGGATATCTCAAGTACCAATAATAGCTCTCCAAAAATACCCTGCCACTCTCTTATGTTCACACGCACTTGGATACACTCAAGCGTCTCTTCCTCCCTTTGCGCTGCTGCTTTTTTTCTGCATTTCTTTGCACCTCACCTGCCTGTCTCTACCATTTCCCCCTCTCCTTCTCCCCTCATGTTTTCCTTTCATTACCCCTCTGCGTGCTTTCCCTCCCTGCATCTCACCTTTGTGTCCCCCTCCTTTCTCGTTGTCTTAACGTTTGTTGCCGCTGCTGTTTCTTTGTTGCTGCCACCACAAGCAACCTCCTCGGCTGAGCTCGCTGCTGCAGCTGCTCCGCTTCTGGTGCTCAATGCATTTTTAAACAGTCCATCAAGTTCTAGCACAAGTTGTTTTAAAAATACATCTGCTGATTAATTGATGGTGGAGGAATGGGAGGTTGGATGCAAACCAAGAGGGCCACCTTCTCTTCAGGGCAGAATAAAAATGTGGCTTTTTATTTTAAAGTCTCCCGTGGGTTTGTTGTCCACACGGGAAGCACTGCAGAAAGGGTGTGTGAGAGTTTTTATATCGGTCTCGATGTGTGTGTGCGTGCATGTAGACAGGATGGATTATAAATTAAGTGGATTAAAACTTCATATTTTACATAACTATTTGCATGTGCATTACTGCATTTGTGTATTCATGTTTGTGGGTGTAAGAAACAGCATGGCCTACTTTTACCTGTTATTGAGGAAGAGATTCGTTCTGGTCTGTGATGCAGACCAGAGAGCTGGGAGGCTGGATGTTCGCCCAGCAGGCAAAGACATGAAGGTGCCAGGCAGGAGGCTGATCCTAACCACAAGTTAGCAGTTAGATCTGTATAGAGGCAGGAGGATGACAGAAGACACTGAACATTATTATGAACAATTTCCTCTAAAAGGCACAAATCTTACAGCTGCTCCGTAAATCTTTTTTTTTATTAACAACGAATAAAGAACACTTCATGAAAAGTGAAAGTGGGTTGCGCATTGAGGCAAACCCATAGACTTTATAAAACATGGATGTCGTCTCAGTGATGTCACCCATTGGTTACGGCAGTGGAATTTTGAAGCCCAAATATGGCGGTCACCATATTGGAAACACTGTCTGCCTGTAGGTCAACCTACAAACATGTAAAGAGGTGGATTTAAAGAGGACCTTTAGAGTCACAGCAAACAGTTTCATATCAGCCATACCTCTAGTTATGTCTATAAATAAATGTCCATGGAGATAATGATGCCCTAAAATGAAGCTGACAGAAGTGGAAATACTGAACTTATATGTAATGAAGTTGTAAGACAAACGACTCCAAGTAAAAAGTAACTTTGATCTCTTCATGCTGGATGTGTAATAAATCACTGTTTGCTCACATGTTCACCATATGATCATTATATGCTGACGATAGTTGGATCACTTCAGTTCAGTCCAGACATTTATTGTCCCTGGAAGGGAAATTTGATAGTGCTGCTTGAAAGTGCAGTCCTGATTTAAACAATATTAAAAGCATTAATTGCGCAAGGAATATACCAAATTTTGTATCTGCGGCCCTGGGCAGACTGTAACAAAGAATAATAAATTCCTCCAAGAGAGGATGGTCAGAGTTGGCCAAGATTGACTTTGCTCTCCTCACAATTTGTCTGTTTCAGATATCTGACAAGGAAAGTGCCAATTATTTTTATTGACTGTTATAGCAATACTGACAGACGACTTTTGTTGTTGTGCACTGAAAGGTTGCCATACCATGAGATAAGACAAAAGGTCAAAATGGACTCAATTAAAGATCAGTAGAATGTGTTTGTGTGGGGCTGAAGCCAGGCCCCTGTTAGGAGCTGCCCATGCACTGCACAGAAGAAAGGATTTTGGATTCACTTCTGCTTGCAAATCACTTAAAGGGGACATATTCTGAAAAATCCAATTTGCCAGTGTTTTTGAACATTTATTTCCCCTCTCCTGATCCATCCCATGGACTCCACCCCCAGCCTAGAAGAAAAAAAATGTGCGCACGTCCACCATTATTATTCTCGCTAGTGAAGGATTGATGTCTACCGGGAAATCTCAGGGGGGGGGGTCATAGCATTTAAAGAGACACACACACCAAAACGGAGCGTTCTGAGAGAGCTGGTTTATACAGGGTCACAAACCTCCTCTGGTGCTTGATTCATGTTATATTTTGACCAAAGCACAGCACAGATGTTTCATTGAGACCACAGGAGACTGTTTGAAAAGGTGGAAAAGGGGGATAATATGTCCTCTTTAAACTCTGTCCTACTGACGTTGCGTTGCACAATGGCACTAAAATTTAACTTTTCTGGGTATAGTGTACGATTACCCCTACCATTTTTGGTGAGGCTTTCTTAAAAATAGCGTAATTATGGGGTAAATACAGCCCAGTGCAAGTACTATTGCACTATATTATAATATGCTAATACACTTACTATTGACAAGTACTTGGTACATGTTACCCCTCTTTCAAAAACAAACTATCCCTCTGTGACTGAGTTTGAAAAATAGGTTTTTAGGCTTGTCAACAAAGAAATGGTTATAGCCTCCCTATTAGGACACAAATGATTGTTTTTATTACAAATTGAAAAGGCCATATGTTAACCAACAATCTTTGAAGGTGTAGGTTGTTTTTCCTTTCAACAAAACGAGTTACCTGTGTAAGTGGCCAAAGGAGCCTATTTGGGTTGTTTGTTGTTGCTCCACCCCGGAACATGAATTACACGTTTTAGCGCACGCGTCACACTCGGCTCGTCACTCACGGCGAGTAGGCCGGGGGGGCTTGAGCAGAGTTACGGTATGTGCACGGCTGATTTGTTTGTAATGGTCAATTGTTTGTTTGCTCCAAACGCGATACTAAAACAGGGTTTTATGGTTTACCATTAAGCATGAAGGTTCGAAGGTTTATGGAGATCGCTGTGTCCAAAGATGAAAGTTTTGCACCCTTGGAAAGCGGAGCGAGGTACGTGCGTAATTTGGGAAGGTGTTAATTGAATGATTTATGAATGAATTGAGGTTTGCTACTATAAGGGATTGTGCAATATTGTTGTGATTTCAGTGTTTAATGTGATGCCCTGTGTGTGAATCAGGCCTGTTGTGATGTGGATGTTATTGTTTGTGTTTGTTTAAAGTAAAATGTTGCACTGTGAAAAGTTTGTTTAGGAATTAATGAATTAATTGTAAATATTTATATATCTGTAATGAATTGAACTCACTGTTTTCTGAATGTTAATTTTGGCTTTATTTTTGTTTTTTCTAGTTTCACGGTGCTCGAAACGAAATAAATAAATTGCATCGGTCGAACTCCACGCTTCCTTATATGTTGTCTTGGTCGAGGGCTGCTACAACCTGTTTCACCTTTTCCTCGGTGTTGTGCTGTAATGAATGCACAGACACAAGACTAACGTCAGTCTCCTCATTTCAATCTTTGAGGAAAGCTGAGTTTCTTTAGGAACCATCACTGGTGAAAAGGGGGAAATAAAGCTAAGCCCTCTTATTTTGTAGATCTTTCTCTGAAAATGGAGCAATTATTTTTTGGAAGCAACTACATTTCCAAAATGATGATATAAAACAATAAAAAACTATAATAGAAAATAAAATAGAAAAAACCTTCTATTAATAGATAGCTGTCTGTCCTCCACATACTGTACCTACTAATATATCACATCCTGATCTGCAGAATGACTCACAATGGTTAGTGGATAATAAAAAAGGAAAACATTTAAATCCTGGTATTGGATATAACATGGAACTGGCTCTCGCTCTCTTATGACCAGAATACCAATGACAGACTTTGGCACTGTGAGGATTTGATGAGGATTGCAGATTGGAGCAGAAGTGCTTTGATTTCTGTGAGTCATTTTTCAAATCATGAGGAGAGTTATGTATCTTTTATACCTGAGCCGAACTAAACATTTGATGGACAGAGGCCTGTAAACAGGGCCATGTCAATTCCAGTTTAATTATTAAATGTTCTTATTTGAACAGTTCATGCGATATATGACCACGTCATTTTGAAGACTATATAATAATACAACAGATAAATGAAATATTGATGAAGAAACATGCTGCTTATGTCCCTGTAACTTCTCTTTATTACACTTTAAAGGCAGGGTTGGTCATTTGTGAAAACAAGCATGATTTTGAAAGTAGCATTCCCTTTGTGCTCCCTCAAAAGCCACGCCCCCTCACTTCTTTGTTCCTTTTTCAGAGCACATGAGTTATTAATGTCTGTCAGGACCGAAAGACAATTTCAACCAAAATCTTTAAAAGTTTATCTGGAGAAAATTACCAACCCTGCCTTTAACTGTGGTATCCTCAGACATACCTTCCTGAAAAAGTGATATGTTGTCAGATTTAATTTTTTTGTCCTTTCATTATCCTCTCTGTACACATTTTTTGTTGGAGGTAACGCAGAGTTTACACCATTATTCATGTTCCCAATTAGGTTTTCTTACAGACAGACTGCTCCTGCCTCGGGGTTGGCTTCTTGTTTACTTTGCTACAGATGTTGTGCTTCTTCTCTGAGAAAAAAGAGGTTACAGGTGCTGTTGTTACTGAAGCTTAATTACTCTGGATAGCTGCTGTCTCTTTAATGCCAAGGCAGCATAGAGAGGGGATACATCACAGGCTGCGCTCCTCAGGGAAGCGCTTATATTGCATCTGTAATCCATCCGCCCATTAACAACACCTACATCCTGTCAGTGCGGAGGGGTGAGAGAGGCTAACACAGCTCGTATTAGGTGAGAACACATCACAAGTCAGTCACAAGGTTAATGTATAGACTTGATATGATAATCATCCTTTAAATAAATATGTAAAAACATATCAAATGTAAAAACATATATATATATAAATCATCATGCCTTATTATGACATAAAATCATGTGTAGAGCAACAACTGACGTAAACAACTGTATGCAAAGATTAATGATGCGTCGCCTCCTTGTCCTAGTGTACAAAGGGAAGCCAAAATATCCCCTGTGCTGATGTATTGCATTACTGATGTTGTTTCAGACAATGAACCGAACAATGTTTTTAGTGCATTCAACTGAGTTCATCTGCAGCTATAAAATAATTGCAACTGAATGTGTTGCGAAGATTTTTGGTCATTATTGACAATAACACCTTGGGAAAAACTCCTTCAATACAAAGACTCAATTACTTTTTCAGCCTAAAAGAAAAAGGGTTCTCATCAAGACTGGAAGATCAATATATAAATACTGAAGGACGTGAGCTGCAAATCATCCAGAGACATTTATTATGTTTGTTGAAATTAAGAATCAAATTTTCTTTTACTTAAAAAGAAAAACCCTGAAATTTCAGATACAAGGGAATTAATCAAAATCGAGAAAACCAACAATTACAACAGAATAAGAATTAAGAATAAGTATTATGGGACTACTTCTGTACCTGAAGGTGTTAGCAGTTGATTAAAAAAAAGTGATGTGTGTACCACACACACGCGCGCACACAAAAAAGCCTGCAGATATCACTGATTCAATTTCCAGATAAAAAGTGATGGAAGAAAACTAGAAATATGTACTGTTATTTAATAAAGATATGTGGTAAAACACACTTGTCAATAAAGTGTCAGAGCACTGAACTAATAAATCAAAGTGTATAGGTGGGTTGTTGTACCATGTTAAAGTAAGATAAGATAATACTTTATTGATCTCTAGAGGGGAAATTCGGGCCAAAGCAGGAGCAAAATAATTGAATGAGTAAACTAACATAGTTTAGCACAGCAGCAGAGTCTCTATCCTAAAGGGAAATAAGATCCTGTTATGTTTGTTATAAGTCATCTAATAACGATAACAGCAAAAAGCCGTCGATTAAATTAAATATGCTACAGCATGCTGCCAGATACACACCAACAGTCTGTAGTTTGGGAAGGTCCAGAGCATGATAAGTTATGTAGTGTTGTAAAACCTGCAGGAAACTTGCCTTTACCCCACCTGCAAGCCTTTTCTGAGGGTACATTTAATACAGAAGTGCTGGAAAACAATGCATGAAGTAATAGGAGCTACCAATCATGCACAGGCCTTGAGCAGGTAATAAGCTGGGGACATCACATGGAAGCATAAGCGACGGATCCAAGCTTCTCTGCAGCATTTATTTACAGTCTTCATTAATTGAATTCCATGTGAGGCACTAAAGTTGGGGTTAACCTGACGGTTTGACTTGTGGATGAGTCGGCCGATGATTTGTGCTGATGTACACCCTACGCTCACTGCTCGTAGGAGGGTGGAAGGCTAATCACGTTTGTACTAAGCTCCAGTTTTCCTCCATACTACGTCTTCGGATTAACGCCTACAGGCATGCATGTTAAGATTTATAAGAGGACTCAGTTGAAGCACTTACATGTGGAACAAATCAGTTGAGGCTTTATCGACAGTAAAAAAAAAAATGAGATCCTGTGTGGTTGATGGAAATTTATGCAGAGTAAATTCTAACAGCAGGACGAGTCTGACTCAGGAAGGAGTCAGGCATTAACACCATGGAGGGCGTCTATCCATCAGTTGAGTGAATCAGACTTTCTTTGCTCCAGTAGAAACAAGCACAGAGTTGCTGTGCTGGATCTTCAGAGCAGAGTGTGGAACTAAGCTTCACTCGGGTCAGTGGAGACATGACATGTGGCTTCCTCATGAGATGCACTCCAGTGAAATGAAACAAAGTAGGAACAAAAAATGCTAATGGATGCTTTGATTTAACAGTTTCGGGGGAAAACGAACATCAAGCCAAGCTGGAGATTCTCAGCTTTGTTACGAATCTAAAATGGCATTCTGGACTGCACATGTGCACACAGTCACGTGCATTCACTAACACATGTTTATTCACATTAACCAGGAGCGATTCCAGGGGGTGGCCTGGGTTGGCATGCCACCTGCCCCCTGAAATCTAACCTTAAGTGTCACCCCATTTAGTGTGACTAGCCTTCTGCCCGGTCAGGTGCACCACTTGTTTTAACCAACCTGAGTTTTGATGCAACAGACTGTTAGTAGCTTTCGTGGCATTTTAATCTCTGTTTACAGATTGTGCACCCACAAAAAAAAAAAAATGGGCTGAATCTGCGGGCGTGGAACCAAATTCGGCATCGTAGGTGCTCTGGGTTTCTGTTTGTTGTCCATGTAGTATCACACCATGCGTTTCTGCAGGCACTGACGATACACAAGAAAACATTCCTGCCCTGAAACAAATCTTACAAATTTGCCTGTTACATGTCTTGTATCTTTGTTCTCCATTCTGTAAGCAAAGTATTAGTGAAAATTCCTAACCGCTGATTTACACCTGTAGGCTGAAAAAGATGGCGGTTTTGAAGTTTCGATATTTTTTCATGAAAATGCTCAACATTTTTGAAGCCAAAAATTTTCGACACATTCCTGGGGGCATTTATCGTTAATACCTCTTTCTAAGTCTTTCAAGACTAGAGCAAGATTTATAGTTTAATATTTTCCCCTTCTGTGCTATTTTTTAAATAAATAACATGTACACAAGAATTGAATGACTTTATACTTCCAAAATGTTTAGGAAGGAAAGGTCAATGTGTATGATTTTGTATTTGTTTGTGTGCATGCTACTACATGCCTCCCCTGTGTATGACAGCGCCCCCCTAGATAAAAAAAAAAAAGTCTGGACAATCCCCTGATAACAAAATCCAAATCAAACTGTGATGCAGTCATCACACATGAATAGCTTTTATACAGAATATCACCAGTGAGATATCATCTAACAGTTCAAACCCTCATATCTTCTGTGTTTGTGCGGCTGACATATGAGCAACGTGCAGTTCGAGATGTCAGAGGGAGCTCTGGAGGTGTGAAAAGAATCTACAAGGTCAAATCTGCCTCCAGTTTCTCACACGCTGCAGATCTACTTCATTTTCATTTCTGGTTCTCTCTGTGTTCATATAAGAAGAAGAGCACAGGAGAGGAAGTGATTCACCGAGCAACATGTGTGAGTCATTCAGAACACTTAAGCTGTTGTATCACTCTGCAGGTGATGATCCTGTACTTCCATCCAAGCGTGTTTCGATGCATCCTCCTGAGGTGGGTCCGCCTGCTGGGATTCGCCATCATGTACGGCACCGTCGTCCTCAAGCTCTACAGGTACTGTTACGAAACTTAACTGTCACTAAAGCAAAGATTCAAAAGTGTGATAATGATCATTTGGGTGAGGAGATAACTTAGTTCCTTATCCCTTCCACATGATGATTTGTTTTGCCAAAGTGGAAAACTAAAGTGGTGGAAAAAAATCTAAAAATAGACAATTCTCTCCTCTCCCCGTTTTCTTCTCCACTCCTCTCCTCTTCTTCTTTATCGCTCTTCTTTTCCTCTCCTGATTCCCTTAACTGTATTCGTTGTTCTTCTTCTCCTCTCTTCCTATCTCCAGTTTTCTCCTTGTCTGTTCTCCTTAAAGGGATACTTCACTCGTTGAAACATGACTCTGTATTGACATTGGGTCATGTAGTAGAAATGTGAAATACATTTTGAAGTTGGTGCCTTCTTGATGGAGAAAAGGCAGAAAGTGTCTTTTTGGCTCATGTGGATGAAAGACACCAACTCCCAGAATGCACAGCACCGCAGGGCACTCCCACTAAGGTCCTCTATTTACAGACATTTACGACAACACAGTCGGCCGTTTATTCAACTGTTTCCGATTTCTTCCAGAAGGAATTGGCAAACAGTGAGAGCACCGACACCACCAGTCCGCCCCAGCGTGACCCGCCCCCCCCCCCATCTTATCAACCAGCATACTTTATGTGAACAGGCTCAATGACAACAAAATAAGAGAATAAAGAGACGGAGACAGAGCAGCAAATAATGAGAGATAGGTGAACAATGCACCACACTGATATCTAAAATAAGTTTTTGATGTTGTAAGTGCAGTAAACTAATGATTGCAGTTCTTCACTATAGCAGTTCTTGAAGGTACACACATCACAAAGTTTTATAGTTTTATGCTATAGTTCCTCTCCTTTCCTTTCCTCTCCTCTCCTCTTCTCTCCTCTCTTCTAGGTTATTAACTTGCACTATGAGTGAGTCTTTCTCACTTTCAATAGCTCAGCTCCCTCTCAATTTACACAGACAAATGACTCTCTCTCTCTCTCTCTCTCTCTCTCTCACACACACACACACACACACACTTACAACTATTACTAATGAGCACATTTGAATTTCACATCAGGTCCGCTCCCTGTGTGTCTGCTTGCTCAAGTATCTATTCAGACCCACACTCACTTTCTGCTCTCCAGTGTTGCTGAGATGGGAGTAGGGGGTCAGAGGTCCACAGGAGTCTTCCCTTAGCAGGATTATCAATTAGATTTTTTACTGTGCCGAGTGGGTGTGAAGTGAGACC
This sequence comes from Labrus bergylta, assembly GCF_963930695.1. Lineage (NCBI taxonomy): Eukaryota > Metazoa > Chordata > Actinopteri > Labriformes > Labridae > Labrus > Labrus bergylta. The sequence continues at coordinate 14,332,938 of NC_089198.1, forward strand.
GGCGGGGAGAGCTCTTACAGCCCACTCCCCCTGAATATGCAAAGATCAAATCGATTAGTCACAGACTGGTCTGAAGAGGGCAGAGGAGCACAGAGAGGAGTCGATGGTGATTTTGGAGTAGTTGATGTATTTGTCCACATGTAGATCTCGATACCAAACATTGAATCCTTTATAAAACATAGGCTTTAAGTGTACTCCTTTTTTTTTTTTCTTTTTTTTTTGCTCAGTCGGTTGAGCAGGGGCCTCGTATATATGGAGGCTTCAGTACTCGGCTTATCTGCGGCAGGTTTTGACTCCCAGCCCCGACTCTTTTATGGATGTCTACCTCACATTTCCTCTCTCTTGTTAGCTGTCCTATTAATAAAGGTAAAATATGCAAAAAGGAGCCAGACTGCATTAAACCAGATATAGAACTGACCCCACCTCTCACTTAGGATGTTACCACTTTTTCCTGGCTGCTACTGATTATAGACTTAAGTATTGGCCAGTACAAAACAACCATCAGATATTAGTGCAATGCTGTTGTAAAATAAAATACATAAAAGGTGGAAAAACACTGATTTGTGTATTTTTTAAATTGTTGACCAACAACAGAATGAAACAGTTGTTTTCTGCTGTTTTCATTGTCACATCATATTTTACCTGTAACCACTTGATTTTTTGGGACTAATTGGTTATGTGTTGGATTAGTGAATTGTGGACATACTCACTGACAGCTGACATGGCATTTTAGACAGTATCTGAGGAAAACTTTACATATAATTTGATTTATTAAATAAATAAGTACACACTTTCCTCACAAGTTCTAACCCTCAATTACTAGTTTCATGTTTTTGTCAGTCCATCATGATTTTAGTAAATAATGAACTGTTTAGAGTAAAAATTGCATTAAAGATGTGTATGCTTTAGGGTGTGGCTAATATGTGAATGACAAGTTGCTACCAAATGGAAAACCTGTCGACTACCGAATAGACCTAACAATGCCTATCTGTCCAAAACTGAAGAAAGATAGTGACCGCCGTAATGCAGATCTCTGGGGTTCAGAAATAAATGGTTGATGTTAATGTAGTTAGGTCTACTTCTTATTACTTATTGAGCAGATTTTGCTTCATAACTTATTCTGGCTGATGTGCTTCATTCCCTTTAAAAGAGGCTTATGGGTGCAATAAGGATAGTGAATATTGTGCAGCTCATAGATGAAGCAGCTTTGCATGCATTTAGACATAGATGTTTGCACATTTCTTCCTTTAGTTCTAAAATGAACTTCCACAAGAAAATTAATTGAAGTCAATTGTCCTGTTCAGTTTTGGGGGAAATGAGTTTCCTTGTTCTTCCTGCAGACATACTTCTGCCCTCTGTTTTATGTCTCCTGTCAGCTCAGGAGAAATTACAACATGAATTATACTGCTCATGCTTACCTACCAAACAAATTAATTTTAATTAAAGTGGGCATGAGCAACAGCTGGAGGTGTGAGCTGTCAATCACAGGAGGAGAATCTGTTATTTATACTTCCCTACACTGCTCATTATGCAGTCCCTCATACAGGCTTCTGTTGTTCTCTCTCAGGGTGTTAAAGGTGTTCCTATCCCGCACGGCTCAGAGGACGCCTTACATGACCAGCTGGCGGGTGCTGCGGCTGCTCCTGGTTATCCTGCTGGTTGTTCTTTGGTTCTTGGTGGCCTGGACCTCCGCTGTGTGCCAGAACCCAGAGCTGAGCCGGGAACTGATTGCTGCAGGCCTGACCCCCGAGGGTCTGCAGTTCAGCATGTGTCTGCTGGACCGCTGGGACTACATGATGGCTGTCGGTAAGTGTGTGTTTATGTGTGGTGTGTTTGTATTTTCTGTATGACCCCATGAGGAGTGACAGGACAAGTGAGGAAACGGTGGTCCTCCTGACACCTCACTGTGTGGAGCTTATTGGCTTGAAGGTCAGGTCAAAGCTATTTCTGGTGAGGTTGAAGACTTAGTTTACTTTAGTCATTATTAAACATTATTCAGGGAAGTATTTCATTCAGTATTTCTCTCTGATCATTATTGCTGTAAATTCTAGAAATGGGTTGATTTCCAGTTTCTAAGTATATTTTTTCTTAACTTCTTTTCTGACTTTATTTTGTAAATACAAACTACTTTGAAAAACACAGTTATTTATTGAACACAAATAAATTCAGAATTGATGAGATGAGCTAGGCCGACTTACATAAACACAGCTATACATCTTTCCACACAGAAAGTAATGATGTTGTTGTGCTCTTTAAGAGTTTTCCTCTGGGGAATGATGACAACAAGATAGCATTAACCTTCCTAGGGGCACACACACACACACACACACACACACACACACACACACACTCTTTATCTAAATGGTAGTTTACTTTTCAATAGAATTTCTCTAATTTCAGGTGATTAAAAACAGTAGTGCTTTATTAATGGTATATGGGTGGTAGCCAAAAAACCTTTAGTGGTTACTGCTTAGGAAATTACTAAGAACTTGACCTCACACAAGAAATATTCAGGAGACCCAAATGTCTTAAGTTGAAGAAAGTTTATACATACAAGAATACTCCTGAAGAGAGATGGAGTAAATGGACATGTCTGATGGTGTGTCCCTGCTATGCCAATTCTGCCAGACTCTTACAAATGCTTTGCATTTCTAGAAAATACATTATTAACGTCAGGGTCATATTGACCCACCAGAACTAGTCTGTGATGTCTAGGACAATTTAGAGCAGACACTAAGTCTACCAAACAACATTACAGATAAAGGGGAAGACCCTTGGCATGTGGTTACTTTGTGGTTACCTAGTGGTTTCCTAGTGGTTACCTAGTGGTTACTTAGTGGTTACTTAGTGGTTACCTAGTGGTTACTTAGTGGTTACTTAGTGGTTACCTAGTGGTTACTTTGTGGTTACTTAGTGGTTTCCTAGTGGTTACCTAGTGGTTACTTAGTGGTTACTTAGTGGTTACTTAGTGGTTACCTAGTGGTAACCACTAGGTAACCACTAAGTAACCACTAGGTAACTTAGTGGTTACCTAGTGGTTACCTAGTGGTTACTTAGTGGTTACCTAGTGGCTACTTAGTGGTTACCTAGTGGCTACTTCGTGGTTACTTAGTGGCTACTTAGTGGTTACTCAGTGGTTATTTAGTGGTTACTTAATGGTTACTCAGTGGTTATTTAGTGGTTACTCAATGATTATTTAGTGGTAACTTAGTGGTTACCTAGTGGTTACTTAGCGGTTACTTAGCGGTTACTTAGTGGTTACTAAGTGGTTACTTAGTGGTTACTTAGTGGTTACTTAGTGGTTATCTAGTAGTTACTTAGTGGTGACCTAGTGGTTACTTAGTGGTTACTTAGTGATTATCTAGTAGTTACTTAGTGGTTACTTAGTGGTTCCCTAATGGTGACCTAGTGGTTACTCAGTGGTTACTCAGTGGTTACTCAGTGGTTACTCAGTGGTTACTTAGTGGTTACCTAGTGGTTACCTAGTGGTTACTTAGTGGTTACTCAGTGGTTACTTAGTGGTTACCTAGTGGTTACTTAGTGGTTACTTAGTGGTTACCTAGTGGCTACTTAGTGGTTACTTAGTGGTTACCTAGTGGTTACCTAGTGGTTACTTAGTGGTTACCTAGTGGCTACTTAGTGGTTACCTAGTGGCTACTTCGTGGTTACTTAGTGGTTACCTAGTGGCTACTTAGTGGTTACCTAGTGGCTACTTCGTGGTTACTTAGTGGTTACTCAGTGGTTATTTAGTGGTTACTCAGTGGTTACTTAGTGGTTACTCAGTGGTTATTTAGTGGTAACTTAGTGGTTACTTAGCGGTTACTTAGCGGTTACTTAGCGGTTACTTAGTGGTTATCTAGTAGTTACTTAGTGGTGACCTAGTGGTTACTTAGTGGTGACCTAGTGGTTACTTAGTGGTTACCTAGTGGTTATCTAGTAGTTACTTAGTGGTTACTTAGTGGTTCCCTAGTGGTGACCTAGTGGTGACCTAGTGGTTACCTAGTGGTTACCTAGTGGTTACTTAGTGGTTACTCAGTGGTTACTTAGTGGTTACCTAGTGGCTACTTAGTTGTTACTTAGTGGTGACCTAGTGGTTACTTAGTGGTTACCTAGTGGTGATCTAGTAGTTACTTAGTGGTTACTTAGTGGTGACCTAGTGGTGACATAGCGGTTACCTAGTGGTTACTTAGTGGTTACTCAGTGGTTACTTAGTGGTTACCTAGTGGCTACTTAGTGGTTACTTAGTGGTTACCTAGTGGCTACTTAGTGGTTACTTAGTGGTTACTCAGTGGTTATTTAGTGGTAACTTAGTGGTTACCTAGTGGTTACTTAGTGGTTACCTAGTGGCTACTTAGTGGTTACTTAGTGGTTACTCAGTGGTTATTTAGTGGTAACTTAGTGGTTACCTAGTGGTTACTTAGCGGTTATTTAGCGGTTACTTAGTGGTTACTTAGTGGTTACTTAGTGGTTACTTAGTGGTTATCTAGTAGTTACTTAGTGGTGACCTTGTGGTTACTTAGTGGTTACTTAGTGATTATCTAGTAGTTACTTAGTGGTTACTTAGTGGTTCCCTAGTGGTGACCTAGTGGTTACCTAGTGGTTACTCAGTGGTTACTCAGTGGTTACTCAGTGGTTACCTAGTGGTTACCTAGTGGTTACTTAGTGGTTACTCAGTGGTTACCTAGTGGTTACCTAGTGGTTACTTAGTGGTTACTCAGTGGTTACTTAGTGGTGACCTAGTGGTTACTTAGTGGTAACTTAGTGGTTACCTAGTTGTTACTTTGTGGTAACTTAGTGGTTACTTAGTGGTTACTTAGTGGTAACTAAGTGGTTACCTAGTTGTTACTTAGTGGTTACTTAGTGGTAACTAAGTGGTTACCTAGTTGTTACTTAGTGGTAACTTAGTGGTTACCTAATGGTTACTTAGTGGTAACTTAGTGGATACCTAGTGGTAACTAAGTGGTTACTTAGTGGCTACTTAGTGGTTACTTAGTGGTTACTCAGTGGTTCTTTAGTGGTTACTTAATGGTTACTCAGTGGTTATTTAGTGGTTACTTAGTGGTTACTCAGTGGTTATTTAGTGGTAACTTAGTGGTTACCTAGTGGTTACTTAGCGGTTACTTAGTGGTTACTTAGTGGTTACTTAGTGGTTACTTAGTGGTTACTTAGTGGTTATCTAGTAGTTACTTAGTGGTGACCTAGTGGTTACTTAGTGGTTACTTAGTGATTATCTAGTAGTTACTTAGTGGTTACTTAGTGGTTCCCTAGTGGTTACCTAGTGGTTACTCAGTGGTTACTCAGTGGTTACTCAGTGGTTACCTAGTGGTTACCTAGTGGTTACTTAGTGGTTACTCAGTGGTTACTTAGTGGTTACCTAGTGGTTACTTAGTGGTAACTTAGTGGTTACCTAGTTGTTACTTTGTGGTAACTTAGTGGTTACTTAGTGGTTACTTAGTGGTAACTAAGTGGTTACCTAGTTGTTACTTAGTGGTAACTTAGTGGTAACTTAGTGGTAACTAAGTGGTTGCCTAGTGGTTACTTAATGGTAACTTAGTGGTTACCTAGTGGTTACTTAATGGTAACTAAGTGGTTACCTAGTTGTTACTTAGTGGTAACTTAGTGGTAACTTAGTGGTAACTAAGTGGTTGCCTAGTGGTTACTTAATGGTAACTTAGTGGTTACCTAGTGGTTACTTAATGGTAACTAAGTGGTTACCTAGTTGTTACTTAGTGGTAGTAGAGGACAGAGTAGGAACAGCACAGAATAAAATAGATGTAGGCTCATAGCTACAATGTCAGTAATAATGGTTGAAGTATGTGTGGTAGTAGCAGTAACAGCTACGTATGATAATAGACTGATCAGTCAAATATTTACATTAGCAACTGTGATGATGATGACATGGGGAGGACTGAGTATGTTAGTTATAGAAGTTAAACCATTGGGGTCAGTTGATTTTTTTTTAAGAAGGTCTTTGATTAAAGTCTTTTAAGGTGGCATTCAATCCTTTTATAGTTTCTATGCATTTATTTTGACATCATAAATATTGCCTGCAGTGATTGGATCTGTTTTCTCAAAGTAAGCCACAAGAAATTACACAGAAACTTTTTTTTTTTTTAAGTTGTTAACTTGTGGCACTCTCTAAAAATCAAGTTTTAGAAGTAGAGGCAGCACGCTGTCTGAACTGAACTGTGAGGGTTTAATAGCCTTGAGGCATTAGTGCAGCCTGGTTAAAGGTAAACACCCTGCACAGTTCAGACACTGATGGACAAAGTGAGGCAAACAGAGAATCTCCAGCCTCACAGAATTGAGCTGTCAATAAAGTAGCTGCTCCATATCGGTCTCGTCTTTTTCAAACCTTTTTATAGAAGCTGATGGTGTAGGTGGGAAATGTGTGAAATTGCACACAAATTGAGGGGAAGGTAATTTGGCTTCTTGAATTGTACACCGGGTCAATTCATCCAAAGAGAAACTGAAGAAGTGTCATTCTATTTATTCTTATTCTACAGTGTGTTGGACAGCCATATTGAAGCTGCAACACAGAAAGGATGATTTAAAGATAATCTTACTGGTACAATAATCTATCAAAGAGATAATGCTATATGGAACATAAAAAACACATGCAAACAAATTCAAGCACAACAGCAGACAGTTAATAATAATAATAATAATATTAATAATAATAATAATAACTTCATTTATATAGCACCTTTAAAAACACAGGTTTACAAAGTGCTTCGACAAACAGCAAAGGCAAAAACAAGAACAAAGAAAACTAAACCAAACAAAGAACATTAACATCAGCAAGAATATAACAGATGCAAAATACTCCAAGACAATGCAACAGATAAGAACCCATATAGCAAGATACCCAACAGACATATATAACTCGACCATCATAAGAACCATTATAAGAACCCAGGCAAGACAAGTTAACCTCAAACAGCAGGCTTTAATATCCAAACTCAAGTTTAGCTGACTGCTTATTGAATGTTTAGCTGTTATATTGATTTCACTGCAACTTCACCTTGATTGCTCATACACAGGATCGTCTGCATATGGCCAAACTCACTTTAGCCATTTTCACATATGCACCCAAATAACGACGCGGAAGTAGCGGACGAACAGACTCTGCCATAAAATGCTATTATGAGAATATTTGCCTTTATATTAATGCTGTATGCATACAGTCTATGCGCTGACTCCAGTCACAGGATGTAGTGACTTGATCTTGCCAATCAAAACGTTTAAGCCACTGAGGTGCTGATAGCCTACAGTACTTAAATTGACGCTTTGTCTTCCGTGTTGTTTGGCAATAACTCAGTCAACTAATCCATGCTGTCACAGGGTAACGGGTTTAATCTGACATCGTCCATTAAAAATAAATATTCGGGTTATCTACATACACTTATCCATTATAACTTGAATGCAAAACAAAAACCAAGCTAAATGTTCAGTCCACGTTACACTTCACAACGGCGGTAAAAAAAAAACTGTGTGCCTCTGACGGTAGGCTGCCCACCTGCCTATGATTACCCCTCCTTCTATTCCAACACCATAGTGAGTATACCACCTACTGTGACAAAAATGTGGGTCTAACACAGGATGTCAATGTCACCAACCCCTCCTATTGGCTCGAGGTGAATTTTCCTTATGATAACCTGTTGCGTTCTCACATCAGCCCACTCGGACCTGATGTGGAAAAAATACTAGAGGGCTGGCAGGAGAAACTCGGGGTGAAGTCCGAGTGAAAAATTTGGCTGTTTGTGTCGCACATACAATATCGGTTTTTGGAGTTTTGTGAAAGCCCTATTTTATGCTTCATGCCATTTTATAAAAGTCAATTTTCATTTTTTTTTATTTTACCAGAAATATTCAGATTAAGATGCAGGAAACTATTTAACAGTAGATTCATGGTTAGTCCAATAGAGCTCTACAGAAATATAAATAAAGGGCCCAGTTTTGTTTTCCCTGTTAAAACAGTCCTTCTGCATAAAAAAATCCACCCTTCTACCCCAGATCTGCCTGACTCAAAATTTTCATACAGTTCTTAAAATGACCATAATTTAGAAACTTATCAAGCTTAAGAGTGATTATTTTGGTTAAAAGTTGCAGGTAGTATCCCTTAAGTATCATGTGAGTACAAAGACAGCCTCGCTTTTGTGTAACAGTAGCTTCCTAATGACTGTGTCTTGAAGCAGGAGGCAGTGATGGGCACCTCGCTGAAGCCGGTCTGACAGCAGGGAGACTAATCCTGTTTGGAAAGAGGGAGAGGAAAGATCCCTGAGAGAAGCTTCTTCTGCCTCTTAAAGCTGACAGACAGGCAGGCTCAGAGAAAGAGAGAGACAGGGAGGAAGAAGAGTGAAGAAGAGTGAAGAAGAGTGAAGCGTGTGAAGGATGCAGGTTGTTGGGATGTGGGCAGCGATGCAGAACCAGCTGGATGGAGGAGGAGAAGGGGGAGAGGAAGGAGGGGAGGACAGTTAAGGACAATTTGAGGACAGAAAAGTTAAGCAACAGAGAATATTTAGAGGAACAAAAACAGAACCTTTAATGGCATAGAACACCGAGCAAAATCATCCCCCTATGTTTTTACCATCATAAGATTTGTGTGTATTTAAAGGAACATGTTTAAAAAGGGATCCTGGTAGTTCCTTCTGACAGACAGCGGGAACATTGTTGTGTGCTGATGCTACACACTGAAGGACAGGAAAGCTGCTTTGGAGGAATCAAACAACCCAGTTGAGCGTGCCGTGCTTATGAAAATGTAGCCGATTGTTTCCTCTTGTTTTCACTTGTGCTGACACGATAACACGTGTACCTCTGGAAAAATGAATAAAAAGTTCCATTTAGTCTTGAAATGCAGGGAAAAGCAGCGCTGATGCAGACGAGAATCGACAACGTCAACAATAGGCCGCTCATTTGAATCCACAATTAATCTGCATCAGTGTGAATTGTTCTCCTTTCTCTCTCGCAAACAGCTCTCCATGAATCCCCATTCAGAGGCTAAGTAGCACGTAATGAGTGATGATTTATAGACTCAGCCTGTTCATGAATATTAATGTTGTGTAATCACAGTAAGTACTTTATTGATGCAAACACAGCACAGTTCTTGGTACACACTTCACTGTCATCAAACAGAGCAGCAGGATGGCAGCTCTATTTTTACTGTGTCTGCTTATAACTTTAAGTAATTACATTTATTCGTAATGTGTTTTCATTATCAAAGAGCGCCTAAAACGAAAGCGTCCAAATTTAAGAACAATGAGATTGCTTCGGCAAATTATTTCATTTCTATAGTCTCTGGACTGTTCCAAGAAGCAACTCAAACTTCCCTGTGCAGAGAAGCCTTCATGTGCTTAGTTTGTTTTTGTGTTTGCCTGATCTTAACTTTTTCATGCTTAACACCGTGATTTATTTATGTACATTTTCTCATCTTATGAATCGTTTGATTGCTTTTATTTGTGAAGCACTTTGTAACTGCGTGTCTTCAAGGTGCTGTATGAAGAAAGATGTCCTTAATTACATTACCTACTATATTCATACCTTATATTCGCACCGTAGCCATTTTAGTTGTTGCAGTGTCTAGTGAAGTCTGTGTGGAAATCCCCTAATGGACCAGAAACCTTAATTTGTAAAAGCAATCTCCTTCAAATAATCAAGAAATGGGTGATGAATTTGCCAGGATCCCCAAAAGGATTTAAAAGAAAGGGACACTTTTCTTGAGGCTTATATCCACAATGTTGAAGGTCCGGCCCACTCCTACCACACACAGGCTCTCCCCGCTTTCCCATCAAACACCCTCATACCTAATGCACTGTCCAGACATGCACCAGCACCTTACACTGGACAAATACTACACTTTATACTGGACAATAATCACTGTTGTGCCTTTTATTGTATTTACACTTTATTTATTATTACCTGCTTTTTTTTTAAAATACTCATTCAGTTTCCTACTTATTCACACTGTGCAATATTCAATGACAACACATGTTTACATTACTTCTTCATACTCAAAACCACAGCCATATGCACGGCATCGTACAGTCTTGTTGCATGTTGTTTAGCTCGTATTGTTCTGTAAGTCTTTTTCTTATTTTCACATCTCTTCGTCACCTGGTCTGTGAGGAACCTAATGACATAAAGCTCTATACCTGTAGAAGAATGGCAATAAAGTTACGAGGATCTGAGTTTGACCAGCGGTGTCAGTCTGTGCCATACTGTGTCTTCGGTGTTGTGCCACTGAAGTAGCCAGCTGATAAAATAATCTATGACACATGATCCACTTCATCACTTCCAAAATGATTAATATGGATTTCTATAACTGATGTGTTTTACAGTTTCATTTCACAGCTGATTGAAGTGGTAATGAACTGTCTGAGCACACATCCTGTACGGTACATCCTGAAATGTGTTGATAACTGTGAGGCCACCTGATATATCTTCCCTCTGAATTGCTGTATGGATGTGTGACATAGGTGAAATATGAAGATAGCAGCTATCTACACAGTGTCACATGAAGCTGCTGCGTTCCCTGGCTTCAGGCTTAACAGTGAAAACACGGGACTTTGTTCCAATTAAGGAACTGCTACTTGAATTGATTGTGTTAAAGACAGCCTACTTATATCCCTGCGACATGATTGGCTGTTTATAGTCTTTTTCTTTTTCTCTTGATGTCGAGTGGCAACTAGCGTTTAAGGCGCATTAGCTTTCCCAGTGTGTGGGTGGTGTAATTTTCAGGCTTAAATTTATCAAACTTTTATCCAACTTTTGTTATATTTCTATTGAGATAATTATCATTAGTCTAATTTACAAATATGTGAGACCAGAGACCTAACAGTGAAGTACTAGCTTTGGCTAGGTGCTCCAGTCTGAGGTACATATTTTTACTTTTCCCTTTGTGTAGTTATTCAACGATAATTATCATTTTTTTAAATAAGCTTAAGAGATGCTTTTGGTCATGTTTTCTTTATTTCCCTTTGGAAAGATCCCGATTAAGTAATTCTCCATGTTCCATATATGTGAAAGAGGCCTTTAAGCTCAAGTTTTGTACTCGACTTAGAAACATGAGTGTGCGCTGTTTTGTTTTTTTTACCTGACAAGTAAATAAAACATGTCTAAAATGTTGTAGCATTAATTAAAGCTTTAAATTGAACTTGGTACTTTGTTATTTTAAAAGAGGCTCTTTCTAATAAAGCCTTATACATTCTGTTTCTTTGTTTTCCAGCGGAGTTCCTGTTCCTGCTGTGGGGTGTGTATCTCTGCTACGCTGTCCGCACCGTACCCTCAGCTTTCCATGAGCCGCGTTACATGGCTGTGGCCATCTACAATGAGCTCCTCTTATCAGCCATCTTCCACATCATCAGGTGGGTGAAGGAAAGGGGGGGAGCAGTTCATGGTTTGGCTACATACATAGTTTAACATTTTCATTGTGAAAGTCTTGAAAAGAAAAACGTCTTTATCCAGATGAGTGATTTACCTCGGATCAAAACGTATTGGTCTAAAATGAAGATACAAGCAGGTGGACACAAAAACATCATAGCTCACATAACAAAATACACAATAGAGTGAGCTGTTCTTCTCGACATGTAGGCAGTAGAAGCTCTGTTAAAGAAGAACTGATCTGCACAACAACAGCCAGCATAGATAATAAGATCTGCAGCTCTTATGATTATTCAGTTCTCTCATTCATTCCAGGATGATATTTGATTGATTGTGTCACAGCTTTCAAAATGTATACTTTTTGTCTGGAAATGATACAACTCAACATTAAGCTCTCAAATGCTTCTGCAGTTTCGACACTACGCAACATCAATATGCTGAGTAACCCACTAAATGGTTAAAATGGTCACCCTTGCTAGAAACATAACTACTAGTCCGTTAAACCAATTGTTCATATTTTTGTTAGCATAGGCCCACAATGTTGGTTTAATGTTGTGGTTCAGCCACCCACCACTTGGGTGGCTACTGGGGCTGTAGCTCTTTTAATGGAACTGCTCTCCCCGCTGTACTGTCCGGACTTAAACCAGCACGGTGGACTGAAGCACTTTGTAACCACATTCAGCAGAGGAATGGACATTTCCCTGCAAGGAGAACCGAAGGCAAGGGGAGCTAGCATTGCTAAAGTTAGCTTTGTTTAGATGGATGGATGGACTTTATTGAGCCCAAACTGGGAAATGGTGGTGTGACAGCAGCAGGTTATGAAAGCAAATAAACAACAGAAGAAAAAAAATACAAAGTAAGTAAATCCTAACAACAATAAAGAAAGAAAATTCTAAACCTATACGGATCCAGAAATATGCTCAACATTATTTATACAGACTCAAATAAAGTAAATCTAAACTCAAAAGCTACTAAACTAAAGTCTGATCCCAGTTGTCGATATGCAGTTACATTAAAGTGAGCTGCCGTTCAGCAGGTGGTGCAGTGCGTGGTCGGGATTATCCATAATGGATAACAGTGTGTTCAGTGTTCTCCTCTCTACAAAAGCGTCCAACTTGCAGCCAATCACAGAGCTGGCCTTCTTAATGACCTTTTCCAGTGTGTTGATGTTTCCAGAGACCTCAGTAAACTACAGTGCACTGGCCACAGCAGACGATCTCCAACATCTTTCTGCACACGTTGAAGGATCTCAGCTTCCTCAGAAAACAGTCTGCTCATCCCCTTCACAGCCTCATTGTTGGTCTGATGTTGACGTCCTCTCCCAGAACACCGAGCGTTGGTGAAGCTGTCCTTTTCCTTCTGAAGTCACTCAACATCTCCCTGGTCTCCACTTTTAGAAGCCGTTGATGTCTTCATGTCCCCTCCTCAAATTTATCCACCAGCGCTCTGTACTCGTCCTCTCAGCAATCACTTATACAACCCCACCACCGCAGAGTCGTCAGAAAACTTCTGCAGATGGCACGACCTGGAGTTGTACTGAAAGTCAGAGGTGTACAAGGTGAAAAGGAAAGGAGATATCACAGTCCCTGTGGAGCTCCTGTACTACTCCCCACGATTCCAGACTGAGCACTGCCCGGTCGGACAAACTGTGGTCTGTCTGTCATGTAGTGAGTAATCCAGGAGGTGATAGACACGTACACGCCCATGTTCTGCAGCTTCTCTCCCAGCAGTTGTGGCTGGATGGTGTTGAATGCACTGGAGAAATCGAAAAAAGGTCATTCTCACAGTGCAGCTGGTTCCCTCCAGATGTGAGTGAGCACTCTGCAGCACTCTTATCCACAGAGTAATGCACGTCACAGAGTGCCTCACATTTCAACCATGCACATCCAAAAAAGCCTTCAATTTCTGTTGTTGAGGAATGTGATGATCCGTGTCAAATAGTAATTAAGTAGGCTACATCCAATATGATTTTGGACAGTTTTTAGCAGTGTTACATTCATTGCTTTCAATTTGCACTGCTCTCTAATTGTTTTCTTCCCTTTAGATTAGTCGACTAGCCAGAATTACATTTTCTGTTTAAGCAACAGTAAAATGAGTCACTAGGAACATCCCTGGTGTGTACAGGGAGAGATGAAATGGGGAGCTAGAGAAGGGGCATAAATGAGAAATGTTACAAAGCTAAGAGTGTGGAACAGTGGACTCTTCCCCATGAACATCTTGGTGACAGTGAGGAGGAAATAGCGTGAACAATAGCAAGCGGCTTAGAGGACTTTACACGCTCGTGCAGCACAAGCTTGTTGTTTAATCATAACCATGGAGGTGTTATTCTGTTGGAGCAGGCACTACAATGCTGAACATGTCAGATGAAAGGCAGGGAATTCAGCCGCCCTCTTCATCAGGGAGAAAACAGAGTCAGCCGAGTGCTTGTGTAAGCCAGTTGAAAGGAAGTAAATAAGAAATGTCTTTCCCAGGCAGAGACACAGTAGATCCACTGAGCCAGATCCCAAAATACGCTCTCTGTGCGCTGTAACTGTCTGTCTGCCTTTATATCACACTCACAGAGCAGGAAATTACACCATGTACTCAGTAAGACAACTTCCTGAGTATTGTACATTTCTTTTTTTTTGGAGTTAAATGTCATATATTTGCTGTGAAATACCCAGAATATGGTTCATTGAATTATCTCTTGGACTCCACAGCGACAATACTTTGGAGGATTACATTATCATAGTACTGTCACTATAAAAAAAATGATATCAACTAATAAGAATGATTGATCAAATAACTGCGGTCAACTAGAGCATTATCTCCCATATCTCCATGATGCTTTCCACATTTTTATAGTCGGTTATTTGATTTTATAATTTTTTTCCTCACTCTAACTGTGCTTTTTAGTATTTTTTGCAGCTTTGGTGGGCATCTGTTTCAACAACAGAGGCTTTAGTCCATGTGGCAGAGGCCATGGATTCAAATCTGACCTCTGCCCTTTTATTGTATGTCTCTCTTCTCACAACATTTCCTGTCTCTCTGCAGCTGTCCTTTTCAATAAAGGCAAAAATGACCCCAAAATATCTTATGAAAGAGAGTTCGTGGAGGCCAATAAAACAACAAACATCCATTGCATAAAAAAAAAAGTACCCTCCCCTGATATCTCCTCCCATGGACTCCACCCCCAGCATAGAGCAAAACTTTTGCACAGGTCCGCCATTTTTATTCTCGCTAGCGAAGGATTGATGTCTACCAGGAAAACTCAGGGGGGCTCATTGGATTTAAAGAGACACACACACCAAAACAGAGCGTTCTGAGAGAGCTGGTTTATACAGGGTCACAAACCTCCTCTGGTGCTTGATTCATGTTAAGTTTTGACCAAAGCACAACACAGATGTTTCATTTAGACCACAGGGGGACTGTTGTCTTTAAGTTATAGGAGTAACCTATAACCCTAACCCTTGTGTCTAAAGCGTGTCCACTTAAATATATCAGAACTCATGGATCCGTTGTTTTCATTTTCCAGTTCATTCACTCAGAGTGTCCACAATTCCAAAACAGAATCCAAACTTAATATATCAAAATTCTTAATTTAAACATGATGAGAAAACATTTGGCGTGCTGCTCTTACTCCTCCACATTCTCAACTTTCTCTCACCACCTGAGCATCGCACCCACGTTACTTACGCAGCTCCACCCATAACACAAAATGCCTGCCAAAAATATGCCCGAATAAATCCATTATTCAACATAAAAAGCAACACCAGTTTCCATTTCAATCATTTCCATCAAGTACTTCCCTTAAATGTAATACTTATTTCTAATGTTTCAACTATTAGCACCAACTGAAATCAGACTTCTCTAACTAATATAACCAATAACCAATGGCCATGATTAAAATGTTCTTTAATTAATAATTATACCATAATAATTATATCATAATTTTTTTAAATGAAATTCACTTGGCGTCACTTCTTCCACAAAACAATGCAGATACAGAGTATGCTACGTTGTTTCACAAGCCTAGTACGTATCAGGACTTAACTAAACTTCTCAACAATGTGGTTTGGATGAGCTCATTTTATCACATATTTAAAGACAACCTGTGTTGAATTCTGTAGAAAGCAGAGTGGAGGCAGTTTTAATGAATGTGATTCTACCTTCAGGCAGCTGCTTTAGGTTTGTGTTGCATGAACAATCAGCTTGCAGAGACTTCAAACATGCATCAAACATCTTTACAGCCACCCTACTTTACATTTTAATTATACATCTTGTTTGTTTGTGTGCACTTCTGGATCATTTACACACAAGCCTGTTTCTATTTGTCATGTCTGAATATAGGTTTTTGACTATCTGTGCTGAAAGACTTGAGCAGCTTAAAGTCTGCTGGAAGAAGTAATACACACTTTCCTTTTTTCAAAACTCCTAAAGAAAGAGAAACTTTCTCAATCCCGCTGCACTGGGAGTAAATCTGCTCAGCTGGTTTTCTTTGTGCTCGCAGGAGCCTCGGGCAAAAACTTCCATTGTCACACCGTCTCCTTTATAAAAGTTGCTGATTGATTTTTCTTCCAGCGGTCCATTGTGCTCAGAAAAGGAAAAGATCACAGCCTTTTAATCTGTTGAGAAACTTCAATGGGTACGTCTTCATCTGAGGTGTGGAGCTGTTACATATCATGCTATTCCTGCTTGCTTTAGGGAATAAAAATGTTGCATAGTCCGTCTGCTAGAAAACCCTTTTAAATAAGAATGGACTAGTGCAGGCCGCTGTGTTTGTGGTGTGGAGGAATACACAAAATCTCTGCTTTTCCTATGGTACAGTATCTTATGGTGAATGGACTTGAGCTTGTATAGCGCTTTTCTAGTCTACTGACTACTCAAAGCACTTTATACACTGCAGGTCACACCTACCCATTCACATAGTGATGGCAGAGGCTGCTATGTGAAGTCTCAATCAATATGAACTAATCCATTCATACACATCCACACGCTGATGGTGTAGAAAACTCTCATCCCTGTGATTCAGAACGTGAACAATTTCAATATCCAACCAACAGAGCAACCACAATCTACACATCTGTCAGACTACTTACCAACAAACACGTCTTTGCATTTCATTTTCCCCTCCACTCTTCAACTGTTTCCTCTGGACTAGTTAATGGCCTTTCAGCTGACACCTCATTTGACCAATCAGGACCTTCCACTCACTGCTCTTAGGCTACTTTAGCCAATGAGAGCCTGAGTAGAAACAGGACTTTCTCTCACTGCCCTCCATGGCTACATCACAGATGATGCAGATGTGTGAGTTGAATAAAGGGATGACAGCGGGGTCTGTAGTCTATTCTTTTCAGAGAGTCAGGAGCAAACGAGGCCAGCTGACTTTATTTGGCAAAAGTGAATTCAAGTACCAAATATAACTTAAATGTTCCTTTTAATCATTTCAAATTAAAGTCCACTTAAATAATTATGGGTAACAGATTCAGGGACGTGTGCCCACTCTGGAAATATTTGTGTTATTGTGATTATTGAGAGTTATAGCAGAGAATCAACAACCTGTAAAACCTGCTTACAAATGAGAAGGAAACAACTCTTCTGCAGTTTTTGCTGGATGAGAAATCTTTCCAAACACTTTTGAACAAAAACCACAATATGCCTTCCGATTGTCTAATAATTGTATTGATTGATCAATCATTGTGTCTTGCTTTGATTGGTTCATCCAAAGTGCCAAATTTAAAACAGCAACAATATTTGGAATGATTGCATGAAGTGTTACAAGAGAGCCACAGGATACAAGAATAACTACTGTGAGCTTGACGTAGATTTTGCACATCTCTGGAATGAGTCAGTGGTGACAGATGGGACAAATATCCTCGCTCTGAAACACTCAATTTGGTTTCTTTTAAATAATTAAGGTTGAACAAAGAATGAATCAATGCCAGACTATATCCTCCTATTTCAAATGATTTCAGGTGTATATAAAGGCGTAAACAAACAATGAGCAGAATCTTAATCATGGCAAGATTTAAAATACAAGCCTTTAACTCTTAACATTTTAAAGTCATCAGACAACTGGAGAAGAACTGCAAGGATACAGTCTCAGATCAGTCGATGTTTAACATATTGGTGTAATCAATTGTCTAGGATGTTATTTTCTAAGAAGTAAAATCTGGGCCTGTTATATCAGGTAAGCATCAATATTGCTCCTTATTCACTGTAGAGAATAGCAATGTAGAAGTCCATGTAAAGCATTGTTTCCTAAAAAAGTCCGGACATTGTGTGAAATGTAAATAAAAGAATATGTGGTTATTTTAAAAGAAACATAGAAACCTAATTTTTGATTGAAATGGCACAAAGAACACACATCAGTTTAAAGCCTCACTATGTACGCCCATGTGACGCTTTACCTTCAGTCTGAATGTCACGGATGCGTAATTGGGGGCCAAAGTTATCTTACCTTTAAATATTGCCCAATGTCCCACACATGATTGTTGCTTGCCATTGTGAGCCACATGATGCTTTGAACTTTTACAACACCTGGGAAACAGAACACTATCTACGAATTCACCCCAAAGACATGAACTGTTGACCGAAACCAGTCTCTGCAAAGCCGTAAAATTGACCATCTGTTGAAGCGTTCAATTCTGCATCAAATGAACATTTATGTCTTTCTTCATCTAGATATTTGTAATTGTCACATTGAATGTATTATAATCATCTTTTTAAACTCAAAATCTGATCTTCAGAACGGCAATGAGAGTTCTATTATGTTTAATATGAATTTGACGTGGAGCGCTATTGCCATCTAGTGTTAGAATATCCATGAATACGTAACCTTCATAATTATACATTTAGACGTGTTATAAAGCATACTCTTTGATATTAGCTATAGAAGGTGTTATTTAAAGACACCAATTTCTTTTCCTACTTTACTAATATGTCTTATTAAGAATGCTGACTGTATAACATGGTTTTGTTCACCTACAGGCTGGGATTAACTAAGGATTTTCCCATTTGGTGTGATTTTCATTTTAACATGAATCTGATAGAAATGTTTGTCTAAATATATGATGTGAACCTACATCAACGTGGATCTGATAGAAATAATATTGAAATGAAAGTATGGTGACGTATATATGTTTAGATTCTTATTCTTAATCTTATTGAGTAAACTCGGTTTAGTTTAAACAATTGTCCTCCGGTCAGAATGGGAGTCACCCGTGGGAGGCACCCCTCTTTGCCTGCAGACCCCCCTCCTCTCAGCCAGCAGATAAGAGTTCACACTCAGCTCAGATCTTGGGTTCTTCTTGTTTTTGGTTTGTGAAGTTTAGAGCTTCAGCTCTGGCTCTCTTCTCTTCAGACTTCGGTCTGAATCACTTCTTTTAAGCTTGTGCCGTAGAGACAAGTCTCTGCCAAACTTTCTATTTCACGCACAATTTTTGGAACATCAATTCTTTCTGGCTCAAGCAAGGTTTTTGAACTTTCTTCTCCAAAGTCTTTGCTCTTCAATTTTGAACGCCAATTACTTAGTTTGGATTCATCAAGATGGCCATCCGGTTAATCTGAATTGGGAATCGACGTATCAAAAGATTCTTTAATCATTTCTTTCCTGTTGGATCCTCTTGGAGCTTCCGAGACGACAGCTGAACCGACGTACAATCTCCATCCCAGCTGCACACTGCGACCAAGGTGTCAAGGCATCTAATCTGGCCCGTGGACCTCTCTGGACCTGGAAAGAACCGCTTGAAACGCGGGACCAGCCGGCGGAGTTCAATTGAACACATCTCACAGTAAGACTGCTGGTGGCAAGGGGTGTTGGAAGATTCAGGCTTGAGTCATGTCTATTCAGAGCCCTCCTTTAAATCCAAATAGAATCCCAAAATTCTTTAATCGACTTTTTCTTTTTGTCCATTTTCTGATTAAGTCATTCAAACAATACCGCGTCTTATCTCATTACTAAATATATAATGTCACCATACATTATAATTACATTATCCTGATCATGATAATCATATTCTTTATCTGTTTCATCTATACATTATTGTTTACCCCTTTTATATTAAATTTTACACATAAAATTCAGGACTTTGTCTGTGTGTTTTCTTGTTTAACATTTCCAGAACTTACTTCTTTCAAGATATGAAACTGACTGATTAATTAACTTATACCATTAAAGTTATTTTCTTCCTTTAACAGGAAGAGGTGCCCCTTCTTAAATCTGAGGTTAAATAAAGATATCTTAATAATTAATAATTCAATTACGCTCCACATAGGTTAACTGATTTGAGAAATAAAACACAAATTAATATCAAATTAAGCTTATTAGCTTCCCGCCCTGAGAGAAATCAGTGAAAAATGGCTGCAATGTGTACAAGTTGAATTGTTATAAACACATGTAAACTGTCTATTCTGGAGTGTCTACAGTTTTAAGTATTCAAAATGTATCATGGCTCAAAAGAAAGAAACTGCTACACCCTGAAACTTTGTCAAGTGGAACACATTTTTCACAACCTTCATTTATACCTCTTATAGAGCCAGCTGGTTCCAATACCCCCCAGCTTTGCTTTAATACCTCTGTTTACAGTGTGTGAAGTCATTGCCTCTTGGTTTTGGTACTTTTAAGAGAATCACCAAAAAGCTGCGTTTAATGTCTGTTTGTATGCGTGTCTGAAGATGTTTCACAGACGCTCAAAGTCGTTTTACTGCTGAGTTTCTAATGTAAATAAACTTTGATAAAGTGTCGCTGATTGAACATAATTTCTTCTGTTTTTGCATTCTGTAGGTTCTCTCTGGTTCCTGGTCTGCACCCTGACTGGATGCTCCTTTTGTTCTTCGCTCACACTCACCTGAGTGTGACCGTGACTCTGGGCCTGCTGCTCATTCCAAAGGTAACGCTTCGTACCTGTAGCTCATGAACAATCTCAGTACTGTATATTAGCTTATACTGGGCTTTAGTAACAGAGTAGATTTACTTAAGACCTAAACTGATTTTTCTGATATTTCTTTATCAAACTCAGTCTTTTACCCCTTACCATTAACATAGTGTTTTTTACTCCACTACATTGATTTAAAAACACTGTACATTAGTAACATACAAAAACCAGATTTTAGATATACAATTGTGCTTATAAAATAAACGTAGAGATTCATCTTCTTGTTCCCAACCATTCTACTGATAAAATATAACAGTGTTGTCCTTCTTAACTTCTCATATAATTGAATAGCTGTTTGTTTACAAAAGAGGTAACACTACGCACAACTTCAAATAAATAAATAGAAACAAAGTCATAGGTTAGGTCTAATCACTTATAGGGACAAAACAACACGAGTTGGGATGTTAGTTGGATGTTTTGTCGGCTATCTCCCTTCCATTAAAAAATTCATATGGACAATTCTGACTTCCGAAAATAGTGGTGTGAAAATGTCCGATATAAGTCTCAAATCTATGCTCTTCAAAACCACTGAGCAAAACTCCTAACCTGTTTTAATATTTGTGTTTATTAAAATGATTGTTCGGCTTTTTGCCTTGACTTTAGAGGACAGTGGGTAGAGGAGGAAATTGGGAGGAGAGAGAGGGGAATGAAATGTTGGAAAGGGGTTGAGCAGAGGTGCTACTTGTCAACAGGCTAGGCATGCAACCGTTTGGGACTCCAGGCCAGTAGGGGACTACCAAGAGCTGACAAACTTTCAATCACAGAAGAGGCTCAAAATGTGCAAAGTTTGCAATGACAACAGGAAACCCCCTTAACAGGGCCCCATCTGACAGCATTCACACACTCATTACACTGCTAATGGTAGCATGCATTATTCCTGTGAAGAAGTTTGTTGATGAAGGTAATAACTATCCTAATTTGAATTTAGGTGCTGGAAAAGATTCATCTTAAAAAGCTAAAAAATATTAGAACGTAGGCGCAAATACACATTCATAGTGTCACTATTCTGGGAAACAAAGCTGTACATAAGAAGTAACCTCCATAGAAAGTTTGCACAAGATCAAAGTAGAAGTTGTACTTTTCTTTCTTATGAGAGGGATTTAAAAATCCTGCATTTAAATGAAGGTTACATTACATTAGTACAGAGAGATTTCCATAATGGGCACTGCTGTACTTTAGCTTGTACACACAGCAGTCCATGAATCATTTTAAGTGTATTTGATATTACTGATCTAGAACACACAGACGCACGCACAAATACACATATGTTACGTTAAACTCATTCAAACTGCGTTAGCGTGTGTTGTAATTTAGCTAAGCACTCCCGCGGGTGTATTTATGTGCAATCTCTCAAGTCGGATGGAAAACAGTTCATTCTCCTGCTGTGTGAGAAATGCTGAACGCCATCAGCCCTCTGCGTTCTCTCATTCTTTCTTAATTAGGGCACCTCAGAAGAACAAGTCAGCCGAGGACTCTGGGATAATTAAGCACAATGGGAAGAAAGTTAATCTCACCAAGCGTATGCTCTTGAATCTTGTATAAATATTTGGTCTTCATTTGTCTCCAGATTTGTTATTAAAGTGAAACTAAATAGTATGGCTATGAAATCCAGTAAAAAAAAACATCATCTGTATCATTACATATCATATGTCCATTATTATTTACAGTCAATGGGTAGATATGGTTTAAAAAAGTGATAGTCGGTCTTGTTGCTGATGTTCTTGTTTGCTTTTGCAGGTCATGAAAAGGCATCAGCATTAAGTTACAATAAGATTCACAAGTGATTGGACCCTATACTCTTCCATAAGTTGGTCAATAATGACCAGTTTTGGAATCAAGGTGTTTTTAAATAAATTGGTCATTTAGGTTAACAATATTCACTTGTATAGTATTCAGTATTATATTTTGGTCCACTACAGAATATTGCAGGTTTTTTATTTTTTCAAAAAGCAAAAATCAATCTTCATATTGATGCCTCTGATTTTGTTTGCCACAGCAGAAAACAGATGAAATTAAATAACAAATCTTAATTTGATATCAGAGATATTCAGCTGACTGGAAATTATTGAACGCAGCAATGAACAACAGTAAATAATAGTAAAAAACACAATTCTCCTTGAAAAAGTTGAACCAGGGCAGGACAGTAACTTTTTTTCTTGACATAAAATCCATACCAGAAAATATTTTGCTGCAGGAAAATGTTGTTTATCTCCAGCCCATCTAACAAAAAACCTTTAAGCAACATAGTTAGTCTCTCTCACAATAAATCAGGCCAGAGGAGTTCAATACAGAGGGCCTGAGCAATACTGTCTCAGGGGCTACATTTCCAATTATACATCTCTTCTTGCCATCCTGTGGCCTCACTGATATCATTCTTTAACCTTTCTCTCCATCTCTCTCAGTTCCTGACCAAAGGGACTCAGGCCAGGGATGATATTGCGATTGAGGCCTATGAGGAGGAGCTGGACATGGGGAGATCTGGCTCCTACCTCAACAATAGCATCACTTCGGCCTGGAGTGAGCATAGTCTGGACCCTGAGGATATACGGGTAAAGTATCATTTAGAATCATAAAAGTGTTAAGTTTGTTTAAGCCCATAGATGTGTGCTTTAATCCCTTATTTCCCTTAATATAGAACTAACAGAAGAGGCAATGCATGAGACAGATCTTTATAAAACAAAGTGAATTATTATGATTTGAATATACAGTGCAAAGCCAGCACATTCTCATTCCCGAGGTGTAAGATATCGACACAACACCACTGACAGACCTTGGTGTAGACAGACACATAAGTTTCCTTACAAAAGTCTACATGGGACCTTCCAGGTGTTCAACTACTTGATATAAACTCATAGGAGGCACTATTAGATGCCAAGACAAAGTGCTGTTGTTGATGCATAAGAAAGGTGCTTGGAGTACAGATTGGATTCAATGGATAAGCCAGGGTCCTCTCCAAGTAAACATGGGCTTAAATCTGGTGGTGTAGATCCAAAAGCACATGACCTTTTATAGGCATAAACTACCCTGTGATTCTTTTCTAATCTTTGACCATAATTTTTTTTTTGTTGTCAAATCTAACCAAACAGAGTTTTACAGTAATTTTGCGTTGGACAGAAAGAAAGCTTTAGAGATACCAAAGGGGTGTGACTAAGCTTCTGTTTTACAACCTGGGATAAAGGCACTATGCAGAAGAATTATCTTTTATCCAAAAAGTTTGCATTAAGTGCATTCAAAAGAGGAGTCAGTTCTAGCCATTATCAAATAGAGGGTTTGTAAAGCTTTGAGACAAGTAACTTGTATGTTAAGTGCTAGGCCTTTTGTACATGTAATTGACTTAGGCATTAGTTAATCGTACCAAGAGTTGTAAAGATGAAGTCTGATAAGATGGTGTTTTTTAGATTGCTTTGGCAGATTCACATTGACTCTGCTGTCCTCAGTTGTTCATTTGAATTCTGATCACTAGTCGCTTCCATAATGTACAACCCATAACAATAAATGGACAGGTCCCAGTGATGGGATCTTTCCCCTGTACAACACAGCTCTGTCTTATGCAGTTCAGGCTTTATGTTACTTGACATCACCTTTGATATGTCTGATAGGCAGCAAGGGTAAAAGATTGAAATTAGCTTAGCATTTAACATAGCAGTGGTAGGAGAAGCCATGACACTACTTAACAGCACCAAATGTACTTTTGTAGAAGAGCAGAGAGCCCAGCAAAAAGCCCTGTGGAACTCCTGTTATCAGGATACTTGTTTCAGACACCACCCATATCTGAAGGTTGTAGCAAAATAAGGTATTTTTTAAGTCCAACATTAAAAGTATCCTTTCCTTTTTTAGGATGAGTTGAAGAAGCTGTACGCCCAGCTGGAAGTCTATAAACGTAAAAAGATGCTCGCCAACAACCCTCACCTCCAAAAGAAACGCAATTCTAAGAAAGGTCTGGGTCGCTCCCTGATGAAACGGATAACAGAGATCCCAGAGACGATGCATCTACACCGGCAGTGCAGTCGTGACGATGGTAGTGAGCACGGCAGCAACCGCAGCACCTTAAGGAGAAACCCATTTGAACCAAGTCACCATGGTACTTCCTCCATTTCAAAGCAGAAATTATGAACTGTCATTGTAGGAAAAAGACAGCAAATTTATCTTTAACTCTTTGGAATACACATGACCATGTAAGCCATTACAACATGACAGTAAACAAGCATGAACAATGCTACTATCTCAAAACGAAGTAGCTAAATGGAAAAAGCAATCATCCATTGTAATATGTACACCTGTGCCTTCTTACTGTGATATATCAAATGCTCTAAGAGAAAAACTAACATTTAAACCACTGATAGAAAAAAAGAAAAACCCTTACCTGCAGCAAGTCAGTACACAATCACACAACCGTAGTCTGCATAAAAAAACATTTAAGTCTAGAGTAAAAACTCTCAACTTTAAATCAAGAGAAATAATGAAAATATCAGTAAATCCATCCTACTTTGATGCAAACCTATTGTTTTAACCTTCCCTTAGGTAAAACTCGCGACGACTCCCTGAAGAACAATATCATAGGCTTGAAGAAGTCACTCAGCTATGACCATGTTTGCGACCAGGCTGAAGAAACCGGAAGCCAAACTGGCTCGACTGCAGGAGACAAAACAACTCCTGTTGGAGGAGTTGGGGAAGGATCTCTTCTTGGTTCCCTGATTGGACGGAAACATACAAAGAAGCAGCTAGAACCAGCGACCCCACCAAGACTGGAACCAGCTGAGTCCACTGAGTCCGTTCCACTGTTCTGGAAATCAGCCAGCGTTCACAACTTGACACACGAGAAGAAACCTGTCCACCTGAGGACCTCCATCATGCAGAAGTCTCTGAGTGTGATTGCAAGTGCTAAGGAGAAGATGCCAGGGCTAACCAACAAGACGCAAGGCGTGGAGGACGCGAGTAAGAGGGGTCTGAAGGGTCAGGACGAAAGGATGCTGTCGGAGGTGGACGAGTCACCTGAGCATTACCCCAAGATGATCATCAGCCAATCGGTGGAGTACTCCAAGACACCCATGAAGATGGGCATCATGAAACAACAGGTAATTTTAACAACTTGTCATTCCAGATTGGGTTATGTCCTAATATTTTATTTAGCTCTTTCAAAGAAATGTTAGTTGATAAATCACTAAAGCTGCTAATAAAAATACCTTGGCCAGAACTTTCTGTTTTACCTCAGTGGATGTTGTTTCTCCTTAAAATTAATAAAAATTGCAGTTTTAGGTCAGTCTTTGTTTTCCCATGTATTAATAAACATGGTCTAGACAGTCTTGAATGAATATGTGTTATTAAAAATATAGGTACCTGGAAGCAGACTACACATTGCAGTGGAAACACAGAGTTTGCTTGACAAATAATCTTTCCACAATCTAGTTTTGCCCCAAGAAAAAAGGTTCACAATTAGAGGCACGAATGGCTCTGATTAGTTCACAGAAGACAATCTCAACCCAGCATTTAAAGAAATTGAGATATCTCTGAGGCATTATTATCTTTTCAACTCTTCAGTCAGAATATCCTCACATACCTGGCAAAGCAGGTAAAAAGGACAGAGTCAGATGACCATGACCACGCAGAAAGATGCATGACTTTTACCCAGAAGTACATTTTCCAACCACAATTACATAGAGCAGATCACAATGTATGTGATAAGTAGGCTAGAGATATTGAGATCGTGTTTTGTTTTTTACATAAAGAAATAAAGAAATCCTGGCAAGAGCTTAGTCCAAAGCTCAAACAAATAAATCCACAAGGACTACTTTTATCAATATGGTGG
The DNA here is from genome assembly GCF_963930695.1 of Labrus bergylta. Classification (NCBI taxonomy): domain Eukaryota; kingdom Metazoa; phylum Chordata; class Actinopteri; order Labriformes; family Labridae; genus Labrus; species Labrus bergylta. Next base: position 14,359,038 of record NC_089198.1, read on the forward strand.
GACTCCCTAATAGGCTGGGCTATTGAAACATCTGGCCTTTAGTCTTAAAACTGCAACAACTGATTTTATGGCCAATTGACAGACAAAGAATAAGCTGTTTCCACACTCACATGCCCACAGCTATTTACATCTGAAGCTATAAAGGGAGCATTCATTGGGTGAATTTGTACCAATGTCACACTCTTCTTTATCTTCATTTTGGTCTCTTGACCCTCCTGAAGGAATATCTGCCCCCCTGCTGCCAAATGTTCTTCTAGTCTCTGGCTTGTTGCTGACTTTCTGTCATTTAGCATTTGGAAGTAATGTACAGTGAGTTAAACAGATCTTTGTAACTGGAAACACCTGCTGCTTCTACTTGAAACAAACTGATGAAAACCTGAACTAAAAACATTGAGGTGCAGACTTGAATACCCACACAATGGGGCAAAAGAAGATAAATTGCATTTAGCTATGAGGGGAAATTAAGAGTTAGGTGGTGTGAATCTTTGAGATGTTCAGGTGAAAATATTGATTTTTAGCACATTTGAGTTACAGAAAGTCATTACTTTCTACACATCTTATAAAAACCCAAGAAATCGGCAAGTATCCCAAAAGCAGGACCTCAATTGACAGGAAGGCTGAAATGTTGTATGACATCACATGTATCTGTATTCAGCAACCACTTGTCACAACATGAAAAAAACGTAAGTCATATTATGTCATCTTACATATCTCCATGCCAGCTGAGGAGTAACTATCTTGTGATGAGGACTGTGAGATGTATTTGAAAGGAGCTGGTATACTGGTAGACTATAAGTCAGTCAACACTGGCAAATAAAGTAAAAGCAAATACGAGCCCCTTTAAAGCATAGAAGAAAACAAGGAAACATGTTATTGATTCATACATAAGTATTTGATCATACATTTCTGTGATCAACATAGAAACTGATTTACTGAGTGGTTGTTTTATTGCTTTACTTTAACAGGTGAGTGGCAGCCAGCCCTCCATTTGCTCTGAGACCGGCAGGAGCCTCTACGATGTGTCTGAGGTTTCTCCCTGGGACATGGATGAACCTCAAACTCCCTCTGAAGCAAAGACCCAGAAACATGTATCCATTGCTCCTGTAGAAACCACCTCGTGCCGGAGAGGAAGCAGCAGCTCTGGAATCTCCAAAGGAAGTCGATCTCAGCAGAGGCAGAGAGCAGGACAATCCCCTTCCAACAGACGCCGCTCCAAAGATAAAGGAGGAGAACGGGATGAGGGCAGGGAAAGCCGGAAAGTGCGCCCACCCAGGTCACCTCTCCCTCTTAAGCCAGATGTCTGTCCCTGGGACTTTGAAGAGCAGCCCATGCTGGGAGGAGATTCCGATTCCATCTCCCCGGACAGGATCAGGCGTAAGAAAAGTGTAACACCCACTGATGGGAAACCAAAGGGGCTCCACTCTGACCACTCCAAGTCCACAGGGAGCCTTTTGCAGCCACCCTCCCTGATGGTTGAGATCTGCCCGTGGGATTACAATGCTCCACCCTCACCTAAGCAGGAAAAGTCCTGCAACAGTCCGACCATACACAAGAAGAAACGGAAAGGCTCCTGCTCGTCCAACCACAAAGCCGAGAAGGAGAAAGGGAAGGAGAAAAGTAGAGAAAGGCGAAGCTCCTCCAGTAAACCACAATCAGAAAGGAGACGCGTAAGCCAGTCATCGGAATATAGCATGGCTGTTTCTGAGCGGCGGAGAAGCTCAACTAGAGACCCAGAAGCAATGGAAATCAGGAGGGCAGAGGTTTACTCCCGGGAGACAGAGCCCTCTCACACCAGCTTTGCTCAGACTAAAAAATCCCCAGAGAAGAAGAAGGAGAGCTCTTTGAGTACTAGTTACAAACCTGCAGTGAGCAGTGGGGAGAAAGTGGTGGATGTTTGCCCCTGGGACTTTCAGGAGCAGGACTCTGGAGGGATGGCATGATGAGGGGTGTGATGATTGTACTTTTTGTACTCACAGACTGACAGCACAGCACAAAACAGAGCAACAGAATGAAAAAGATGTTACACTGAATAAGATGAGAAAGGTTTTCTGTGGGTGACCTAAGTAAAATAAGATTTTGTGAAGAGAGTCTATTTATTCTGCTGTCCATTGATGCAATTCAGTGCAAACTCTTGTTGTAACATCGCAGTGAAAGCAACCTTGAAGTCACTCTAGTGGAATTTTTAGTCTGCATTTTTGCTTGCACATTTGTTAAAGTTACATTGTATGTAATTTTTAGGCCATTGAATACATCAAGATAATCAGAAAATGAATCATTAAACAATCGTTTCTCATGACAGTTAATTTTCCATCTGATGAGCTTGTCGAATGTTTCCTGTTTTGTTGATGATACTATACAATTTAAGTCAGGAATTAGAGACAAAAAGCTACACTGTATGTATGGTTTATCACTCTGAGAACACCACGGTAAGAAGACAAAGAGTGATACCTGCTTTTACCAGCAGATGAGAGTATGGATTGTCACAAATACAGTAAATTCTTCAGCTAATGAGTCCATTAAATTTTGACCCATATTTCCTGTTATGCTGATGATATTCTATGTTGCACAGGTAACCATCAAAGACTTACAACATCAGATGCTAATGATGAAAACCAGCAGGTATCAGGGACAAAGGACCTATGGAAAAAAAATGGGATACAAGCTCTTAGAAGCAAGACCAAAGCCCCAGACACAGGTGTGATGTCCAACTTTTAGTCCAAATAAGAAACTCATTGCAAAAATATTTCTTTGATAAGTGAAACAAGGGAATCACAAAGGATTGAAAGGAAGCTCCTTTAAAAAAAGATACTTGGTATGTTTTAGTTTCAGTTCTCAATATTCAGTGTTTTTAAAATTCCATTGCATGTGTCAAACTATCAAGCATCCAATAACTGTTAATTGGTTAACTTGTACTCGATTATGACAATGGAACTGTTGATGTTGTTGCCTATGGTATTTGTCTCCTTGTGTAACACATAATGCTTTTGAAATGAGGTGCGTTGCCATTAAAAATGTACACACACATTTGAAATGGCTTGCAGAAAAATTACAGCAGAACAGGAAAAGCTGTACGGGTATCGAGTACTGATACTTATTTACTCTTTATATTCTGGCCTTTGGTGTCCCTTCTCCGAGGCTTGAGTATTTCCACGTTTAAAAAAAAATTCTGGATTCTTTCAAAGACTAACACGGAGCCAGACTCATGGCAATGATTTGAATAATGCATTTTCTCTCAGTCACTTAGTTGCTCATTTTGCATCTGCTTGAATGCACCTTACTTCATGTCTTTGCACATAATCAGTCTTTAGAACCACAACGATGCATGGCCAAAGCTTTTTTTGTCACTTTCATGCTAACAGGAAATGAGTAATTCCTCAGTTCAGCATCATGTCCACGGACAACTATCACAGCCAGACTTTCTGGGACTGTGATCATCCACCCACCAGTGAAGTCTAATCCAAAACAATCACACAAGTCAGATCAGCTTCATTGCTGTTGTGTGTGACAGTGAAAACACAGGTGTAATGGCACTAATGTTCACCAGAAGGCTTAAAAAAATCATTGCATATTTAATGAAATGCTCAAAAGCACATGAGATAATTAAATCTAGATGTCAGCTGTCATGGATTTATCAAGCATTTTGGAAAATAACTTTGTTTAAAGAATCTGTTTTGCTCAGCAAGCATTCAGAAAACAGCAATAGGCTTGATAAATAAACATGACCCACCACTCTAACTTTCACTACATTTTTCTACCAGATGGTTTTAGCTTGTTTGCAAAGGAATGTTGAAACTTGCCCACTTAGTGTATTTTATGCTTGTTATACTGTAAAGTGTTGCTCCTAAAAGTTACACAATGTTGTAGCATCCACATGGGAGTATTTTTATTGTACGTTCATGTTGTGTTGCATGTACATACAGAAAATACCCTGTTCTCAATACTGGATTAAATCTTTCTATGAAACCCCAGTTTGTGTTGTTTCTTCATTTAGGATCCCATTTAGCCGCAGCATTGCTAATCCTCCTGTAGTCCACAGCAACCTATACAGTGACTGTATCATAACCTTGTAAACAGTCAGTCCAATATTGTATGTTAGAGGTATATAGTCATAGTAATAAAATCTTGACTATCTGCCAATACATAACTCGCCTCGAAAACCCCACGGCTGAATCATCTCAGCAAACCCTTTCAGCTATCTTAACATCATCATGGTGTTGCCACAGGCTGGTGTAGTTTCCTCTTACACAGCTCACTAACCACTCAGATGTAAACATTGATCCAAGGGATAAAAAAAACAAAAAAAAAAACACATTTTCTCAAAAAATGAATTTATGTACCGAATACCTTCACGCAAAAATATAGAAATGGAGAAGAGAAATGACAAGAGAACATGTACAGTATATGTATGTTGCATTTTTCTGTTCTCAGGAAACAAAAAAAACATAACATACACTCAACCCTTTCAAAAAATTATTAAAAACAGCAATAAACAAGGGAATTGTTAGTATTTTCTATGCAGTCAATTATTTGTTCTTCCTGCGTTCACACTCCTGCTTGTTGTCTGCACACACACAAAAAAGTTGTTTTTTGTTACCTCTATTGCAGAGGGTGTTGGATGTTGTAGCTGTTTGTGCAACACTGCCACTGTGTGGAGGACTTTTTTTATTATTATTATTATTACTTCTACCTGAAGCCATCCCAAAGTGAAATATAGTTTCCAGTTTGCTTATTATGATTGTTCAGTATAGGATTATCTAATAGATAATTTCAAATTTAACTCCCTTTTTCAGCTGTTGTTAATGAGCCTCACCTGGTCCAGGAAATACAAAAGTGCTTCTTCTTAGATTTTTAAGCATTAACTAAAATCTAAAATAATTAACTAAAATAATTAATATTGAAAGCAGGGACATTTCTGCTTAATGTTTTAATTTTTTTAATTCTATGATACATTTTAATAATGATAATTTCAATATTATCAGACAAATGTAAATACAGAATCCTAACCTGTATCAGAGTGATTTCCTTTTTAAGGCTACATGTTTATGGCCATAGAGCTTCTTCCATTGGGGTAGGGATACTAATACTTAAACAAGAACCATAATAATCACCTTACAATGTAAAGTTATGGGAATAATCCAGTATATGATTGTGTTCAGTATACATTTTCTGTAGAGATTAGCATAGATGAGGGTTTATTTTCAGCGATAGGATAGGGATAGGACAGGTCTGTGTTACTGAGCTTACAAAGTTGTGCTACAAAGAGAACAACTGAAGAAAACCCTATATTTCTTTAAAGGTAAGTACTTCTAAAAAAATAATATGTACTTAGTATGTCTAAGTAGGACTATTAAATTATAATTATTAGTTTTGGTGTCAAGGTGTAGGTGAATCAATCAGGAATTAAATGAATAGCAAGTGTGAAGCTAAACTTCTTTGTAAAAAGTTCTGTTTTTTTTAAACCCTTTCCTGGGCTCATAACATGCTCAGGCTTATGTTTTAGTTACAAGTTGCCTCACTATTATTTGAAGTAATGTGGACAAGTAAAACGTTTGTGAATTGTAATTGTTGTTCAATATAATTAGGAAGTAGCATGACAGGCTAGTATGCAAATTCTCAGCAGCCTATATTGACCTACTTTTACTCCACAAATGCACACGGAAGAAGAAATAACTTGTTAAACTAATCAATCAACTAATTAAAAGTCAAATATTGTATTTCCCCAATAATTAGCCCGAAGAGCACCCACCTCCCCCCTCAGCATCCAGCTCCATCCCGCTAACTAAATTAGAGGCCGTGACGTCATCCCTGCAGCTGCGGCCGGGGCTGCGTCCCTTCAGGAAACAGCCTGTTTTCACTTCACCCACATCACATCATCAACTACAGAGCAAGCGCAACATCTCAACACACACAGGGTCTCTCAGTCTCCCCTTTCTATCCACACAGAACGGGAATAACGTCATGGGCAACGTGCAGGTAGGAAAAGTCTATTTATTTCTTTTACAGCTGTTTCTTCTAATCAGTGAATGTGATCATGTAAAGGTGAAGTAAGTTGTCAGAGAGTTTTTAAAAGTGTTTGGGAGCCGAGTTAGCAGTGATGTAGCCTAGGAGGATAGCTGTTAGCCGTTTCAAAATGAAAGTAAGAGGTATAAATCCACATGGGAAAAAAAAGATCACTTTAATATCACTGACCGAATCAAAAGATTGTTTGATGTAGTCGATACTATTTTCTTGAGGAGGTGAAAATGATACATTTTGTTAAAACAGTGTGAGCAGAACTTGCGCAGTTAACTTTGGTACTGGGTGTGTTTCCTGCCAGGCTGAGGAGGCTGCAGCAGCAGCAGCAGCAGCAGCAGGAATTTGAGCCATCTGATCAATAAGGCCGCATTGTGTTAATGTGAGGGTGGGCGAGGAGAGACACTGTACACACTGCTGCTCCATGACTCAGCTGTAACACAGGCTGCACCCTTTTCCTGCGGGACAGGCTGGCCTCATGTAATAGAGTAGCCTACTAGCATCATCTTTCCCCTCACTCACTCTCTGCAATCTGTACAGCTGGACTAACTTTAAATTGTAGCGTTTGACTTTTTTCTTATAGCCTATTTATAATTCTAAATACAATGGACATTACTTTCTTGGATTTTGTATGCGTGGATGTTACACACGCCTGTACCACTTTTGCTATATGTCTCTTAATAGTTTGAGTGGAATGGATGATATGATTATTGTGTGATGTAACAGTGCCCATCCCTAACAAGGCTTACATGCACTTTTATTATGAAAGCAAGTCCAGACTCCGGAAACCAAGTTTTACACTTAAATTACAAAATCTGTGAAAGAAATACATCTTCAGAGCTTCTTCAGAACTCTAGAGATCAGAAAAGTGTGTAAGCTTTGAAACTGAACATATTAAATCTGCCTTCAATGGTCGAAACAAATCAGGATTTAAACACATGTCATTCCTAAGCGTGTTCACTCATTATAACAAGGACAGCACAAAAGAAAATGTGATTTATTCACACAACCTTTCTCCTCCTCAGTGTTTTAAAATCTGCCATATTTAAATACTGTTGTCGTGCTTGAATCTATTTGTAATTTAGCTTTATGAAGATATCATTTAATCTGTTTTCTTCAGCAGGTTCTTGAGATAATTCAGACTTCTTAAAGCAGCATAAGGCTCTCTCAGATATGGACATATGTATGATGTACTTCAAACAAAAAGGGATAGTTTATTAGCGGTTTCATTTTTCTCATATTTGCATACATTTTATGATTGATTTTCTCTGTTTCCTTTTTATTTTTTTGCAGCCCACCGTCTTCCCAAAAGAGGACTTTGATGTCACAGCTGATATCAAAGCTATCAGAAAAGCATGTAAAGGTTTAGGTAAGTGGAAGAGAAAAAAAGATTGTGCTTCCTCCTTTCAGAATTCATGCATTATTAATCTTCCCTTTTTGTATTTGCATGTGATCAAGGCATCTGATGTTAACCGTCTATAGTAAAAGTAGCATCACTGCTTGTAACAGTAACAAATCAAAATAATTCACTGCTATGAAACATGATATATGTTGATCCTGAAGACAGTATCATCTTCAGTTTAAAGTCCATTGAAGTTAAAAGTTTTGCAAACTGAAACCAGACATCATGCAGAAATGTTAAAAGCAATCTGAGGATGGCACCTGTTCCCTCACAGGAATATATTTTGTTTGTGTATATTGTGTTTTCTTATTATTATACGAGCCCCCCTTATTGGTCCATATGTCAGTGTAAGTGGATTGGTCAAACATAAGAGTCATTTTTAGATCCCATGGTAAAAGCTAGCACATAACAGTTGGTGTGATTGCAGACAGGAAACAAGTCCCCATGATGTGTAGTTCTCAGGGAACTCTTCAAAAAGTACCCAGAACCGTTTGGTCTGAAAGCACCTCATGGTATTCTGAAGTGTAAGTGAAATGCTGTTGTTTATTGTTTCAGGCACAGATGAAGAGAGCATCATTCATATCCTGGCCAATCGTTCATCAGCTCAACGTGTGGAGATCAAACAGGCCTACTTTGAAAAATATGACGATGTGAGTTGCTCATTAGCTTCCTCTCTCACGTTCAAAGACACATGTGAAGTGTGCGTTACATAAGCTCTGTGTTAACTTGGTGATTTTGTTCAGGAGTTGGAGGAGGTCCTCAAAGGCGAGCTGACTGGGAGCTTTGAGAAAGCCGTCATGGCCATGTTGGACCCTCTTGATATTTTCTTCGCCAAGGAGCTGAAGAGGGCCATGAAGGGGGCGGGGACAAACGAAGCGGTGCTCATAGAGGTCCTGTGTACGGCCACCAATGAGGTCTGTCAATTTGAGATACCATTGTTTTTCCACTCAATCTTTAACTAGAGGTACATTAAAATACACATAACATTATGATCAGTGACGTGCTTATATTTCTGTGGAGTTGATTTTCTACTGAAAGGTCACACTGTTCAAAATGGGTTCAAGCTAACTGTCTATATGAGAGGTTCTCAACCCCTGGTTCTGGACCCAAAAGTGGGTTGCAGAGCTGTTTTGAGCTGGTCACAAATGTGAGCCTTGAAAAAGATATGATATCAAAAAAGTCTTCATATGGATGCGGTGTGCGCTGAGCGTGCCGCGGAGTAGGGCTATGCAGAAAACTATAAACACTGCACTGATATAAAAACAGCTGACTGGGTTAGCATACAAGCAAACAGTTGTTTATTTAATCATTCCACAAACATAAACACAAAGCAAGTAAATCCATCAGATTGTGACGGACACCTGAGGGGGAAACATTACGCTCTATGTTAAATCCTCCAGTATTTATCAATGGATGATTGCTCACTTTGACTGTGGGCTGGATAGCTCTGGGCAGATATTGTTTAGTGGGTGTGTGAGCAGCTTCCTGCTGCGGGAAATAAAGCTGATGAGGAAGTGAGTATTTAAACAGTAGAGCCGGCTTTAATACAAAATCTCAAACCGAGCAGATCGGTACTGTGGAGCGAGGGGATACTTTGTTTGTGTTGGTCACCCAAAGTGAACCCTTTGCATATGACATCATGTGAGGAGATCCATTTCATGTTGATAAGAGCAGCTTGAATACGAGGGCTTCACTAAATCTACTCTTTTGTTCACTTGTTACAGGACATCATGAGGTACAAGGAGGCCTATGTGCAGGGTGAGTCGTCCTCCATGATGAGTCATACACGCTCAAAAAAGCCCCTAATGTTTCATACTGGAGTATGTGGTCATCTTAAGTTTAATGTTTGTGTTGATGTTGAGGGCTGTTTCTTTTCAGGGAGTGACTCATGTTGTAGTGAGCCATGATTTCCCAACTCACTCACCACAAACACCGTCTGATCCTCCCTCCCATCCTCAGGCTCCAGTTTCAGTCTCAGCATATTTTCTTGCACCGTAGTATGCTGTCAAAACATCAGTATGGTATTGTACGGTGCAGCATGTGTCCTGACCCGTGCGCTGCAATAATTCAGTTCGCTGGTGTCAAAAATGGATATTTCAATTTAAAAAGTACAGCGCTTTAAACAAACGTCCCTGCAAGATTTGACTCTCGGCGTCACCACTTCATGACTCCTCGTGGTGGAGCTTACAACACGAGTTAGAGTACCGTGAAGGGAAGTTAATTGACCGAAGAAGTAGTTGTAGTTGAAAGCAAGATAAAAGAAGAAGAAGATGGCGAGATAATGTCCGACAGCGGTGAAAAGAATTGAAGAGATGAAGCATGAATCTGACAGATTAAGGGGCATTTGACACCAAGTGAACAAAGACATGAATCAGATATCCTGATGTTCATCATCATTATATGATTGTCTTACATCAATGATCCCGGATGACCTGTATTGTGATATATTGACATATGGTATATCGTATCATATCAGAGGGGGAGTTACCCTGAGATTCTCATCTCTTGTGTTGATGTTTTGAAGGATGTGTAAGGACTACTGAAGTTTTTGACTTTTTTCAGTGCATGGGTGTGACTTGGAGGCGGACATCGAGGGGGACACCAGTGGAGATGTGAGGAATCTGCTGATGGCACTGCTGCAGGTAAAGATTCATTATTACTAATTTAACCAGAAAAAGATCATTCTAGCACCAGTAGTAACTATGGGAAGCTATAGTAAACAAACCTTGAAACAAAGGAGGAAGTCTAGAATTTGGATGGACGCCATAAAGAGAAGTAGGATTGTCATTTTTTCCCCCCTCTTTGTTATTTGCTCACAGAATTGTTCTCTATGCTATGATTCGCCCACTGAGACATTTTCTCACACATCACACCACTGTCTGGCATGCTTCAGCTTTTTTTTTTTTTTTCCAACTCTCCCACCCTTTGCTGCTTCCCTTCTCTATTCCTTCCCCCAGAAATCAAGACAAACCCAGTGTGACTCATGCTCCAAAGCGACACCACTTCCATTGGCCTTCAAAGATTTCCCCTGATGTGTAGCAGATGATTGTTATCCTGTTAAATGCCTGAGATTATTTTCCTGATCCGTCTTTTTAACCTCTTCCTCGCTAACCTCTCTCTTTCCAAATACTTTCCCTCCCTCTTTTCCTCCAAACCTTTTATTCTACAGGCGAGCAGAGACGAGGGCTATGAGGTGGATGAGGGTTTAGCCGAACAGGATGCCGTATCTTTGATTGAGGTACGTTCACAGATTAAACCTGTGCAGAGTAATTCCTTTAGATTAGAGGCCTGGTTCAAAGTTGACCCTCAAAATAACAGTGATTTGCAAAGAAATGTGATACTAGATCAAGATGTTTTTAATCATGTGAGACCAGGATGACAGACAAATCTGACTGGTGCAGAATGTGTACAGTACAGCTGTTTTTTTTTTATATGTAATGCTGCACTCTGGTTTTTAGTTCAGTGCAGGAATCTCAAGACACTTTACAAAAAGCAGGTAAAAAAACCTAACTCTTTGTTATATTATTTACCAAGAGCCAAGGTGAGTCCATCATGAGCACTAAGCAACATTTAGCAAAGTTACAGTAGCAAGAAAAAAAACGTATTTTAATTCATGATGAACATCCGTCTGCCCAAACTGCGCTGGGCTTGAAAAAATGGGATGGAGGAAGATGCAGGAAGAAGGAGGGGGGGTCCATCTGCCTCCTGGACCCTCACTGGTAGATGACTCCAAAGGAGAGGGGCCTGATAACTGAAGGCTCTACCTCCCAATATATGGCCCATAATATAATAAAATCCAATAAAGTCTTTCCTTTATTTAAAAATGAACATTTTTCAGTTATTTTTAGCCTCTCTGGCTCTTAACGTTTGAATCATTTGTTCGACACTAACTTTATACAAAAACATATGGCACTCCAAACAGGCCTCAACTGTTTTAATTATTTATTTATTTATTTATTAAATTAGAACAGTAATCCACATATCAGCAGTATGCATGTAAATATGCCTGTATTAGCACAAAGGCTGAATTTTATCCGTCATCCTACGGCAGGTACTAACAAAAGACAAATAAAACAAGTTTGTTTGTTGTGTTGATTTGGTACTGTTAGCATGCTAAGGGGTAGATGTTATACTCATGGAGTGAATGAGTGGGCGTAGCCTCTTGGTTTTAAAAGTGAAGCCAATGAGGAGGGTCCTTAAAGCTACAGTCTGTCTTTTTGTTAATGGGGGGGGGGGGAGTCTCTACTGGTTCCCTAAATCAAGTGTCCTTGAAAATAACTTTTTTTTATTTCTCCTTGAAGACAGATTGACCTTCATTTTAGAAATTAGTTCCATTTGTAAGTCAAACTGAAGACAAAGTAGGGCGTGCTTTGGTGCTTTGCTGTTTTTGATCCACAAGTTGCCTCATCAGCTGCTTTTTTTAACCAGGATGGCGACATCACAACATGTATCCAGTCTCTCGTCTAAATTTGGTGACATCTGGCTCCAAAAACTAAGAGGGCTTCAAGCTGCGGCTAACAAATCAGTGTGTTTATTCATGGAGTCTAGAGCCACTTTGTTTATACTCTCTGGTTGTCATCATGTGAGCATTATCACCTTGAGGAAGTTATAGTCCAGATGTTAGCATTTAGCTCTGATCTGTCCAAATACAGCCTGAAAGATCTGCTAGAATAGACGTAAACCAATAACTTGACACCGCAGTGAAGTATCCTTACATTTCTCTAAACAACCCTGAGTAATACGTTGAGTCTGTTAGTGATGTTTTTATTCAGTCAGTATGATACCTTTAAGGTGCTCTGATAAAACTGATTCTTCATGTTCCCAGCTCTCGTTGAGGAACTTGAATGAATCGTTTATTGTAAGCTGGAATGAAGAGAGAAACTAAGAAGACGAGACCCAGATCGTAATAAAAACAGGAAAAGACCTTTCATGAAAACCCATCAAGTTTACCTGAGAAATGAAACATGAGAGCTCTAAATCTGAGACACACACTGACAATGTGTTTCCTCTATGTCAGGCAGGAGAAGGCAGATTTGGCACAGACGAGTCCACCTTCAACTTCATCCTGACTCACAGGAACTATCTGCAGCTTCAGGCCACCTTTAAGTTCTATGAGTCGGTGAGGACAGCACTCGTTTGTTCAACATGATGTTCTTCCAGCTTCCCATCATTTATTACATTTTACATTTTTGTGCTTCTTGTTTTGCAGCTTTCAGGAACAGACATTTTGGACGCCATTGACTCTGAGGCAACGGGGACTCTAAAGGAGTGCTACATCACTCTGGGTAGATTTCCCTAAAACAGGATTGTTTACCAGATGTGACTTATGAAACTCAGTATTAGCTGGTTTTTATTTAAACTGACGTCCCTTTCTTTGCTTTTTTCTAGTCCGGTGTGCTAAAAACCCTCAGCTGTATTTTGCCCGGCGCCTCAATGCCGCCATGAAGGGAGCGGGCACTGATGAAGACACGCTCATTCGTGTCATTGTGGGACGCTCTGAGGTGAGTCTGTGTGGAAGGTAATGGTACTATTGGTCCTGTTCAGTGGCTGGTTCACATGAGATTGACCTGCAATGAGGTGGAGACAGAAGTTCACATCAAAGCTGTTGAATTCTGTCTGACTAAAGCACGTGTCCAAAATCATACTCGAGCTTGAAGGAAACAGGCTAAGCTAAAGATGTGTGCAGGTCTAAGCTACTTCTCTGAGAAATCAGAATGAGACAATGAAACGACCAACACCTAATGTTTGTGTTCAATTTCACTCCAACCAGGCTGTCGAAGAGGTTCTTCTTCTTTAGAAGAGCTAAAAAAAAGAAAGAAAGAAAAAAGGCCAAGCCGCCTGAAATTTACAAGACCCCTTTTTTACTTTTTGGTTTTTATTTTAGTATTATATTGTCTCTTTTAATTGGAAATGTTTTGATCTAGGTCTTTAAAGGGCTTGATTTGGTCCAGCACCTCACAGGGTTCTCTTTGGAAACGGAATTTATAACCAAAGAAATAAATATAGCCTCTGATAAGAACGCTGTTTCTGCTCTGACTTTTCAAGTCTGACCCGAGAAATGAAACCAGGAATTAAATTATATTTTATTCTGAAATATGGACGAGCAAAGAGCTTTCTGTTTCCACATAGTGTAAATGTATCTCCTGTTGTCCAATCACGCTGCATAATAATCTTAATGTTTAATTACAAACATAGATGTTTAACAACTAAAAATAACTTTAGACCATTTTAACATCCAATAAAAGGATAAACAATAATATAATGCAAAAAAACTAAAAAGAGAAAAACTATTTTGTGCTGACAGCAGTGTTTTAATGTTACTCTACAGTTCGACCTGGAGACGGTGAAGGACATGTACCTGGAGAAATACGACGTCACCCTGAAAGACGCTCTGGACTCCGACTGTGGAGGAGACTTCAAAGCCCTCCTCATTGAGCTCCTACATTAAAAACATCTCACCTTCCCCCTGCAGGCCTTATTTAACCAACATTACACATTCTGCAGCCAATTATCCTTCATCCCCCTCCTCCTCATTATTCCCCTTTTACTCTGTGACATCATTCCCTTTGTGGACGTCTTTCTATCAGTCCTCTCACATCTTCATCTCTCTCTCAGTTCTCTCTGCAGCATGAACCAAAAACATCTAAGTACTATATAACCATATTTTACACATGGTGATTTTACATTTACAGTCTTTAAATACATAGCTGTGCCAAGTATTACTCATCCAAATGGAATTGATACCACTGTGAGGCCTCTGTTTCTCAACATGTGTAGCCTCTTATGTTTATCACTTTATTTATTTATCTTAACATCAATTAACTCCACCACTCTTGGCCTCAAAAATACCTTTCATAAAATGATAACGATGCAGTTTCCTTTTTTGCTGCACCACTTAAGTGCTGAATCATCACTTCAATTGAATTGTGTTAAATATAAGTCTTTAAATACAAAGTATTGTTTTTTTATAGTCACATCCCTTTCATAGTCCTAAGGGATTTTTAACTCAGACGGTGTTTGGTCTTATTACAAGTCACAGCTAACGTGCTGCCTTTCACATTCACACTTTTTTAAAACATAGCTGCTGTTCTCCTGAAGTCACTCAACCATTACATTGACGTACTCTCAGAAACACAATTTTCATAATGATTTTGTAAAACTTTTAGATCATGATGAATTAAACTCAAGTGACTACTTGGGCATTAGCCACATGCTATTTTGTCCCTTTAGGTGCACTATAGGTAAGCCACCCCAGCGTGTCTCTGTAGTCACAGTGATGGAAAAGAACGCCCCGGCACGCTGCGTCTTTGAATGACTTCAAAAAAGTCTCATTTGACTATTTAAAAACGCACAGACAGCACAGGTAACGAGTCAAAAGGTGTATCAACCTCAAGACATCAAACATTCCACTATTTTGCATCCGCTTCATCCTCTACCGGCACTTCCTTCATTTATTTCAAAATAAAAACAGGGTTGTATCCGAACAGGACGTTGATTACCTTATCTTAGGACCATACAAAAATCCAAAATTAAAGCATAAAACCTGTTTTGAAACGCAAACAAATAATTGAATTTCAAACATGCAATTAAAAACCTGATTCTAATGTACTGAAAATCAGCGATTAATTGAGATTAAAATATTTAATTGTTACAGAGTCAGATGACTTTATTAATCTCAGCAGGGTAATTCAGTGTAACGGCATTGTGAGTGATTAAATGAGTTTAACAGCCCTGATGATGACAGTTATATTTATAAAAATCTTGCTCTTTAACCTCTGAACTACAATCACAGATAAATGACACACACTCTGCATTCATGAATCATATCTGAACTAGTTTAATTTCAAACCAATGTTACCCTTATATTAATAAATATCATGTATGTTTGTGTTGTCAAATAGTAAATAAATACTCTAAATATATGAAGGAAGTTATTGTTAACCTGTTGGCATTAAATATATGTTGCATATGTATGCTGTGATAAATTTGAACTCTAACAAAAAAATGCTCTGTGATGTGTTATCTGTCTGTCCTGTAGAGGGCAGTGCTGCACCTCTTTTTCGTCATTTCAGTAGAATAAGACGAACAAGAAAGATAACTGATATGATGTTAAACTTGATAATGTTTAACATTTGTGACCTATTGTGTGTTTGAACATACTTACATTATTTACCTCGGTTGCTTTTTATTTCTGAGTGTTTGTTTTGGTGTATGATGCCAGAATTTCTTTCTTGACCAAATCTTCCCCAAATTTTCTTTGTCATTTGCAAAAGAGCACAGAAATATTTTGACGCCCCCGGCTGAGTTAAGAGACAGAGCAGGCTGAAAGTTCAAAACAAGTGAGAAATGCTTCCAGATGCACAGACCCACAAGCAGCTGATTTCTCACTTTCTGTCCCGCTGTTAGCTTCTTTCCCACAGCGTTCTTCTTTTTATCTCAATTCTCCCTCTCGGTGTCTTTTCTCTCTACTTCTTTTCCCTTGAAGTTCTGGTTGTTTCAGTATTAAGGGCAAAGTTTGGAGGACACCTGTTTTCTGCACATTCTTGCTACCTATACAGCCTGTGCACCATATGTATCCCAGCGGCTCGACCGTCCACCTCATACTACACTCACACTCTCTGGCAGCTTCTCTGGCTGAAGAGATCAGCACATGTGTCTGAATAAATCAGACAAAGGTGGAGATGTAGATTCAATGAAGTGTATGAACACAAGTATAATGTGTGAGACTCAGCTTTGAGAAACAGTTGTCTCAATGTAAAGTTGAAATCAATCTTTTTTTACATCGAATAATTCATTTCTTAAGACTGGCTGTGGGACATTTATTAGTGTATAAGTGTGTGTTCAGGGTTCTTTATCATCCCGGGTTTAGTAACCCCTGTGGACAAACAGAACATCTTATTTCTCGTCTAATCTATAAATGCTTGTGTTATCCTCTTATAGATTATATCCCACTGTTTACCGCTTTTTAACCAAGGTTGTGTCCAGACTTTTTGGACTATGGTGGATCAATTGAGGTACTGACTTATGTTGATTTTAACATAAGTCCCGCCTCTGACAAGACAAATAACCAATCCTAGTCTAGGATTTGGGTGTCAATCAGATTTCAAGGCTGGCCCTCTTGAACTCTGATCAAATAAGGGTTAAGGTTGACCTGCAGCCCCTGCTTTTAATTATCGAAGGTATTATTCACTTTTAAACTTTTCCCAAAAATTTTAAAAATCAAACAAACAGGTTGTTTTCGGCAGAACGCTCTTTATCCTCTTGATTGACACGGTGTCAGTGTGCCAGGCATAAAAACCACTACGTAGAAATAATCAATGGCCTTACTGATGGTCTCATTTGCTTTTGTAGGACATCCAAAGGCATGAGTTTTAAAAATGTACTGAGAAAATCCTCAAAGCCAACATACATGCATGCCTTCAAACTTGTGCAGTGTTTTAAGAAACACTCATATCTACACACTCTCCTTATTCCCTACATCTGTACTCTATTATACAGAGTGCTAATGTGTAAGGGCGAGTACTACTTCCAGACACAGCTCCACTTTCCATACTGTGGGGCTCTGACCTCTTTCCTTTAACGTTTATCATCCTCAGACCACCATAACTCACCCAGCCAGCCATCCATCAGCCTGGAGTGTTTTCAATTTGTCCCAATATGCTTTTTCCCTGCTCTGTTTGTCAACTCTGGTCTGGTTATAGTCTGAGCTCTTCTGGTTATTGTTTGACAACACTTGTGCGAAAGATTTAGGACTAGTTCATGAACTGTGCTGCACATGCTTTAATCATAGTTTCCTTTTGGTCAAGCAAACCTGACCTGTACAGAAAAAAATAACTTAAGTGAGAAATGCCTGAGTCGGCACTCTATGATTCTAGAGACTCCGTCCCAGCACTTCTAAGAGAGAACCCCGCATAATAAGGGCACTAATCTCCTAAGTCTTGATTTATTGAATAATCTTTGACACACACTGAGCAGGAGGTCTTGACTTCAAAGGTTGAAATAATAACATCAAGTGGTCCACAGGTTTTCATAGAACATATGCAGAAGATCGTTACATGCTTTTGATCTTGTTCCAAGGCAGAGCAGCACTCTGGGACTGAGAGGCACTGGACCTCTATAAGAAGGCCATTAGAAGGTTAACTACCCGACTAATATAATATGAACTGTTTAAATTCATGATAAAGGTCCCTTGTTCTTTGATGTATAATAGGTAACACCTGGCAGCTACTGCAGCACAGTAAAGCTCATGATAGCTTTTTGACATCCAACATTATCAGTCTCTACATGCTCCTGATAATAGATTTGGGAAGAAACCTTACATTCACAAAACACAGACACAATTTGTGAAGTTGTGTATTTACAAGTGGTTGTGAATTGATGTAGCCTATCGGAAAGTAAATCATACAAAAAACACAAGGTTTCAAAAATATTCTTAATGTTTTGGTCTAGCTGCGGATGCTTGCTAGCATCTATAGCGTAATTTACCTTTATCAAATGGTGGCCATTTTCCTCGGACGTCATAGCACTCATGATGGGACCTACAATGTGTTTTCTTTTCAGGATTATGTCCAACTTCTGTGTAACTTCATATACACGTATGGAATCTGCTAAAATTATCATCACACCCAAAATAAAATTGGCAATAGAAATCTGGAGGGCCAGCATAACATGTTTAATTTTTTCCAACTTAACCGCTGACGTTAGCATTCAACCACTTGGTAAATAAAATTTCTCTTTGATGGTGTTACACAGAGAAACAAACTCTAAGCTTTCAGAGATGCTAGTGTTAACTTGGGTAGGTTTTTTAAAATTATTATTTAACTTGGTTTTGGATAGGTAACTTTATTTATGCAGTGAGTGAGTCAGCCTCCTTTTAAACACACACAATCATCAGCACAAGACATACTTGGTAAATACGGGTGACTGCTAACATAAGCATTGTCCAACATGACCTAATTCGTTTTCTAATATGATGTTTAGCTGGAAATATGCCAGGATTTCCCTCACAATTTATAAAACCGTTGCTTTCAAATGGGTAAAATGTACTGCTGGGGTCTGTGTTGTAAAATGTAAAAACACTTCAACTTCTCAATGCACCTCAAATATGATTATTAAACCCAGAGTGACAGTGACAAATTTGATGATCAAATGTTTTTAAACATTAAAATGCATTCACTTCTTGGTGAAAACCTTTTTGAACGTGTTAGATATTATATAAGGAAAGTCTGGCTACTATACGGTTTTGGTTGAATGCTAACCAGAGCTAACGAGCACAATGTACTTGAGACCTGAAACACAACAGCAAGACATCACTAGCTTCCCACTTGACTTTAATATAGGAAAATGGCCGCCCTGTCTATTTGGAGCAAATCTTAGTTTACTACCAGCTATATCCCAGTTACTACTATTGCTAAAACATAATGTGAAATGCTACCACTGATGTTACACATCCGTATTCAAAAGTTTGCTATCATTAATTTAAGTCAAAATTTATTTAGCTTAAATAAGCTAACAAGAGCCACTACACTGTCAGCCACTGGATATACCAGACCAAGTAAGGCTGTTGACTTGAATTTACGAGTGTTTAAGAATAAAAAAAATAAAATAAAAATTAAATAAACAGCTCTGTTGTCATCAGATTTAATGAAAAACATCAAATATACATCTTATTACAGTATCAGTCATAAGTAACTGTGCTAAGGTGTCGATCTATATTCTCTTCAGGACAGTATAATTACAACAGGACCTAAATTAATCACATGACATTTAGGCCATAATATGCAGGAAGTGATCCTTTAACACAGCATGCAGTAAATATTCACATTAGAAAATGGCGGGTAACATGAAACACATGCTCTTACAAAACACACTCCTGAACGAAAGCAATAAGAGTTTTAGTGACAGCAGGAAGTGTTATTGAGAAGGTCCTTCAGTGTCAACAAGCTTACTGAATTACATAAATTAAAAACAAAGCAAGTTAAATTTCTATACTTAAAAAGGCAGAAAACTAGACTATATTTAAAATTGAATCTGACTTGCAGTATTAGACTGTGAGCATAGTTTTTTAGAACCGTCATAATCTTTACTTTAGAAATCACAAAACAATTATAATGCCTGTATTGGTATAATACAGAGAGGGATGTATAATGCTACATTTTTTTAAAATAAAGGCTTTTTTTTGTTTTTTCAATAAAATGAATTAAAAAAAAGTAATCTTATCTCAAAGCTACACAAACTAAAATCAAGCAGCTCAAAGAATGAAGAAATATATAAAATATATATTTGGAAAATTGCTTATTGACTGATGATAAACTACACACGCAGATCAGTACCACTCTAATATGGTACATATCCATTAGCCTAGCTTAGCACAAAAGGCTTCACTTTTTGTACGGTTTAAATAGATATGTAGTTTGCTCTAAAGTCACTAATAAATACATTTTGTTACCATTGGACAGAACCATGCTAGCTGTCAGTCTTTATGCTAAGCTAAACTAATAGACTACTGGCTCACTTAATATATTACAGAGATTTGCATCTGCTATCAATCTTCTTGTCGAATGCTCTTCCAAATACACATCAAGTATTGTGAACCATTAAGAATGAAGTGCTAACTGTTGTCCAGATATACTTGAGCGATTTCACAGTCAAAGCTGTGAATAGGATTTTTTGTTGTTTCCTGTGATTTCTCCCTCTGCCAATGAAGCTTGCAAAAATCCAGAGTTAATGGTGTGTGGTTTGGGATTCAAGCCAGGAGCTCAACTTGTTGGCCTACACATGGAGAAGGTTAGTCTCGATTGCGTTGCTTTCTGGTAGAATTTAGTGTAACTCTTTGCAAGAAAAGCAAACTAGCATCTTTCCCAAATCGTCCAACTTTTCCTTTGAAATGAAACCAATGCATCGAGTCCATCACATAAAAGGCTTAACTTTTGATCTAAATGGAAGTCAAAAATAAAAAAGATAAAAGGGTAAAGTTTTGTCTCTGTTTTGTTATGCTGCAACCCAGAGGATTGACACTCCACTTCCTGTCTGGTGGCTGATCTGGTTGACCCGTCCGCGCACGCAGTCCAGGGTGAAGAACACCGCTGTGCCATTGTGAACCTGGAAGGAAGCACGCAGGCTTAAACTGGCCCAATGGCTGCCTTCGGACATCTGACCACTAACCTGCTGGGCCAGAGGGATTGGTCGTACCACATCGGCATCCCGGCCTCCTCCTGACCCATCTGTATCACTTCGTTGTAGAAGAGTCACCTTAACAAGATTGCAGGAGTGAATGAGTTTGAGATCCAAAGCCACACTGGCTGTTCCACTCTCCTTGAAGGCAAAATCTCGTCTCTGATCGGTGGATCCTCTGGCGAGTAGCCCCATCTGGGAAACCTGAAGGCTGGTCTGGCGGAAGAACAGCGGCTTGTTTCGGACTGCTCCTGAAGGAAGGCCGATGTGAGCCACAGAGGCAGACATGAAGGAAGAGATAGCAGCGGGGACCCAAACCAAGCTGAGGACACTGATGCCCGTTTCATCGCCAAAGAAACGTACATTGCACTGAGCAGGAGAAAGGATCTCAAAGCCCAAGGCATCTCCAGGTTCAACTTTAGCCGCTCCAGACAGGGATACAGACATGTCTCGATAGTGGACGCCTGATTTGAAGGAGCGACATAGCTCCATGCCGGTTCCATTACGGTTGAGGTATGCCAACAGTTGGAAGCCCTCATTAACACATGCCTGACCCATTGAGTACAACGCTTGCTGAAAGACAAAACGCACTGTACCACTTTCTGCAAAACGGATCCCACGACCATCATGAGTCAGCCCAACAACGTAAGGATCAGAGGTGGAGGTGGTGCGAAAGGTTGGGCGATAGTTTGTGTGGTAATGTGCAGACACTGTGGCCTGTGCTGTCATAGCAACAGCCCCTGTGTCGTGAGATAGCCAAAAGAGACTGAATGAAGCAGCTGATTGGTCGTACAGCTTTAGACCTTCACTGCTTTGGTTACAGTGTTGGCTTGCGCTCCGGAGAAGGACAGAGATCACGTAACCAGGGGCGACTTCTGCGACTCCACTGATGCTGGCGCTCTGGAGTGACCGTCCCTCTCGCTGCTCGATCCTAACGCCACTAAGGTCGCGACCTTCAGAACCATCCGTGTTGTTCAAACGCAGACACACCTGGATGAAGCTACGACATCCATGGCTCACTGAAAGATTCTCATCCAGCCAGACCAAACCATGCTGCCGTAGTACCAGCCGCCCGTCCTCAGCCGACACAAGACCTGCAGCACCTCTTCCCTGGACGTGAAGCTGCACACTGGGGAAGGCATGAGCTAGGACGTTACCCTTTGCACCATGCAGACTCACATCTCCAGCCCAAGACAGAGAGAGGGCGCTATCACCTGCAGCAGGGCCAGAGCAAAGAGTGTCTGTAGTGAAGGTACAAGGTGAGGTGATGGGCTCTCCATCACACTCGTTACATGCCTGACACTCTTCCATCTCAGAGTTGTAGAAGTAGCCGTGTCCGCACATTCCTGAGTTGGCATCTCGTTCTGTCAAGCCCTGACACCTGAATCCACCTGAGGACAGGGAATCTGGGTTAGTTTGGATATTTTTTCAATACCTGAATGCATTGTCTATGACTAAATCATTTATCAGCAATTAAATCAATGGAAAATGTTGGAGTGTAGGAAATGATAAGATTTGTTATTGGAACTGTTTTAGATAATTGGCAATCCAGTGAAGTTAAAAGTTCTCAGTGCTTCTTGTCACCTGGAGTATTTTGACACCTCTGATGATCTCCACACAGATCAGATAGTTCAAGGCATTCATCTCTGTCCTGTAATGACAAATACAAAAAAACTCTTGAATTGATTTTAAAGCAAGTTTAACTAGTATTTTACTACAACTTCTATGTAAAAGGAATTGGTAATAGTGGTCATCACAAAGAGCCACCAAACTCTTCAGCCATGTTAGTTTCAGCATCTTTTAGAACACTGTTTGGGTTTCTGCACACAAAGTTTTCACTTCCAAGTCATCAAATAATGCAGCTAACTGCTTATAAACCGATATATTGTAAAACTGTATTGGAGCTCACCTGGCAGATTCTGTCCGCGTGGACTGAACACTGGGCGACCAGGAAGAAGCCAGCAGGGCAGATAGTACATTTCTCACAGTGAGGCTGACCGCTGCTGAAGCCACAGTACTCGTCAGGACTACATGTCCCACAGGCCAACATGGAGTGATCCACCTGATGGTATAAAAAATGTGAGTGTAATGATGAGAGATTGACTAAAACTAACTAGTAACTCGGGTTTGTACATCATTATTTGCTTGTCATGTCAATTTAGAATATACTAATATTTTTGATCAGAAATTTTAATGAAAGTTCATGCAGGTATGAATGTAACAACTTTTTACATACCAATTATATAAAAATCATCCTAGATGTGTTTTTTTAAAATTTGACCTAAAATGTAGTGTCTGCCCCTTCAGAGACAAAATATGTCACTTTGTGGGGATTCTGAATGAAATTAGAGATAATTTAGAATTTAGAGTAAGCCATTTTCTAAAAAGATAAATCATTTGTTGATCAATCATCGGTCCAGCAAAACACATTCAAAAACGTTTATGCCCCTCCCCAAAGATTTACATGAAGCTTGCAAGCTGTTAAGATTCATCACAATCTGTGGGTTTCTTTTAGAGTTACTATGGGCCACTATAAGAAAAAATACACCCTCTGCTGGATGTTTCAAGGAAACTCCACTTTAATTTAGCAAAAACACTCTTAATATTAAAATTCCTACATTCAAAACTTTTCTTGTCTGATATTCAAAAGTTTAGGAATCATGATATGCTTGAAAAACAATACAATGACTATACAGTATTGCGAATTTCAAAATGTATTTTACATTATTGGATTACAATAAATATTTGTTGATAATAGATATTATGAATCTTAATCTGAAAAGTAGTAAGAATTTAGGTTATGTTGTGGAGTAGAAAGCAAAGCAGAAGTTGGAAAAAAAAGTACTAAAAAAGTACAAGCACATAATTTTGAATTTGGTACCACAGTTTTTTATATTTGTTGGGTATTTGAGATAGCATCACCTTGTGATTCACAAATTATTGATAGTCAGACTTCTTCCACCCCCTGATTGCAGCTCACCTCCATCACACTGGCATCCATGTCCACCTTGTGCAGAGACAGAGCCTGCTTTGCTTGGTGGGGTCTGACCTGCCTACTAATGCTCTCCATGTGAGTGTCCAGTTCCCCTTGCAGGTTCTGGAAAGATGTTTGTTTGATGCCATCCATCAGTATGCTGTACTGGGCTTTTACCTAGAGGTAAAACACATTAAATAACATTCTTTTAGTGGGATCATGAAAATAATCAGTATTAGATTTGATACATAAAAACAAAATAAACAATAAATGCATGATTGTTGTGGCGGTTCTTATCAGTCAGTTTTGCGTAAAGTTGAGCTGATTTTAATGTGATGGATGATCAAAAATCCTTTTCTCTGATGTCCATACAGAACAGATGCTCCATATGGAGGTCAGCACACAGGACCATCTCACACAATAAAACTTCTCTAGTTCATGCGTTTTTCATCCATCTCCTCTGAATAAAGGTTTAAGGTTTCTCTAATCACTGGCCAATAACAAAACCATCAACTGGTCCATTAAAAATCATTATCGTTATTAATCCCCAGCATCAATCACAACAGCCTTACTTGCTCCATCTGTTCATACATCCTCCTCTGTTGCTCTAGTATCTCCCTCTGCTGGCTGACCAGCGCCCCCTGCTGCTCACTGAGAAGCCTCTGCAGCTCTTTGACTTCGTCCTGTTGGCCCCTGAGGGCCTCAACCAGCTTTTCCTGGCTCTTTGACAGCTGCAGCTGCAGTACCAGAGCGTCTTCTGAGGGGACCTCATTGTTCCCTGCAGGAAAGACAGAATTATGAAGCAATTTAAGGGATTCATATTTTCTTATTCAGTATGGTGCAGATTGCAGAAATAAGAATGCGTAGGCCTGTAACTTTTTCTTTTTTGCTATACTCTCTCATGGAGATACTGACCTGGTTTCATATCACATGTCAGCTGGATCCACGCACCGCGTTCGGACCCAAAATCTGGCAGCTCATCCAGAAATTGCGCGGCCCTGTCCGTCACATGAACCGGAGAAGAGTTTTCTCTCCCATAGTCTCCGCCATGCGCTCCGAAACCGTCTCCGACACTCGTCTTGGACTTCTGGCGCATCATGGAGGGAAGTTTACATCCAATCCCTTTGCACTCCCGCGTTGCGCCATCATCACTGGTCTGGCGATGGGACACAGTGGTCGGACAGGTCCCCCCCGCGCAGCCAGGATGGAAAACCTCCGCTGTGATGGTCCTCGAGTTCGTTCTTCTGACGCCATCTGTTTCCGCTTGTTGCGTGAAGCCTCCTTGCTGAGGTTGGATGATGGCGTAGGGTGCTAACGGTGCGCTCTGGGCTTGGTGATGACTGAAACGAGCGTCCTGTTGGTAACTCGGGTAAACTTGTCCTTGTCTAGATTGTGCAGAGTGGGTAAACTGCCGTCTGGACGCTACTGGCTCCGTGCGCCTCTGGCAGTGCGCACCGACGCACGGTCTCCTCAAGTCTTGTGCAGGAAAGCAGCGCGAGCTATGGCAGGGCTCAGGTACGCTCCCTGCTCCACCGAGTACAGATGTTATACAGAGTAAAAATATGGTATAGAAATGTGCCATGTTGCAATGCTGGAGGTTTAAGTGGTAACAGGCCACGACGGAATAGTGGCCTTTTAGGCGATTTAATCCTTCAGTCCAGCAGTTGTTGGTTGGTCATCCCTTTAATGAAAAGCAAAAAACATTTTTTTTTAAAGTTATTTTCCGAGGATTTAATTCCCATTAATCTAATACTGCTGAAAGCTTAGACATTCAGCTTGTCTCCATCGTGCGCGCCGCGGTTTCTGCCCCCTTTGCCCTTCTGGAGAGAGCTCCGTCTAGCCCACATGTGGCGCTCACTGCTCCTAATTGGCAACAGGCTTTGCTCCTAGTTTTAAATTAACCCGTAGCTTTCCCGGACATACCACTCTGCCGATTCACTGCACTTCCATAGAAGCTTTGCATGTGGTAGATATTTGGACTTTTCTTATGTTATTTTTATTCTCACACTCCAGAGGGTCATTCATGAGTGTGCACTCACACCAAAACTTCATGACATGCTCCAAAATGGTTCAAAATTTAGTTTAAAGGTTTTTAAAAAGATTGGATCAACGTATCAACGATTTACATACTGGGACTAAAGTCAAAACTTTATATGGCGCCAAAGCTTTGATGTCCTCTGTATAACTGCATTAGGATGCAATGGTTGGACTTCAAAACACAACTCTGTGATGTTGTAAAGTTTGAGCCAAAAACCGCATCTCTTGTAAAATGTAAACTTCATTACAGTTTATCACCCCTCTAATTTCCCCTCCCTGACCCACATGGCTTTGATCAAAGCTTAAACTCACATTAAAAACATTTAAACGTTTCCCCCTCTTGTCATTTTCGTTATAAAAGGGCAGTCATGCAAACTCTCACTCAGAGACACAACAACAGAATAAGTGAGAAAGAACACTTTTTCAGCAGTAGTTCATTGTCATTTCCAGAAATGCTTATATACTTAGAAGTGTAGAAATATTTTGACACAAGGAGTTCTCGATGTGCTGATACTTTTATGTACCCGCACATGCACCCCCCACCCCCACCCCCACACACACACACACACACACACACACACACACACACACACACACTCCCACACACACACTGGAAGTGATAGTGGGGTTGCACTTAAGCACAGTTACTAATTTATGCTCTGATGTTTTAGACCACACACGAGTCTGAATGCAGCTACTGTCTACTAATAGTGTTGCTTTTATTATCAGCGTCTTTCTCTATCTGCAGCCACGTCAACTATGAGAAGAAGTATACATGAGTTTTTCCTAACCTCATTAGTATAAATGTACTCAACATATTAATACTTCAGTCACTAAAATGAAATAGGAACCCAAAGCAACACAAACCTTTATGTAAACTGCAAAAACAAGTCATAGTAACTAAAAAATAGAGGGTCACTTTGCTATAACTTAAATGTTATTGTTTTCCAACTATCCAAAAGTTGAACTAAAGTAAGAAGACACTAACAAAGTGAAAGCATAGAGCAGTGGCTACTGCTTTGGTCTGCCTGGTTTGCAGGTTAGTTCAGCCATGACCAAAGTGATTGACCAACTTGATTAATCCCAGGTGGAAATTTGGTTTTAACACAGTTGTTCTCAAACACAATAAAGCAAAAGGAAATATAGAAATAGATTTAAGAACTTAAAATAAAATAGAATAGAAATAATAAAATAAGCAATAAGTACCAAGATACTAAGGAAGCACCGACAATAACTTTTTAAAGTTCAAACAACTAGATGGCTTTTTTTTATTATTATTATTTTTTCAGTGTATACATAGATTTAACTGTATCCAGGACTACTGTATTATGCTGCATTCGTGTGCTCCTCGGACTGTCTGAGTTTCCGAGTTGCGAAGTCGTTCTTCCAACTTTAGTGTGCTTTCAGTTTGTAATGTTGTAACAACAGCAAAAAAAAAAACAACAAGGATGCTACGATCTGTGGAATGTCAATCAAAAGTTTATGTGCAATACGTGAATTAATACAAAATATCTGAATAGCAAGAAAGCATATTTTACCCCCCATGTGATGACGAATATTACATCAAGTCAGCAAGCTCGACTCCTAATTCTTTCCAGAGTTTCTGAGTTAATGTTCCGACCTCAGCAGTGTTTATGTGCATTTTACAACTCGGAAACTCAATTTTCCGATATGTCCCGAACCACATGAATGCACCATAAAGCTGCATTATTTTAGCAAATAAATGTATTGTGTCCATTATGGCAGCTCTGTCTTCATGCCAATACAATTTCTTTAAATTCTCTCTCTCTCTCTCTCTCTCTCTCTCTCTCTCTCTCTCTCTTGCTCTCTCTCTCTCTCTCTCTCTCTCTCTCTCTCGCTCTCTCTCTCAGTATCGTTAGAGGTTTCCAGTTTCTTCCACTCAACCTTGTAAGTTGTTACTTAGTTATATGCCGCATCACCTCAACTGACCCGTGTGTTTTAACGACCCTGCACAGTCACAGGTGTTTCCAGTTAGACTGATTGATTAGAGCTCGTTAAGGAGAGGCTGGTTTATTTGTAGAGGACCTTTCAACAAGATGGCAATGCATGGTTTAGAACTTTTATTAGACATAAAAGAAGCATTCATACAAGTTTTAAAAGAAGCACAGAGTAAAATAAAGACACATAAAAACAGAGAAATAAACTGGAGGATGACAATAAATGGGTGAAAAGCTTTCCCCCCAGAGTTAGTTTGTTCCACATATTTGGTGTTTAAAACCTGAAAGCAGCATCTCCGGGTTTGAGTTGACTCTCTAGTTAATCAACATAATATGTGAAAGACAACATGACAACTAAATTAGAAATAGTAACTTCTCTCTGGGTTACAAGAAGAAGTGTTTCAACTCCTTCTGCCTAACAGGAAGTTAAAATGTGTTAAGTCACATGCGCAAGTGGTTACTTATGCACTGATCTGTTAGTGTCACAGTCCTTACACAGACTTTATGATGCTCCCAGCTGTGACAGGCACAGAAAAGGTAAGATCTCTGACAATTAATTGATTGTGGATCTTTTTTAAAGACGTATATGTGTGATAGCTGTGCATTGTAACAACTTCCTGTTTAAGAAATGTATATACCTGTTCATCATTCTGTTAGTCCCATGAGGAGTTAAATTCTTGAGCAGCCACATCAGCTTTGTTTAGGACAAACACATGTCCTCTCTCAGCAGCCAATGGAAGGGTGTGCAACTAATTAGAAAATAGTAAAAACTCTCGACCACAAGAGAAGAGAAAACATGTTGGTGTGCTGTCTACAGGCAATGCTTTTTGATTCCTTTCATGCAAACAAGTCTCAATAAATCGCTTTGTGTTCTTAGGCTTTGGCTCTGCCTTGCGTCTGTCTGTGTGTCTGTGCGTCTGTGTGTGTGTGTGTGTGTGTGTGTGTGTGTGTGTGTGTGTGTGTGTGTCTGTCTGTGTGTGTGTCTGTGCGTCTGTGAGTGTGTGTGTGTGTGTGTGTGTGTGTGTGTGTGTGTGTGTGTGTCTGTGTGTGTCTGTGCGTCTGTGTGTCTGTGTGTCTGTGTGTGTGTGTGTGTGTGTGTGTGTGTGTGTGTGTGTGTGTGTGTGTCTGTGCATATGTGTGTGTCTGTGTGTGTGTGTGTGTGTGTCTGTGTGTGTGTCTGTGCGTCTGTGTGTGTGTGTGTGTGTGTGTGTGTGTGTGTCTGTGCGTCTGTGTGTCTGTGTGTCTGTGTGTCTGTGTGTGTGTGTGTGTGTGTGTGTGTGTGTGTGTGTGTGTGTGTGTGTGTGTGTCTGTGTGTGTCTGTGTGTGTGTGTGTGTGTGTGTGTGTGTGTGTCTGTCTGTGTGTGTGTGTGTCTGTGTGTCTGTGTGTTTGTGCGTCTGTGTGTCTGTGTGTCTGTGTGTTTGTGCGTCTGTGTGTGTGTGTGTGTGTGTGTGTGTGTGTGTGTGTGTGTGTGTGTGTGTGTGTGTGTGTGTGTGTCTGTGTGTGTCTGTGTGTGTGTGTGTGTGTGTGTGTGTGTGTGTCTGTCTGTGTGTGTGTGTGTCTGTGTGTCTGTGTGTTTGTGCGTCTGTGCGTCTGTGTGTCTGTGTGTTTGTGCGTCTGTGTGTCTGTGTGTCTGTGCTGGTTGCTCCTCACTGTTGACGTGAGAGACCACAGAGTGAGAGGGCAGCAGCAGTTTGACGTGTAATGATGAGAACTTGGAATCCACAAACAGGTTTTCTAATACATGCTTTCATGAGCACATACAGTATCAATAAAGAGCGCATGTAATTAAAATAGAGACATGCATGTGCATATTATTTGTTATTTTTATATGAGACAGAATTTCCAGAACAAGAAGTAAGGTTTGACTTTCACACATGTGAGGCAGAAGCTCTGAGGTCTCAAACATGAAGTTTAATTTCTTGACCCAAAGCTTTCACTTTCAAATGGAAACAATACCTAATCCACAGCCATCCTCTTTACTGTTCCTCTTCTACCTCATTACAGCTTAATGGATGCTCTGTTTACTGTGCAGCATAAACACAGAATGAGACCCAACTGCTCGGGCGTGTGTGTGTGTGTGTGTGTGTGTGTGTGTGTGTGTGTGTGTGTGTGTGTGTGTGTGTGTGTGTGTGTGTGTGTGTGTGTGTGTGTGTGTGTGTGTGTGTGTGTGTGTGTGTGTGTGTGTGTGTGTGTGTGTGTGTGTGTGTGTGTGTGTGTGTGTGTGTGTGTGTGTGTGTGTGTGTCCATGTCCTAGCGATCACTTTAGCTTCTTTCAGCACATTGTTTTGGTTTTACAGGCTGTAGCTTTATTGCTTTGGATCTCTATCACCGTGCTACATCAAGAAAACAAACAAAAATACATGTGAAGTAATGGAAAATGTTTTGTTGCATTTGCTTCTTACATTAATATTCATTCTATATTGGTAGTCCTCTGCTTGTACTGTTTCTAGCTCTATGAATGCTGCTGTGGTTTAACTTTACATTTGTATGTATTGTTATTGATAACTGTTCATAGAAACAGTCTGAAAGAGTTGGCAAGAGGCATACAGCTCATTCTTTTGTTCGCTTTTTAAGCCGCTCCACATGGGAGATGTATTTTTGACCCTAAAGCTGGCAAGGTGCCGTCTCCATATGGACAAACCCAGAGCCTGAGTTGCACAAAGTTGTTGCCGATGAAAATCTTTGATCTCAGTGCCGCTCTCTTTAGTTATCAACGCAAACAATTACATCTGCCTCGCCTTGAGCAATCGCTGACGATTTAAAGATTATTTAGTGAATTTATGTCATGTTTCTCCCAGAGGACATTTCAGATTGTGGTTAACACATCTGTTCTGAGGAGTCTTTATATTTAAAGATTTCCAAGGAAAAAGGCACACTGCTTTCCATCAGCTCATGTGGTGACTTGCAGGCAAGTAAGACAAAGAAAAAACTAATCAGAGGCAGTGTGTATTCCTGGATGGTGTGTATTGTGAGCAGAATGTGAACTTAAATGTGATTCTGTTTACTTCAGACTACTTTCATTCGTCTGCTGGATGGAGATGAAAACAATGTGTTGACTTCACGGCCAGAGCAACATGGAAACCATGCGAACATGTCAGCGTCTGCTCTTTCACACTGCAGCGTCATGGCAGTGACTTTGCGTTGTGTTTGTGAATTCTGACATATTTAGAAATTGAGATCACATTTCTGTTTTTCCCTTTAGGGTGATTGAGCACACTGTTGGTCTGTTTGTGCAGTTCTGGCACAGATTTCCAAACTGTGTACATGTATGTGTGTATATGTGTGCAAGTGTGTTTGTGTTTTTCCACAAAAATGTCCATTGTTATAAAGGAGCTGATGGAGGCCTGATTTTGGTCTTTCAATAAAGTGTATTTCTCAATGTTTTCTGCTTGATTTATGAACAGCGAGTAGAAACTGACTTTACAATGAACTGAAATTATTCAAAGTTTTTCTGTTCCTGATGCTACTTCTCTAGGCTCTCATGATGTACTTTCATTACTGATTCTAAAGTGGAAATTCATTCTCTTTACCATCTGCAGATGGACGACATAGATGCCATGTTCAGTCACCTGCTTGGAGAGATTGATCATCTCTCTCAGGTTAGTTGTACACCAAAGCTGTAAGCATACTTCAACATTTTAACATGAACATGCCAATGCTAACCAGCTGTGGGATATTAATCATTCACTGTATATAAAGGTGGATGACGCATTTCCTCCTGTTGTACAAAATATTCATGCTTTGGGCACTGATACTTATGGTGACATTATTTAGATTTAGGCAGAGCTGTAGTATTCCTTCAATGTGTCAAAACATACCTTTGCCTCACAGATAAGACATCAAAGATCCCTCAGGTCGGTACAGTGACTGCATAACAGAAACACTGACAACTATGGAAATTTCAATGACTCTTGTATTTGTGTTCATTATAGCATGCCTCCTTCTACTCTGCTAATCCATTTTTAACAGAGCTGTCAGTCATGGCATTATATCATTTGTTAGAATCTGATGACTAAGTAAAACTTAACTTCTCAGGACAGTGAACACTATAGGCATAAATCAGATGAGAATAATGCTGATGGTAGAAACTGTTTTAGAACAAAATTATTTGATCTGTATTTTGATTTTGTAGTTTGACCAATTTCCCATCTGCTAACATGGAGGAGGCCCGTTTTATGACCTTTACTTCAGCCAGTCTGTAGTTGTCCATCTCTTGAAACAGATTATGTATTTGCCAGATTCATCATGCAGTTGACCTCATTAGCAGGTATAACATTTTCACCATTGCAACTTTTTCTTATTAGCAATGCTAACCTGATTTACCAGATTACACATTGCATATTAGCATGTTAAACTCAAACTTTATCAGATTAACCATTGAAGTTTAGATTGTTACCATGCTGAATTGTTACCACTGTACACAGAGGTTGATGGGAATATCACATTTTGAGATTCTGTTCAAACACCATGATAATTAGTATTGACCCATTGAGGTTTGTATGAAGAGTAGACAGCCCAAAATAGTTGCGAGTAATCCTCATGAGAACATGGATGTCTGTTAGATATTTTATTCAAAACACAAACTTTTGACACTTTTGATTGCTGGAGTGAAAGACTTACAGGATCCCTTAAGTCATTGGATCACCATCTGCACTTCATTCAATCATTTAATTTAATAGTTAAGACATTTCCAGAGCTGCTACTTAAATGTAGATTATATAAAAATCAGTCAAGAAAACCTCAAGTCAACTCACATTTTGTCAGTTTAATTTCAAGCACACAGATCAATAGAGTAGTTTACAGTTACAAATATCTGATTTGGGTTAATACTAAATGTGATGTTATTTTAAGTGTCCTGATAGGATACAGCTATTTAACTTTCTCTCTGAGCAAGCCTCATGAGCATTTAACCTCATTTATCAGAAGACATATCTTTGATGTCACTGAGAATACATTGACCAATATTTGCCATCATGGTTCATCTGGAATTGTGGGTGGAGTGCAATCTCCAACATCTTCAGTTGCATTCTTTCCTAAAACACGAACAGATGAGCCGGGAATCTTACACTCTGTCTGAATGTTCCCGTCAGAGCGTTTGAAGTAGGAACAGGTTACACAAGGTGAGCCAGAC
Organism: Labrus bergylta; assembly: GCF_963930695.1. Lineage (NCBI taxonomy): Eukaryota > Metazoa > Chordata > Actinopteri > Labriformes > Labridae > Labrus > Labrus bergylta. The sequence continues at coordinate 14,391,726 of NC_089198.1, forward strand.
AAATCTCTTGATGTATATCTCGGTAATCTCAATGTTATTTGATTACAAACGGCAGTCTTTGTTTTTAAACCCGGCATCAGACAGAAAAATATAAGGCGACGCTGAGATGTGATGTCATTGAATCTGGATTTGACCTTGGGCGAGTGCTGCAGATTTCCTTAAGCTCACATAAGCAGCTCATCATATAACTGCAGCTCGCCAAGAAAAACATTACACATTTCCAACTGATGCAACTTCTGCTTGAGGCGAAATATTCTTTATCGTCCATTTCAAATCCCCACATTTAAGCTAAATGAGAGCAGCCCTGGGAGTGGGATCAATCTGAAACATTACATCAGACATAGCAGATTGAATAAGCTCTATATGTCACTTTGGCATGTGTCCTTTTGGAGCCCCATCACAGTGACAAACACCCCTCCACAGACTGGCAAGAGAAGCGTTTTGATTAAAGCAAGAGACTGAGAAACGAAAGGATTAAAATTAATTCCACGCATTGCTCTGATTGGGTCAATTCCCTCCTAAACTGCCTTGGAGCCAGAAGACAAAAACTGATTCCTTTTTTCATCCCTGACTTATAGAGAGCTCGGAGGTGTTACTTAAGCAGCAGCAGCAGCTTCAGCATGACGACATGTGTTTTCAGCACAGTCGTCATGGTTGAGCTGCACGCTTGCAGGCATCATTTTGTATACCAGCTGGCTTCCTGCCCGGCATGTTTTTCAGAATATGACTGGCTCTGCAGAGACATTTGTTAATGATTTATATGTTGCTGTTTGGAAATCAGCCCTTTTCTTTATGATATTCCGAGTCCTCAGGCAGAGGCTGTACAGCCTGTAGAGAGGCTGTAACATCACAGGTCTGAGAAATTAGTGAACTAGTGAAATGAACTGACATTTGATTTATTGTCAATGCATACAGTAAACAGAGTGCAATGTGTTCACTATTACTGTTACTTGTAAAGACAGCATGATATAAAACAGAATAACGATGTCATAAATAACAGGCTTGTTATATAATTGAGCAAAAGTTCAAAGAAACATATGCGCTGCTTTTTACGCTGCTCTTTCAAAGTAAGTGTTATCTGCTTCTGTCAAGGACACGACTTCTGTGCATAATGCCGGTAAACGTTAGATGGAACTTGATATCATTTTTTTAATATCTATTCCAGATGCTGTGTTTATGTTTGCAAGGCAGCAGTGTGAGATGTTGTTAATTTCCGATTACATTTGTGGCAGAGTTTATCGGAGACAACAGAAGGGGTTCCTGCCTCACAGAGAAGGAGCACCTTCTCCATTGGCTTCACAGACCTCAATGGTGAGTGTTTATGGAAACATTGTGCTCTTATCTGAAGCAAGAACGGTACTCAAAACTTTAACCAATCAAGAGTCACACCACCCTGACAGTGAGCGCGAGGAGGTATGAGGCAATCTTTCAAGAGATAAGGCTTCTGTTCGGCATCAGGGAGTGATTCTTTTTTCTTTTGCCAAGAAGGTCGAGCCAACCTCTGAAAAACCAGGCAGGAATAAGAGGAGATATATATCAGTTTGGGAAACGAGAGATAGATATTTGTGGGATAAAGGTTACAAGTTCAAATTCTTCAGCATAAAGAATTAAAGATTTCATGTATCAGAATTATGATTCAATCAGATCAATAAATTCTGTACAGAAAATAATCGAGTTTGGCCTTTAAAGAGGACATATTATCCCCCTTTTCCACCTTTTCAAACAGTCCCCTGGGGTCTAAATGAAACATCTGTGCTGTGCTTTGGTCAAAATATAACATGGATCAAGCACCAGAGGAGGTTTGTGACTCTATAAACCAACTCTCTCAGAACACTCCGTTTTGGTGTGTGTGTCTCTTTAAATATAATGATTGATTTGGCTGAAATCCATTTGTCAGGGATGAACCAGTGACATTTACAGGATAACTTCTCTAACCTTCAGGCCACAATTTGTCTCTTAACAGAGTCTCTTAATGAGCTGGAGGACCAGGACCTGGATGCTCTGGTAGCTGACCTCAGATCAGAATCAACCACCTCACAAGTTCCGACAGATCAGCAGACCAGCGGCCAAACAAACAATCAAACTGCAGAGTCATCCGTGACTCAGCAATCTGAGCCTGCCCTTCCTCCACTGTCAAACTCTGCTGGATCCTCCAGAGGACTACAGATGGTAACCATAAAAATCCTCATTTAACTTTAAAAACATATACAATATATATATATATACAATATATAACTACAATATATATATATATATATATATATATAAACGTCCTCATTTTGTTTTTGTTTCCAGACTGAACCACAGACAAAGGAGGACAAAATTAAATTGGCTCTTGAGAAACTAAAAGACTCAAAAGTAAGGAAGGTAAACCCAGTATTGTTTAATGTCTTTCTTCACCATTCAGATGCACAGTTAAAGTAAATACTTTATTTCCAAGATGATAGTCAAGGTGCTGATGAGTGACGGCAGCTCCAAGACGCTGATGGTGGACGAAAGACAGACCGTCCGGGAGGTTTTGGACAAGCTGTTTGAGAAGACATACTGTGACTGCAGCGTTGACTGGAGCCTGTGTGAGACCAATCCTGGGCTGCAGATTGGTGAGATAAACATGCACACACATGCTGTACATGTACTCAAATCATATGCAGGCTATTGTGCACATGCATCGCGTGCACAATCGCGTGCACATCGCGTGCACATCGCGTGCACAAACAGAGGCAGGAGACACTGTTGCATACATGTTCCTAGACTGAAGACATAGAGTCTACATACTTTGAAAGTGTCTTATCATTTCAGAGCGAGGCTTTGAGGACCATGAATTTTTATTTGAGCCACTGTCTGCATGGCCTCATGAAAGTGAAAACAAAATCTATTTTGTGTCAAGGCCTGAGAAGTATGTAATGTTCAAGGACCCTCAGGTGAGTATGAGTGAGTCGTTGTCTTCCTGCAAAAGATTAAACACATTAATGCTTAGTCACTAAACTAAACCATGCTTCTATCCCCCTGAAGTTATTTTACATGAGGAAAAAGAAGGCAAGTTCGAGTGGGATTAATGAACAAGCCAAACAGCTCTTACTAAAGGTTGGTAACGGCAACATGTGAACACAAACAAACAAAGATCATGTTTGCGTCATTTACCAAACTTAAAAACAATGTTTAAATACCTATCTCTTTAATATCGCCGGGGCTATGCCCCACTTTCTATTGTAGGCAAACACGACTTTATAACATGTAGGCTAGGGGGGGAAACACAACTTTGAGAAATGAGGTCTTGTCGAGCGATAGCTTTGCTAAGTTGCCCGTCTTGAGAAGGCTATGGGACTTCCGTCTGCCAGGATTTTGAACTTGTCAGGCCCGGGGCAGAGGGCTCTCCGTGGGTGAAGTGTCAGTGTTTGATGACAGGGAGTAATGTTAAACTGTAGCAAAGAGATGAGTCGTGAGTTCAACCCAGACAACGGGGATGGCAAAAGCACGAACTGTCAGGCTGGTAAAGCGGGTGCAGAGGGATAAGTTGCAGCTGGAGCTCATAGCCCCAGAGCTAGCACTAGCTCCAGGCATCCCGGGGCTACAGCCACGGACCCACACTCGACTCTCGTCACCGATATCTGAACTTGAAGCGTTTCTGTGTTTGCTGTTGTTTTCTGGTTGTGTGTGTTTTGACTTAAATTTTGTTTTTGTAATGCGCGTTTGATGCTTATGCAGTTGTTTTGCCTATTTTCAGCACGTTTGTGTCTTTGCAGCGCGTTTCAGCCTTTGCATTCTTTGTGGTAGTTTGCATTTGCTTTTGAATGTGCAGCATTTCTATATATGCTGCGCGTTTTTCTAAATGTATGTCGTTTCATCAGTTGCTGAGCGTATGACCCCTACCGGCCACTGTAGATAACAGACGTTATTTACTGCTGTTCGTTCAGAGACAAAAAAAAAAACCACTAAAGCATAACTGTAATGAGCACTGGGTTAAAAGGAATGCTGCTCTCTTATTGGCTGCAGGAAGTGAAAAAGTCATATCTGCGAGTTACGATGTACCTTCTGTCTCCATAGTTAAAAAATGACACCACTTCAGTTAGAGTACATCCAGTATCAACATAGCGTTTAGTGTGAACCAAAACTTTAGACAAAACTTACAGACCACAGGCCCTTAAATAATATGCTTTTCACTCACAAAAGAGAAAAAACTTCTGTTTAAAATCCTTTGCACCCATCTTAGCGCATACAAATCTATTTTGTTTCTCCTTTACATTTAATCATGGGGTCTGTTTTTTAGAACACATTACAAAAACTCAATTTGTTGTTATGCAGACGACACCCAGAAAAATATTATGTCATGATTTTATATTGATGCTGATCTTCGTTGTTCGGCTCTGCAGGAGCAATTTGGAGGTCCTACTGTGATTGTTCCTGATCTTGAGGGCACTCTGTTCCTCAAGGAAGATGGAAAAAAAGTGTGGAAACCTCGCTACTTTGTTCTAAGGGCATCGGGCCTCTACTATGTACCCAGAGGGAAGACAAAGGTTTGTCAACACAAAGAAGCTTTTTAAACTATTTATCATATGCAAACCTTAAGAAAATTGAAGATGGTTATTGATAGGGAAAATGTTAATACACAGTGTTTTTCAAAGGTGATTTTTTTGGGATCTACTGTATCAAGATAATCAATATCCTGCTTTATATTCTCAGTAGGCTAATCTTTGCTAGCAGTAACTGTGGTGTCTAAAATTATTATAATGTGTATGTTAATGCTCAGAGAAACAGTTTGAATCATTAACACATGGAGGTTTATTGTATGTAGGGAATAAAAAGAGTTTATAATTAGGTATCTTCTTGGATAATTGATGCTATGTCTTTAAGTCTCAGCTTACATTAGTCTTAACCTGACAAGGGTGTAGGATAAAAAATAATCAGTTGTACATAAAAAATCGCAAAGAGAGAAGATAATACCACTCTTCTGCCTTCACACCAAAAATATACTGCTATGGCTAGCAGCAACTCAGTTAGCTTTTCATAAAGACTAAGAAGAGGGAGAAACCGCTGGTTTAGCTTCATCAAAGGTAACGATAAATCCACCTACTTTCAGCTCAGGACGTATTCATTGTTATTGATTCATTCTTCATCCCCTTTAAGTTTCAAAATGAAACTTTGAGATCATACCAAGATAGCTATGGTCCAATGCAAAGCTAACTAACAGAGAATACTCTCAGAAATAGCCCATTATTCAACTATTATTAAGAAAACACTTTCAAATGAAACATGTTTAAATTAGCTTAACAGCGTTTACAGTCTTTATGCTAAACTAACCATCTGCTGATTTTAGCATCAGGCAAAGCAGACAGACTTAAGAGTGGTATTAATCTTTTCATTTAATTCATGGAGTTTAAACAACAAGCATCTTTATCAAAATGTCAAACTATTGCTTTAAAAAAAAAAACAGCATTACCTTTATTTATTGATTCATCATCAAATAATCACAAAGTGGCCATTCTCCTCTAATGCAATGCTCCTTTAATGGCTGAATGCTTAAATATTTTAAAGGCATAAATGCAAGATAACAAGGCAGAAAAATAACGATTTACAGTGTGAATAGAAAAGGAAACACGCTGTTGGGAGACAGAGGAGAAAAATACATCCTGGAAAAAAGCTAATAGATAGAGGGGAAAACTGCGGGGCAGATGTGTTAATGGCCGACATGAGAGAGCTGCAGGAATCATCTGAGGCCAAGGACATATGGAGGGAGATCTGGAAAAGATAGTTCATTAGGAGGGAGGAAGAGAAACTGCCAAAATCAGACAAGGAGCAAGCATAACCAATATTCTACAGGAGTGTGAAATGAACCCACATGTACGTACTGTAGGCTTCATGCAAGTCAGAACTAGTTAAGCAGAATCGGAGGAAAGATAAGAGATGAAAAAGAGCAAAGGTGCAAGACAATGTCTGGAACAAAACTAAATAGGGCAAAGAGATTGTTTTTCACCTTGGCTTGCATGCAGACACTTCTGGTGTCCAGTAAACGGTGCGTGTCTTTGTCGTGGTTAAATGTGTGACCATGATGTGCTTCTGCTCGATATCAAATGTTAAAGAAAGGAATGTGGAAATGCTCTAGGGAGAAAGACAAACTATTTTCACTGAAAATCAAATTGAATTTCTTCTAAAGTTAAACAAAAAAAAAAACAAATTAAATTTTTCTTGGACGTGTCTTCATTTTAATGTCTAGCATACAGTCAGAGTGAGAAAGTTTGTTTTATCTTAACAACATGTGAAAACAACTACCAAAGCGTCAAGACTAAATATTCAACAGCCATGTTTTGATTGATTAAAAGTATGCTACTTTCTCAAATATCACTGTTCAAATGTTCTGGATTACCAATCCCGTAAATCATATTAACTTGCACACAGATTTTCCTTTGAGGTCAGTATGTTTGTTATTTACTCGTCCCATAAAGCATTCAAGAGCTCTGGTGTGCAGGCCTCATTTACAATATTTATATTGTTGTTTTTTTTCTCTCACAGTCTTCCAGTGATCTTGCCTGCTTCATCCATTTTGAGAAAGTCAACATCTACACCACGATCAACTACAAACAGAAGTTTAGAGCTCCCACCAACTTCTGCTTCATGCTGAAAGTAAGCTCAACACATGTTTCATGACGTAAACGCATTTCAGAGAACATTTATGTAATGCTGGACAGTACGCCCCAAATAATATTATTTGTAGTTGCTTTACTTTGAGATACAAATTCCCGGTACATTTAACAAAATGAGCCCATGTGTGATGGAAAACTAATGAGCAGAGGTTTGACAAGAGAGGAGAAACAAATAAACATGTGGCTCATAGTTCAAGATGGGGACAAGTGGGATTGCGATTTATTCCTTCTTAGAAATAAAACCAACACATCATTTTTTTTTTTGTAAAAAAATAAATAAATGAACAACTTTTTTGTACGGTGGCTGGTAGGAGCAAAGGCTTGGCAACAGCAGAACAGAAACAACGTACATTTAGAGAAACGCCCCTGCTGAGAGTATTGTGCACTATGTGGTCTGAGCCAATTGACTGTATAAACTATGCAATGACACCAAACACCAAATTAGCCCAAGTATGTTTTCTGCATGACATGTTTGAAAAAATAAATAAAAAAGGTTTTAATGTAGTTGAGGCTGAAAAAAGGAAACATGATATGAATACACAAGAGTGACAGACTTGTATTAACCTGATAATATCACCACCATGTATTTGTTGAGCTGTAGTAATAACTACTGCAAATGTTATTTTCAGTTATCAGATATCACAATACAAAAAGAAACCCTGTAAGCATACATTAAATTAAAATGAATCTACTGTATACTTGATATATACTTTCTGTACATCAAAATAAAAATGTGTCCCATCAAAAACAGACAGAGATCAAGGTTGAAGAGATCTTCACATTCATAACACTACTCCACCAAAACAGATCAACATGAAGTAGTCGGGAGGTGAATACAGAGTGATTAGTGGACAACAACAGTTCCAATGAAAAGCAGAGTTCAGTCCCAGCGTCCCTCATAGTGCTGAGAGCGCATGTATCTGCTGCCCTCTGCTGGCTCTTGTGTTCACTACAAATAAACAAACGGAGCAGAGAAACAGCATTTTGCACTAAAAGGTACAATCCACCAATTTTTTTGTTACGTTTTTTTGGAGGCTTTTTGGGCCTTTATTGTAGAGATAGGACAGTGGATAGCAATGGACATCAGAGAGAGAGAGTGAGGAATGACATGCAGCAAAGGAGCACCAGCGGCGCCCCACGATCCACCAATTTTTCCACCAAGTTTGGTTTACTCATTACTGGGAATACACACTCAGCTTTCCAAACAGATGACTCATGTCATGCTCCGAGAAAGCTTTGATAAATTTGAACAAAATAACCTCACTGATGTCATGATCATGTCATCAGCGTTTTCTTAGTTTGACTTTTACAGTCAACTTGTTTGGAAGGAAGGCCCTGATTTACAAACTTAAACTGAAGTGGTGGTGTTTTAAGGATGTGGGGGGCAAAATCTAAAAATGAATAATGTTGAGTTGCACGATGGGTAGTGTAGGATGCAGCGCTGCAGGAGCCTGAGACATATTGGGTATTCAAACTTAAAAACTTAATCTCTGCCCATTTATGAACATTGCTTTTGTAATAGGTCTCTGCTAAGAAGTGTAAAATTAAACAATAGGATAACCCCCTAACATCGATATTATTGTTTTTTACTTTCTTCCCAGCATCCCCTCATCCAGAAAGAGTCGGACTACATTAAGTTCCTGTGCTGTGAGGACCAACACACACTGCTGCTGTGGGTCAACTCCATCAGAATAGCCAAGGTCAGATTCAATCCTGTAACACAAAAGCTAAGTTACATGTTAAAGCCATTTTGCATCAACTTCTGGATGTGTGTCCTCTGTGTGTTCAGTATGGGAACGTCCTGTATGGAAACTACCAGGCTGCTATGAAGAGAGCTGCCCCCACTTTGCAAACTCTCCACTCTGCTGCACAAACAGGTGAGTGTACACATTAGGACTTTGATTTAATACGCTGGTTCTAAGAAGCTTGAAGTATCATTTAGCAAAGTCAGTGTTAACAATTTGAAGTCGTCACTATCTTAAGAGGCAGTAAACATGATTATGTTCAAGTAGCTGCATGTTGAATTTGTTCACTTCCCAAGACATAACTAAACCTTAGAGGAACAATGTTTACGATCCATTTTATTCTTGTTTTTTTATTTATTTAAATAAATTACATCATTAAAAGAAGACACACAAGATAAATACTTGCTTTAATACGTACTGGCTAAGGGCAGATTTCTGCTGCTTTCTAAAGACAACAGAAAAACATAAAGCAGGAATTTTCAGGAGGAAACCATATTTAGAAAAAGTAACTTTCTGTCTAAACAAATACCTGATCCCTCAAAATGTGTCTCTACAGAAAAATCCCACGGTCATGTTGAAGACTATCCTCATGAGTCACCACCTGACTTCATCCCCCCTCCTCCTCCTCCTCCTCATGGACACATGCAAGTCTGAACCAGGTTTAACTTCAGCTGGCCTGGATTAAGTCCTTTTAGTTTCCCTTTGCTTTAAAACATTTGAAATAAAAACACATCTAACTGATGCCAATGATCTTATCAGTAATAACTCACACATGTACAGAAATAGGTGTTTGTGATGGACCTTGTACATGAAGGGAGTTTTAGCACCATCTAGTGGTAGTGTAAGGGATTGCAGGTTCAGTAGATCCAGATAAATGATATAAGTATTTTCAGCTGACTAAGTTTAGACACATGACCTGTTCCACTAGCTTAAGAACACAAAAAGCACACAGTTCTGTTCATTGTTTCAATGAGCTGTTTATTACAAAAAGACTGTACATAAATTTCAATGAAGACATCCTATGTACAAACTGAGAGGAGAAGACAAACACTGGATTCTGTTCCCATGAACATTTAAGTTACTGTTTTTTTCCATCATTAAGAAAAAACACATCGAAGAAAGGCGTCTTGACCTGTGATGCCATGAAATGTTCGACGTTACGTGGTCAACATTACAAAGTTCTGCACGTCAGTGGTTGTCTCATGATTTCTCTATGAAAAGAAAAGTATAAATAAAGCCTTTACATACAAACTGCTCACCAGCCTTTTCTCCACAGTCTCTGACACGCACACACAAAAAAACATGTCCAATGCAAAGCTAGAAATACATTAGGTAGAAAAAAGTTGTTTTCTCACAAAAATGACCTCAAGATGGAAAAGATACAATCAAGAATGGGATGTAGTGGCAGATCATTCACTGTAATGACGTTGAGATACTTTCATGCACAGAAGCTGAATGAATACTGTTCATCTGTGTCTCCTGGAAAAATCCCTCTCAAAGTCTGTATTCATATTATATTCAAATGTCCCCTTCAATGTCCGGCACGTCCCAAGTACATAGGATTATGTTTGAGTAGCTTGTTACAAAACATTAGCTTTGATGATATCTAACGGCGGGTTTCGACCTGCAACAACAATCACTTTTTAAGAGCAGACATCAAAACTGATATCTTTATACGAGCACTTTTTGAAGACCTTGGGGTTGCAATTCATTCCTTCACTGCAGTTAGTCATTCATGTGGAGCGAGACGTGTATCTGTAAGTAGCTGATTCTAACTTTAGTACATTACTGATCGCTTCCCTTCAGTCTACATTCACTTAAAAAATGCAGAGGCGATTAAAGACGATTACAATCGGATGTTTGTTCTCTCTCTGGAACAAAGTATTACAACTTGAATCCCTTGTTACCTTTTGACAGTTTCTAGAGAATTCATAATTTGAGGTTGTTTGTGTTGGTGATAATGGTTGTTGAGCACCAATGTAAAGCACCACACCAGCAACCACTGAAGGAGCAGACAACGACAGGATAGAGGTTAGTTGATATTTCAGGAAAGCGATTGTTGTTTAAAAATCAGAGCAGTGACGGTAATCATAAAGTCATCACAGTTGCTGAAAACAATCAGTGCACAATGAAAAACAACATATTTTTAAAAAAGAAACCTGGGTTAGTCCTTCCTCTGCTTCACAATTCGAAGCAGCAAACCCTCCAGAGCTCTGCTACAGTGGCTGGACAGCATCACCAAACTCAGTGACAATGAAGAAGATGATTAAACTCAGACTGAACATAGATAAAACTCATGTTTACATGCAGCCACTTGGAGTTAAGATGGCACCGTGAGTGATGAATCAAATTAAAATTCAAGTAAAAATAAAGACAATTGAAAAGGAAAACACCAAATCTTGGCATCCCCTCCACTGACGCTGATGGAGAGTCACAGGTGAAACACACTCGACTGACAAATGTAACTGTACTGGCAGCTTCTCACGTGACAGTTTATATACAAGTCAGAGAACAGAAAGAAGAAGCTGTTGACTTTTTTTTTCTTGTGATGTGTTTGTACACTCGGTTCACCCTTTTTAACAGCATCGCCACCGACACAGAGCATAGTAAATACACAACTCCAAGTTGTTTGTTCCCCTTTTTTAAACGTTGTGTGGTTCGGACATCGACGTCATCCAACATTCAGCCGTGTCCTAATGCACTTGTTGATGTCTGTTTGTTCTATAGACTGAATATAAGAAGTGGACCGTTTTCAACCTAAGGAATAGAGAATATTTAGATGAGAGGGAGGAAACATCGTTTACATCTCGATCCTGGTTAAAGCTCCTGTGAGAACTTTAGGTTTGCCTGGATTTCATATCTTTGATGATTTTGTCATGTAATTGGATGGATAGTGTTTTCTGACAAAAAATCTCACCCTGCTTACAGTCCAATGTATCACTAATGGTGAGCCATTGTGAGTATTTGCTGAAGAAGATGTAATAAGGTGTAAATGGTATCGTATGACAACTACCCTGTGAGAGCTGTTAGCGGCACTCAAAGGTTCAATACTGAAATAGTAAGTCTTGTCACTAATAACCTTGCCTGCCTTTTAAGGTCACAGAGATACATTAGCATTAATTCCAGTCTGTTTCATAACCAGCTCTCCTCACAGGAGCCTAACCATAACAGGTTAGTGGCGTAGTGATCACAGGTAGCCACGCCCTAAAACGTCTATATAACTTCAAGTGGGACAATATTTTACAAAATTAACATCATTTTGCAATCTTGTCTCGTTTCACATAATTGGACTTCTTTATGCAAACAGTGCATTTCCCCCCCCCCCCTCCTCTCCCCCCAGTCGCTGGCCATGAGAAAAAAAAGATTGCATCACTTTTTCAAAGAGAGGCTACGTCCACTTCTTATAACTGTCCACGGTTGTCCTTTTTCGATTTGTGTGATAAGGTAATATGGATGTTTTTTTTAAAAAGGAGGAGTGGGTTGGTCTGCAGGTCTACAGTGCAAATAGAAGGAGTAGGAGCACTAGATCCTCATACAGTAGGAAATACACTGCCTCGTCAGGTCACTAGATCTACTGCATTGGAAATACTGCAGACCATGATAGGAGCAGATGCACAAATTGAGTCTAAATCTAGATTAATCATGACCTCTGACATTATTTGTTTATTTCTCTTGAGGTAAAACGTGACCTCAAATTGTGACCTGCCAACACAGATGTGACTGTGATAGCAAATAGACAGATGTCTCCTCCCTTTGCTCCACAGTGTACACTAACAGACCCCCCCACTCCCGTTTCAGGCCCCTCCTTCTTTGTACGACAGTTTTTTTTTTTTTTTTTAATCATTTTTGAGCACAACAAAATCCGTGCAAGCCCAAGCCCCCCAAAAGATAAACAGTTTATGAGTTCAGCATGGCACTTCATTCAGAATGGGGGCTGTATGAACTGCACACGCCTGCCTGTACATCGTCACTCTGTTTCAAACTGCAGTGCTGCTCTGGCTGTTTTGTTTGTTTTTTTGTTTTAGTCAGCATAGTGCATGATGGACTCGACGTAGTTTCCTGGGAAGAGTCCAGTAACCCCGTTACTGACGCCTTCGTACCAGCCGTCGTCATTTTTCTTGATGATGTAGATGATGGCTCCTTCCATGAAGGACAGCTCGTCTTCCTTGTCCTTGGAGTAGTCGTAGATTGCTACGACTTGAACAAATAACATCACATAAAGGTTATTCTCTCAAAAAATACAAACACAGCTGAGTTTAATGGGTGAAGAGTATATATACCAACCTTTCTCTAAATAGGCTTTGGGGGCCCAGTTGGGGTCCCCGTCAGAGTATGGGTCACTGTAATGGACCACCGCAGCCTCCTCTTCCTCATAGTCCACAGGTGGGGGAGGAGGGGGGGGAGACGGCTCCTCAAACACATTAATGTCCTCGAGGGGAGGCGGAGGAGGCGGGGCAGGGCTGTCTGTTACTGAGAAAGGACAGATGATTGACAGAGTCAAAACAGATTACAGCAGAAAGTAAGGGAAGAGGAGGGCACGCGTGAGATGGGTTTGCTCTTTTTATCCGACTCTGCAATTCATTTCAAAACATTATCTCTCCGAGCAGAGGATGTGCACATGTTCCATTTAAAAATCCAACACTTTGTATCTCTCAGCTGTTTGGGTCAGAGTCAAAATGTTAAAGCAATCCGTCACAAGGCTTGGTCGTCTTCTTAACAACACAAACCTCTCCGTGTAGAAGCAAACTGGGACAATATTTATCATTTAAAATAAAAACCAGACTTATAAAGAGTAAATAGTGTTGATTTCATTTGTCCTTTTGGAGAACCATCATGTGGACCCACAAAAACCTTTGGCACATTGTCACTGTGAAAACTGAGAGTTATGCTACAGTAGACGTGTATTAATTAAAATGCTCACTAGAGGGCACTTTAGGGTCCTTTTTACCGCACTAGTATAACTACCATTAGGAGCAGTAGTGTTAGTAGATGTTTTACAATGACCACTGTGGACCCTAAGTCACCAATCTAACACTTGTATTTAAATAGAGTCAAAGTTCAGTGTCTATTTTTTGTTATTGTGCCTTAAGGGGATTTGAGAACCCTTTGAAGATGACTAATGCTTTTTAGAGAATGACACTGTACCAATTTATATGAAAATGGCGGGGCGCTGGTGGTGCAGTGGTTAGTGAGCACGCCCCATGTATGGAGGATATAGTCCTCCAGATAGGCAGCCCAGGTTCAAGTCCGACTTGTGGGTCCTTTCCCGCATGTCATTACCCACTCTCTCTCCCTGACTCTATCCACTGTCCTAACTCTCCAATAAAAAGGCATAAAAAAGCCCAAAAATAAATCTTAAAATAAATAAATAAATGAATAAAAGTCTCAAGCAGCAGTTTCTTAAATAAAAAGACAATGAAGTATTTACATTTGGTTTACATTGTTAACCAGTTAGTGCAGAGCGCTGTCTGCTCGGATGTGATGCTCTGCTACATGTGTGCAGTCAGTGCTGAGAGGTTATTTAACTATGAAGACAGAGCACCTTCTGCTGGACTAAATACATGCTGACATAATTTCTAAATTCCCCCACCCCAAGCTTGGTGGTCTGAAAATCCGCCCTATAATATATTGTGACCAACATCTTGGTGTCGCTTTAATAGCCTCCTCTGATGACCTCCACAAAGTTGTTCAGGTTATATCTTAGCTTGTTCCACTGAGAAAATAATGGCCGCATTTTAAACGTACTCTTTCTGAACATTTCCTTTTTTTATTAGAGAATGTGTTCATTTACAAATGTAATCAGGCTGCATCCGTGTTTGTGGTTTCATTTCAGTCTGCAGTCTGCACATGCACGAGGTGGTAAAACGGATCAGTGTTTGAACTGATGAGGGATTTTTTTTTTTTTTCTGACACTGCTTCACTGGTGCCACACTCTTATCTTCTTTGAATCACGTTTGTGCTTGTGATACAAGCATCCTCATGAAGCAAGTCCCCCAGAGATGAAAGAAAAAGCCCGACCTCTCGATCTACTTAATTCACTCTCTTGAAATAAACAAACTGAGCTAATGGACCAGGCGACTACATTTAATTCCAACCTGCTTACGCGTCTTTTTCCACTGACTTTAAATCATTTTCAAAGAATCAGAACTGAAAGAGCTTCAACATTTTACCACAGCTGTTTGGGATTTTAATAGTCCTCTCTATTACCCCTTAAAGGTCTGTAAAAACACAGCACACATTACGTTTACTAAAGTTGGAAAGGACTACATCTGAGTGAATATCCAACAAGCTCTTGAAATACTGTGTATTACTGTACAGTTTGTAAGAGACATTCAGTTAAAATATGTTACATACGGGATTTGTATTTCTGCTTTTTATTCATCAGTTCATTCAGTGCCATAACTATCTTTTTATTGTGGCATGTTTCCTTTGCCTGCTGAGTCTTGCTGGTCACATTAACTACCCAGCTCCTCTGCTCTTTACATACTAATCCCTGATTCTGCTGCTGAAATTGTAAAATGTGTCAGTTACTGTGTGCCAACAAGGCTCTGACACAGAGCTGTCTTGTCTGTTTAGAGGGAAAAGGTAAAGCTTCCATGCTAATTATTGGCTGAACATCTAAAACCTGGTCTAATCTGCTCTTTGTCTGACAGTATGACTCATCACTCAGTACGACGGCAGACTGTGTTACGTTTGAGCAGACAAACACAGACAGTTAGATCTCCACACGGCTGAATCTCTACAGACAGGCGGGCGGGAGGGGAATCTGGACACGACATCGGGCCACATTTTCTCTCTTCAGTGGACAGAGGGTGCAGGCTGCACGCTTTCCGTGATGTGATCCATCACCATGGTAACAGACGAACTTTCAAGGGGCATGCGATACCTTTCACCCCTAATACAGTGCAAGAGAAGGTCTGCAGAGTGGAGCGAGCCACAGAGGAGAAAATATGTGGCAGCAGGTGCACACGGAGACAACTTCAGAGTACTCTCAAGAGATGTGATTCAATGTAATAAAGCTGTATGCTCGGTTACATTTTTTTGGCCTAAAATGTCAACCTACGTTTGTTCAATATCAAGTGAAACATGACCCCAAACAAGACCCCAGATGTCTCTAATAAGCAGTGAAGTATGACCTCAAATATGTAAAAAGAAGAATCAGTGATATAGGGTATTCCCTTTAAATGACCGTAAATGCCTCGAAAATGTCAAATAAATATGTCAGTATATTATATGATATATACAGTAAATTTGACCATTACTGTCCTCATAATGATGTGACAAATAACCAAAAGATGTCCATTAAGTATTGAAAACAATGTTTAACAAAACCTAACTTATGACCAAAAGATGTCTTCATTATTTAGTGATAACATCTGTATTTAATAAAATATATAATTCATTGTTTATTATACATTAAAAAGAAACAGGGGAATGTATCAAGCTAAATTAGCAGATTTAATGATTTTCTTTTCTAATGCTGGCTTACTTCTGAAGCATCCATGCTGTTGATTGGTTGTTTGAAGATAAAGGGTGTTACTGTGAGGTTCCATTTTTTTTAGAGTAATTTGCTATTTTAGTGGGAGCTGAGCACATATCTTGAGATCTTTGGCAGAATTGTGAAGACGTGAGTGTGCACCTTTGTGTATAGTAGATTCCATTGTTCCCATGCAAGAATATATTGACTATTTGCATGGGTGTGTGTGTCTCTGTATGGGTTTCTACTTACTGCTCTCCTGCATTCTGGCCACAAAGCCGGTCAGAGGGATCTGTGGGGTCAGCTGCACCATCGGAGGAGGAGGCGGAGGAGCCACAGACACTGGAGCAGCAACACCCATAGAGGCAGACAAAGCAGCAGAGAGGCAGAGAGAGGTGGAGGTGGTGGACAAAGGGAAGAAGATGACGAGGAAAATGATAAAGATAATAGAGGTGATAAAGCCCAGATACAGAGGCCGAAAAAGAGGAAACAGAAAAACAAAAAAAGCTTGTGAGTGAGCGAAACAGTGCAGGAAGCATTGCTGGGAAAATCAGTAACACGTCTCCAATCAGGGCTCTTTTGTGCTGAGTTTTTCAAGCTGGGCTAAAGAAGTATCTCATCGCAGTGTGAGAATCTACCTCATCAGCATCTCTTTGAAGTCGAAAAGCAAAGGATGTAGCTAGCGAAAAGTTTGTGCTACAATGAAAGAGCTGCAAAGCACTACAAAGACGCAAAAACATCACAGCCGTGAGGTGAAAATACAGACTGAGCTGCAACATCTGTATCTCTCATCTGACTAGAATCTCATCAACTGCAGAATTATTGAGCTATGTCTAGACCAGGTGCAACATTTTAGTTCAACCACGCCCTTCATTTATAGGCTGAGCAGACATACCTCCATTCTTCTCTTAAGACTTTGACTTCCTTGACTTAAAAAGGAGATAAATGAAAACACATTCATTGACAATCTCTGTCCTCACTCACAGACGTGATGTCACACACACTCATCTCGGCTCTGACTCATAAATCACTTGTCATGGAGAATATTCACTAGACTGTAATGTCTTATTCCACCGTGCTCTCACCACAGAACCACATCTGCCCGCAGAGATCACAGAGCTCCCTTGTGAAGCAGCTTTTTGTGCTGTAACATTTCTTACACTCAACTCTTAAACTCATCCGAAATCCAAACGCATCCCTCACGCTCATGAAATTTCAACGAGGAGGCAACACTGAGATCATATGATGTCCCAGTTTGAGTCCCTGGTGGATCCAGCTCTACATTACTGTTTCTGTCGTCTCAGACGAGACAGACAGCCTCCTCTACCTCCGCCAACGCAGAGGTTTGTCCTTTGAGAGAAGCTATTAGAGGAGAATGGCTCAGAGTGATGCCTGCCAAAATAAATAATACTCTTCAGACAGACAATATGCATATGTCCTGGGTTTCCCCTTGTCTTACAGCAGCTTTCTGCCTGCCTGTCTCCTCCAGCTGACGGGAGCGATAATGTCATAACTCAATTAGAAATGTTAATGAAACAGTTTGCACAGCAGCGCTGAGGTGGGAAGGTTTCAGCAACCCTGACTTCAGTAATTATGGCTCATCGTTCATTTTCATTAGCCTCTGGAAGGGCAGGCTCCAGCATATCTCTCAGACCAGAGGACAGTTTTTAGCAGTTTAACATAATTATGGATTATAGAGAACAAAAAACTGACAAGTGCCTAGAATGGACAGCAAAATATAAGAGCTTCAACACTGCTTATTTTGGATCTTGGATTAGCCAAAATGTAAACACAAGTTTGCTCTGGTTTTACTATTTCTAACCACCAACAGTTTAAGAACAACACAGGTTCCATCTCAACAGAGAGGAAGTTATTGATGAATAAACTGATCCTGTATTACCTGAGTTCTGTTGGTAGGCCGGGCCGCCGTTGATGTGAGGCTGCTGGGAGGAGACTGAGGGTGCGCGGCGATAGGTGCCGGTGGCTGACACCATAGAGGCCGAGGAGGTGGTGGAGGAGTTGTGACGAGAGATCTGGCGGGAGATGGTGCCGAACTGGGACATGGGTATGGGACCCAAGCCGGGGCCCTGGGGCACAGAGGCCGAGGATGGGGCAACTGCAGGGGGAAAAGAGAGGCGGTAAAGCCGTAGCTTGATAAGTCGCTATTATTTGTATCATAAAATTAGCCTTTGATGTAGATGAATTCAGGTCTGTTTCATTTGGTTGCCTTATTTAGGTTGTTATAGGTCTAGTTTACAGTCCTATGGGTTTGACCTTCTATCAAATGATTGAATGGACTGAAGCAACAAATTGTGCAGGATTAGAATGAACCAATAGGATCCAGAGACACACAGGAGGATCTGTAGAGTGAAGAGGCTTCAAATATTTAACAGTGTAAACAGCAGTAGTAGAGCAGGCAGCTCCCACTGTGGACACCTGTGGTGAGTGCTAAAGGTTACAGCAGCTGCTGCTGAGACTCACCTTGCCCCATACTGGGAGGGGAGGGGGTCGGAACTGCGATGGGGATTCCAACGCAACTGCCTCCGCTGTTCTCCCTGCCGCCGCTCCCCCCACTGCTGCCACTGAAAGAAACACACAGGCAGCGATCATTAGATGACATGGGAGACAATCCTAAATACATGACTCATCATTACTCGGACATATGTCATTCGTTATAGCAATATTGTTGTCACTATGGTTACAGTCCCGTGAATAATGCTGTGTATTCACACATGAGCATTGGGCACAAATCTGGCAGAACACAGACATGCAGTTAACAGAAGCAATGTAAGAGCCAGTGGCTGTTTGGGATGTAAGGGAGAGAACAATGCTCAATCTGAAAAGCTCAGACTGAGGAGTAATTGGGTTTTGAATATGAACAAATTATCATTGCTTTAAATTTGAAATAATTTTGTCGTCATCAAAACCGTGTAAAGGCAGGTAACAGATAAAAGACTGTAAAACATTAAGCTGAAACACACTTTTGAAAAATAAAAGCGTATTCGTGGTCTTCAATCTGGGAATCACTTGTCCAAGCAGACTTGTTAACTGACACAATTTCTTGTTTGTGAAATCAGCTTTAATGAATTTGTTCTGGCATACAGGCCTTATATGAAACAATGAAAATAAGAAAATAATGTAATTTCAGGGATTTTTATTAATACCAGATTCATACTGTGCTGATCTAAATTCAGGTACTAGTATAAAAAGGGCTTTAGGTACTGTATCAGTTTTAGGGGTTTGACAAAATTGCTGGACTATCATCTCCCTGGTGTCAAATATCAATATTTCAATAAAATCAATATGACACTATAAACAGATTCCATTTGCAATTTGACTCACTACTTCATGACTCTTCAAGGTGGCGCCACAGAAAGCCCTCCTGCTCGCCTTGTAGTGACGTTAACATCGTGCATTAACCACCGCACTTTTCAGACTGCCTTTTCCGCCATAACTATGCTCAGCCGCCATCCCTTCTTTGTACACTCATATTGATTCTGCAACGGTGTGATATTTGTGAATTCACATTGTGTTTCGGCATTGCAGAAGCACGGCACAGCAGGAGCTTCACATACACACACACAGGGATACAGGGATACATGCACACACACACACAGCTCTGCGCTTTCCTGCCGGCTCAGTTGATCCTGTCTTGCCTCTGTAATGCCTCTGTTACTACCTCTGAAGACAGTACAGAACTTTGCACCCCTATTCACTCCTCCACGACAGTCAAATTGAAAGCGAAACGTCACAGAAGCATAAATGTTGTGGCTTCAAACAGCAGTCTGCCGGTAAGTCAAATAAGTAAGGTCTGCGGACGCCCACACAGTCTTTGAGAGTGTAAAAAAGCCCAACCATAGAGTCTATGTTTATTTCCAGTTATAAGAAGAGAGGGTCTTTGTTACCTGTGTGTCCGGGGCCTCTGGTTGAGTGAGGCTGTGCGTGCAGGGCTGTGCTGGCTGCCCAGTCGGGCCGGGCTTGTCATGTAGTCATTGGGCACCACTGGAGGCTTCACTGGCTCCAAGGTCTTGTAGGGAGTATTACGCCTGGATACAAAAACATTACATCAAAGAGAGCACCATTTCATTTTTATGTTTTCCTAAATGTGGTGAGCTGCTGATGGTATATAAAACCATTGTTCCATATATGAAGACTGTGTCAAATAAGCAGTTCATACAGGTGAAATGGTTTAATGATACAAAGCCACTGTCAAAAAAACTCATTTTCCATTTTGGCCTCGAAGAAGAAGAAGAGATATTTCATTTCATTTGATCATTTTTAACCTAATGCCAGTGCTCACCCAAGTGTACCACGACCGGCCATGGGGGGGCTTGGGGGTTTCTGTGTCGGTGGGTTGGTCCTGGAAATGGTGCCTCCTCGTCCTGCAGCATTGTTACCATGTTGCTGGAGGAGTAACGACAAGTAAAAAAGTTAATTATGTATTATCTGATTGGCTGACGTCTTTTTTTCCAGTCAATAACCATTAAGGCTGAGCAGTCGCTTTAACTTATAATGAGTAACCGAAAGTGGAATTACTTTTAAACGAGCATCAAATGAGAAAGAGTAAAGACAGCATCACTGAGTAGGTCAACTGGCTGTGGCTCTTGAGAAACTGTGGATTTAAAACAGCACCCCAACCATTGATTGGGTATCAGATGAAGAAATACAAGAAACAGGAAGTGTTAAGAATGAATGCTGTAAATGTGAAATAAAATACTTTTTTACTTTAATCTTAACGTCTGGAGTTGAACCTACCACTCCAAGTTGAAGGTAGATTTACGATACTGTTTTGTTTGACTTTAAAATGACTGTTTGTGTCGTAACAAAAGACAGAAAGTTGTAATGGTTGCATGCATAAATGATGATGATGATGTGTTGTAGTTTTTAACACAAAATGAAAAGGAGAGAAGACAACCGTGTCTTACCTTGGCCTTAAGCCACTGAGTGAAAGCAGGCAAAAAGAGAGGACAGAAAACAGGACACGCTTATTGGTTAATTGTGTAAAAAAAGAGAGATTAGTGAGAGCAAGTGTGAAATTCAAGAATTAAATGAAACCTCAAAGTAATAAAAACATTTCTTTACACAGTTCATATGAACATCATGAAGAAAAGGAGAGGTTGGACAAATTGAATTCTGCCGACTGCCGAGTGACAAACGAGGGATGACATTAACGCTGAAGGAGGGTCTTAATATCTGTGTTATCCAGTCCCTGGATTACTGAACGTAGTTACTTCTTTAGTGACATTTGACATTTTTCAAGGCTTTTTAAAATTCTGATTAGAAACCAAAGTTATTATGTTTACACTTATCGAGTTAATGGTTTACTACATAACCAGAATAGTTGTTTGATCCTATTAGGTTCTAATTAGGGCCTGACCGCTATGGGATTTTTGGGGCCGATACCGATATTGGGGAGAGAGAAAAAACCTGATACCGTTATATCGCCGATATCTCTCTTACATCTATAAATCTGTAGACATAGATAGATATAAATGTACACATTGATCGTGTTGATCCCTTAAATTCAGTTATCAAACACTTGTTGAAAATATATATAACGCAGACAATATTGTTACAGAAAAGTAACTGCGCACGTACGTGCATCACCGTTCGATACTCTGGAGAGTGATGGTGCTTGTTATAATCCACAGTGAATAAATCTGGTGATATCTGCGTCTATCTGCGATAAAATTAGCCGGTACGATAGTCACTGGATAAGCTTATATCGGCCGGGACTCTAGTTCTAATAATGCCAAAAAGCTTTTACAAAAATATTAACAGGAAGAGCTGAACACTTTTCAGAACCAATGGATTGTCAACTCATTACATTGCATTTAAAACTGGTCACAATAATTCTGACATTACGTTGTACAATAAACACTGTCCTCAGGAGAAGTATAAACAGTTTTCTATCATTTAAGTCCCTCTTATTTCAAATCAGAAACCTGCCGACTGGAAATTTAACCCAGAAACAAGTTGTTGGATTGTTTTACACAACACAGGTAAACAAAAAATGTTGGTGCCCCTTTGTGAGAACACTGAAATAAGTAGAATCCCTAATGTACTCTTGATCAAATATACATAGTGAAACTTCTGCTCAACCCAGTTTGTTTGCATGTAGGTCTGTTCTGTGTCGCAGTGTCTACACTTTTGTTGCAGTGTTTAATCAGAAAGAGAATCGCTTAAATTGGCGGACACAGCAGAAATAATGTGCAGTGCCTGAGCTACATGCATGTGCTTATGTTTAAGTGTCGCACTAACACAACATTAGGAATGGTAGTGAAGCATGGTGAGGTCATAAATAACAGCAATGAGGTGTCCAGACTGTCGGAGGGCTGAAACTATGTCAGCATGTCCACTGGTTACTCCCCGTAATGCCAATAAAAGGCTGTAGTGGTGGACTGGGGGAGCATGCTCATGCGTAAATGTGTGAATGGGTCTCTCCATGCTCCAGTCTGACTGCAAATCTGTCCTCGGGTGAGTTCCCCTAGATGGGTGCATGAAAGTCAGGGGTGTGACGATCACGCCTTGAATGCTCGAGGGAGCACACTACTACAGTTAGGAGCAAATAGGCTGCAAGGATGGAGTTCCAATGAGCTGTTATTTCCCACAAAGTATGAACACCCAATAAACATGTATACATACACAAAAGCAAAAACACGTGCTCTGAAAAGCCTCTAAGAAAGCTGTAGTTCTGCTTATTGTGTCTGTTGAAGCAGTGGGTATGAAACGATTTGAATCCTTCTGAATTATTCACAGATGTCTGAGGGAGAAGAAGTGTTCCAAGGGAAAATATTGAATGTGATACGCATTTACAGTATGCACCAAGCCAGACAAGTGCACATCCATGGACAAAAATACAGCTCCTCACACACATACTGACACACACACTCACACATAGCCAGGCAGAAATCAGACAGAATTTAAAATGAACCAGTAGCCAAAGAGTCTTAAACTCCCATTGGTCTTCTTTTTCCTAAATACACTATCTAGTCTGTACTAAAATAACTTTTAATTGGTGCTCCCCAAATGTAGACTCCCTAAATGAGTCATTATTTTTACACACGTCTATGCTCTTTAAAGCGCTTGCAGTATAAGCCTCTTTTCCATGTGGGTAGGGCTTGAATAAGAAAATTTTAAAAAAGGTTGCACACTTCATTTTCCGCATCATCCTCCCTGATCGACACTGATTTCTGCAGAGCTCCATCATTTGCAGCATCCATGAATGATGCTTCATTTGCATAGCGGGCTGTGCCAAAATCTGTGTCAGTGTGAGCCAGCTCTCAGAGGAGGAAACGGCAGCGTTTTGAATTTGAATCAGCGGATGTTTGAAAATCAGCAGACAGCCACTATCTCAACAGAGACAGACCGGGATGAAGAGGCCGTATCAAACGCGGTGCGGAAATGTGTGTGACACCAGCAATCAATGCACAAAACGGTGTGTGTGTCGAGCGAAGAGGAAGAGAGGAGACGGCAGAAGGCTCATGTGGAGCGAGAATAAAAAAATGGAAGAAAGAGCCGGAAAAAGGGTTGAAAGAATATTTTGCCACTGTTCAACCGGAGATGTGATGGTTTGAGTAGCTCTCAGGCCAAAATGTCTCTCTTTCTTAGACTCTGCATGAACACACACACACACACACACACACACACACACACACACACACACTTTGTCATTCCCTTCACAATCAGGAAGTTGTTACTCTGAATGAACAAAATATCTGTCAATCAAATCGTTTTTGGCCACAGTCATCCACGCACTAATCGTCTTACACATGGAAGTGTTTCCACGCTTCATTAACTAAAAGCCCAGTGTATCGATCGTCTTAAAGTCTTGATGTGTGTGTGGGAGTGAGTTATGAAAGCAGACAGCCACACTTTGTCCAAATGAGTGACCAGGTGTGAACTCAACTAAGTACGTGTTTTCTTGACTAGCAAGATTGATTAACTCTGGAAATCAATTCCATTTATCACAGTAATGGGAGTCAGCTTGAGCAGTCTGGTTGTGGTGCAGCCAGAGTAGTGTGGAAGTACTTTTTGAACACCAGCAGCTAAAATCTGAGCGAGAAGGGAAGACCTCTGTAAACAAATGCATTTCCCTTTTGAGATTATTGCCCTTCATGAAGGTCCGTTTTATTCACAGTGAAATAAACGCTCAGTGCTTTTATTTGTTTTTTATTGTTCTTACTTTGACGCCGTGTCCCACGTCATCCAGCAGTGTGTAGTCGATGGGCTTTCGGATGTAGCGCACAGGTCGCTCCATGTTGCCAGGGGCGATGATCTTGTGAGTGCGGGCGGTGTTCTTATTTGTTGTCAGGATGCCGATCTCTCGACGAGCCACTTTCTCCTTGTGAATATCCACAGTCTGCAGGAGAGAGAAATGCAGGATGGGTACTTCAGTACAACAACAACAAATGTTGGGACGGCCTGGCTCATGTTTACCATTCTGTTGAATTACCTCTTCTTTTAACAAACACTCTGTAGGACACTGTTTAGGGAACTGAGGAGAATAATTTCTCTCATTTGAAACGTTTACCATTCTTGCCTTGATGTAGGATTTTCAGCTGTTTTTCATATTTTACGTTTCATAGTGCCCCAAACTTTTTCAATCGGTAGCAAGTCCTGTTTCTAACATGATGCCATGTTAAGCTCATTAACTATGAGATGTTCCATCAGGTGCTTTTTAAATCATTCACAACTTTTCCATTCTTTTGTTGCCGCTGTCCCATCTTTTTTTTGAGGATGGCATCAATGGAAACAGGTTTCTAATTTTTTTACGACATGATTTCCCAGTTTCAATTTGTGACATTTTGTCGGCTTTCAATAAAACATTAGATTTCAAAGTTTTTAAATCATCACATTCTTCTTTTATTTAAATTTGAATAGTGTCCCAATGTTTTAGGAACTCGGGTCAAAATGAGCACGGACATTATTGTTGACTTATTGTTCCACACATTTAGATTGAACTTGACCATTTTAGCTCGTGTTTATAGCAATCAGTAACAGCACCCAACACATGTATAATTCACACCATTTATTTCATTTTAACTCCTCAAAAGAAGTTTGGAAACAATATTTTGGTCAATTATTTCGCCCCTATAATAATACTAATTGGTGTTGTATTTTATATCGTTGGAAAGCCTGATTAGTCACCTTTACAACGAGGTATAACTTGTAAGGATCGTGCATTCGTGGAATGAGCAACACAGCTAAACGTGTGGGTAGCGCCCTAAAAAAATGTGCCAAAATCCCCTGCAATGTTCTTCTGTTGGTATTCACTCCTGTTTTAAAGTTGCTTGGTGGAATGGATGATTGCACTCTCCCACAGTAACACGTTTTTTCCACTTTATTCATTTTACACTGTCAGGGACCTCAGTAGCGTGTGGAAGATCCATACACAGCCACAACAGCTTGGCCCCTCCTCCTCATGCTGGTCACCATCCTGGTCACATTTCGGAATGGGATGGCATCCCACTCCTCAACCAGGGGTCGTTGAAGGTCAACCAGCGTGGTTGTGTTGGTCACTCTGGCATGAACAGCATGCCCAAGATGATCCCACAAGTGCTGTCAATTAGGTGCCAATCAGGTGTCAGTCATACACCTGTAACTGACACACACATGGCAGGAGTGAATACCAACAGAAGAACATTGCAGGGGATTTTGGCACATTTTCTAAGAGTGCTACCCACACGTTTAGCTGTGTTGCACATTCCATGAATGCACGATCCTTACAAGTTACACCTCGTTGTAAAGGTGACTAATCAGGATTTCCAACGATATAAAATACAACACCAATTAGTATTATTATAGGGGCGAAATAAGTGACCGAAATAACGTTTCCAAACTTTTTTTGAGGAGTTTATTTCAAACATATTAAATCAAATAATACAATATAAAAGGCATCAACAAGACTAGAAACATCATACTTCATGAAAAGACTCCATGTATAACTGATCTATGTCAGGAAGTGAAAAACTAGTCCTACCCTTTTTTTTAATCTTTATCAAATCAATGTAGACAAAGACGGAGCCTACAGACGGAGTATACAGATTACTAACAAAGCAACAAAAATGTAACAACAAACTGAAATCATGTTTTTCAGTAAATTCCAGTCTGAGTTCTTTATACTCAGTCTGAGCTGAACTTCTACTGACCCATTATTCTGCTCTACTGGCCTACACCCTCGGGCCCATTTGACAGAGCCTCGCTTTAACCCCTCACACCAGTACTGATTGAAAACAGCGGTGACCTCCATCTCCACTGCAATTACAGTCATCATGGCTCACAGCACCCATTCACAGCAGGCTCCTTATGCACTGTCCTTCAGTTTATGAATGATAGATGACACTGGCAGGAGAGAGGGATGAAGAGAGGGAGAGCTCAACCTAATAATGTGGAGGAATATGGGTTAGGGCTTCAGTTCAGGAGTATGAGCTCACACTGGGGAGAAGAAAGCTGAAGAGTGTGGGTGTTATTAAGACATGTGTGAGACATATATAAATACATGTATCTCTGCCTGAATTAGTGCATGCTAGATTATAAAAGAGACTTTTCTGAAATGAAAATTGCAGCATTTAAGTATGCGTGTATGCGTGGATGCTGGTATACGTGAGCGGGTGTCCTGTAAGTAGGTGAAGCGTGTATGTGTGTGTGTGCACAACAACGGGGTCACACATCAATCACCATTCAGACATCTCATGCAGTCAACCCGACAACTCCTTGCAGTAATCTCTCTCTGGGTATTTGAGGTGAAAACCCACAGACTGACAGGTTGTGTGATGTTGACCTGTGAAATGCTGCTCGCCTCCGATAAATTCTGCGTCTAACCTGTAGCCTAAATCCTGTATGTGAGATATTTATAGAGAACATGCTGGGCTCTTTTTTTCTTTTTTTCGAAAAGGAAACTTAAGTGACACACCCAACTTCAGCTGGGAAGTAAGAAATAGAGACACCGCCTATTTCCTGTCAGTGATAGGCGAGCAGAGGTGGAGTGCAGAGTAGAGAAACTGCGAACAACAGAACTCAGAGGCTCAGACGGTTAGGGATGGAGAATATATGGAGAGGAAATACTGAACTAAAAGCTTATTCTGACATTTCAAATATACAAAAGGGAATAGAGAAGGAAGAAAATCTAGAACGGTATCATAGCTGAAATCATTTTTAGTCTCCAGATTTAAGTTAGAATCGTTTGACCCAGTAGTTAATGTTTTCACAGCCCATCTTGAATCTGTACTTTAAAACCACCAAAGAACCAGCCAGAACCATCTTTAACAAAGTGGTATAACTGAAGCAGCAGTGCAACAAGCCTGGTACTGATCTGCAGCTGATGACTGGACCCTGTCGTCATCATTTCAGCTTTTTTTGTACACTGAAACTGAAGCTATCTGAGAGAAACATCTAGACGTAATAAATGTAAGCTAATCATTGGACGACAGACCTCTGACTGCCCTTCCTGCACACTCGCAATCTCGTTCTCAGTGTAATCTCATTTGTAAACATCTGTCTGTCTGTTCAAACTCTGCTGTGTGCGTTTCAGAGAGCAGATGGAACAGCTGTAGTTTCACAGCTGTATATTTAGTAGTTTCTCCTCAAAACATCTGCACTTTACTGATGATTAGTCCCTGCAGTCAAGTCGAACATTCTTTCTTCACCCTTGTTGAAGTATAATTGGCAAGATGTAACTGTGATGAAGTCTGTGTTGAGATTCAAAGGCGTGCCGGCAGATGTGTGACTTCATACATCAATGATCTCATTGGTTTGGTTTGGCTCATTGCTAGGTAGCAATAACAACTAAGTGGAAATAAACTTTCAGTTTCGAGAGTTCATGTTCACGTGTAACAGTTCTGTGTCTTTATCTTTACACGAAACTTACACTCAGGTATAAAGATGTGATCAATCAGAATGGAGGCATATATGGGTCATTCACGATGACAGGACTCATTTTTGGGGAAAATGTGCAGCTGAATCAGAGGGCAAACTGGCAGACAGCAGGATTTGGGAAATGGAAAAGAGCAGTAAAGAGACTCAAGAGGAGGTTTTAAGTGTTTTTTTGGATCACATCAGAATCCCAAGCAATGGTTGCACTCTTGAACTTAAAGCACACACATGCAGGAGAAATAGTCTGCAACAGCCCTGCTTTGAAAAAGAAAACGCGCTGTTGTTTTCCATTTAGCAACCAGCATTTCATGTATAATTTTGTGACAGCCTCCTCTGCTGCAGGCTTTTTAATCCTGCAGAGATGGGACTTGGATTTGGCAGCAATGTTTGGCTACCTTCTCTCTCTATAATCCCGTTTTAACTCTTTCAAGCCGAGACAATTTACACTGTGTGAGCCAGAAAAATACTTGGCAACAACGAGGTAAGTGAAAATTCAATTTCTTGGACATGTCACTACCAGAATAATCAATTTAGCACTGAGGACATGGTGTACCTGTAGAGATGGATGTAAAAGTGAATTCACTTTTTTTCAGTCCAATCCATCTGTGCCTGATATATCTACTTTGAGAGGACTACTTCACTAACCCTGATGGACGATGATACCCTAGTTAGAGCGAGGAGAAGCACTTAAAATCAGAAATTGGATGAATCATTCCCTGTTATCTCTTTATATGGAAGGAAACCACTCTTATATACTGGAAATTGGTTATCCATTTTTCTTAAATATATTGCACAGAGATATCTTCATGGAAGGCAGTAATATGGATAGTTTTTCATGTGTAACAGGAAGAAAAAAGTGAATACTAATTTCATGATGACTACATCAGTTTTCTTGTTTCTGCTCTGTTTGTAGTACTGAACATATTAGCTTCACTGGTACACTTAGAGTTAACATGGAATTGGCTGTAGTACATGTTAATTTACTTTTTAATCACAGTGCCACATACAGTTGAGTTGTTATCCTTACTTTTCAGTTCAGTTTGTACTGGATTGATATTAAGTGTTCACATCAGTGAGGCTACAGGGAGGGCTGCAGCCAACTATGAATTGTGTAGGTCGAATTAGATCTTAGAATGTGAAGCCTATTCAGCATTGTGTTTTTCAGGAGAGTCCTGGCCAAGATAGCAGCATAAAAAGGTGAGTCACCACGTCTATTTGTTTTAGATAGGTGGAGAACTCCACTTATGCTTCATAACCTGATAAAAACCTTACCATTCATGAAAACTGATAGGTCAGATAAGGTTGCTCTTACAGTGCTCCGTGTACAATGTTGCAGCAAGCCGTAAGAAAGACAGATGTTGGACTTTCAAAATCGAATCAACTCATGCTCATCTTGAATGATGTTAGAAAAGGCAACCCTAGTTACAATGTCCTCTGAAGCTACTGTATATGAAGCAGAAATTAAGGGATTAGGGGGAATAAAGCACCAATGACCAGACCCTAAAGATCGATAACAGACTTCAGTGGATCTTCAACAGACTGCACCAAACTGTCCTCCGTCCTGCAGTCTATGGAGTAAAGCTGGAGCTAAATATATGCTAACCAGGCGAAAGAGCTGGCGTCAGGATTTCACTTCATCCCTGACAGGCTTAATGAAACACACAGGGAGGGGACAGTCAGGGACATTCACTGGCTGACAGGAAGCGTGGCCGCATGAAGCGCACAGAGACATAGAGACAGGACTGCTGATTAAGCAAGGGGGGCTGAAGAGGGGCTGTGGAGGTTTGGCAGCTCCAGCATGATCCATGCCCCCCATGCCATATCTGTCTGTAGGGCACATTGACATCAAGACACTGAAACATACCAGCTGGTTTGTTAAAATTAATAGTTTAAATCTTCATTTGACAGTCCTCGTAATTACATGGAGGAGATAAAAACAGCTTGTTACCCTGAACACCCCTACATAGCATACTTTTATTTTCCACAGCACATTATCAATACTGTGACAGAAACTCCTGCTCCACATTAAACACCTCAAAGCAAATGGATTGTGTCCTGTGAGGGACCAGGTTTCTTTTAATTCAAATATCTGTAGAGTTCCTACAGTGGGCAAATTTTCCTACTGGTTGTTAAACTTGTGGCAAAACTGGTGTTACTGATAACATTGGACATGGCACTGTGTTAATATGGGTTCAAGCAAATAGAAAACCATATGCCATGTTTGTTGGTGAGAGCAGAGTGCCGGTATACAGTATGTTACAACTTTTTGTTGTCTTCTGAGACCCTCAGTGGCACGAAAAACAAACAAACAATCCAACCGTTAAAAAAAACAAAGTAGCCTGAAGTTTCCCAAATTGCCTGTGTCTTCTCCTGGTGTATTGGAGCTGCTAGCAGTCAGTTGTACATTTTCTTCAAATTCAAGTTTCTGTCGTCTACAGCTCTTTTTCGATTGTGAGTTCCGACACAGTGAAGCTCCGCTCTCATATCTCCTTTGTACGTTTTCATTGAATCCGCAATGGCATGATATTGCCGTACCAGTGTGTGATTTTCATATTGCGCTTTGGTGTTGCAGAAAAATGCGAGACTCAATGCGGTAGCATCACATATGCAGACACTACGCCTTGCCAGCTCTGACATTTTCAAATGATCCCGTCTCACTCCTGTTAACGCCTCTGTTACCACCTCAAAACGATAATCAGCGTTGGACTTTGTCCTCTCATTAACCCTCTGTGATTTTACACTGAAGACAAGACATTACAGGGGTGTAAATATGCCGGGGGTTTGGATCAAAAAGGAAAATGGCTGAGGGAAAAATATTCATTCATTGTTCTTTCACACAGTGAATTGAAACTGTAACTACAGGGGAATGCAAAGTTTTACTGACAGAAGTTCAGCAGTGATATTCAGACTGCCTATTAAGCCCCAATATATACACCCCTTTGATCGCCTTCAATCTGAATATCAGGGAGTCCTTATGGGGGGACAAAGTGATCCCCCCTCTGTACTGTCTTCGGAGGTAGAAAGAGAGCCGTTACAGAGGTGACACTGTATCAGTGGAGCCGGTGGGGGAGCGCAGCGTTGTGTATTTGTGCATGTCTGACTGTGTGTGTATGTGGAGCTCCCGCTGTGCCGTGCTTCAATATGAATCGCAGAATCAATATGAACGTAAAAAGACATCATGATGGCTAAGCTTAGTAGGAACATTTTTGTGAAAAAGCAGTCTGAAAAGTTCCACTGAAATAGTGTAAGCGAGTGTAAATATTTGGTAAATTAAGTGTTTTTATTAGAGATCAGAAAATTGTGTTGGTACAACATGACCTTGAAATATTTATTAAATGGGAACATTTAGAGTTTGCATTAACTTCAAAATCTCGTAACATAAGACAGTATATTAGTAATGGATGCCTTTTTTTTTTTTATATCAGCCTGACCATGTGCCTGTTGCACATTAGCCATTTGTATCTTACAGGTAGGTATGTGGAGTGTACCTGGGAGATGTGGTTGATGGAGGACTCCATGCGACGTAATTGTGACGCCTGGATGTCCAGCAGCTGCAGCACATTGTTAGCTAAGGCATTGATCTGGTAGGCCACACTGGCCAGAGACTGAGTGGTGTAGGCCTTGGTCTCCTCCAGGGCCTTCTTCTTGTCTTGAGCCTGGCAGAGAGAGAGAGAGAGAGAGAGAGAGAGAGAGAGAGAGAGAGAGTGAACAAAAAAAAGGTTGGGAAAGAGAAAATACATGTCAGAAAATCAGTGGAAGGAAATGTGGGTGGTAGGAATGGAGAAGTTGGCAGAGGGAAGTAAGGTAAGCTGCAGAACACTCAATAGGAAATGCTGCAGTCTCATTGTTACTCTCCTCCCCGTAGTGTGAGCAGGGAGTGAACTGTATCTGACAGCCACATTCATACTCTACTGTTTCTAAAGCTGTGTAAAGATCTGCAGGCCACTGAACAAGTGTAAATGTTTCTCAGAGGGGAGGACGCTGTGGATTCAGAGCAGCCTGGAATTGGACAACATAACTTCCAAATAGCTAAGATGGACGACAGGGGACAGGTGCATGGTGGGAACTCAGCCCTGTGCGCAGGAATGCCAAGACATTTCATAGGATCCCAAATCTCCAACCCGGCTGCGCAAACCATCTGTTTCTGGATGCCTTTAAATAGCGAAGGGACTGAATGAACATATTTATAGTTTGGAAACAAAACAGGGACAATGAGGCTGCACAAAGATCTCTCCAACATGGGACAAATCATTATGGTGGCTTTTTTTTTTTTGAGAAATTCCTCATTCAGAATGTCAACATTCACAAATGATCACAAGTGTAAAATCATTTTCTTGCACAAAAATAAATGAGCAAGAAATGCTAACCCATGTAGCTTGTCTTATGCTATGACCTGCAAACGTTTATAGTATGTTATCTACAATTGTTGCCATTAGACAGTACATCACATTTAAACTAGCCATTCATTTAATTTATTTTGATCCGTTTCGCAGATGATTGGCCGATCACTTAAGCAATATTTGTCTCAAATCTCACGTCAGAGGATGGTTTAACTGACAAAAAACCCCTTATGGAGGGAGATTAAGATGTCCCACAATATGTTTGGTCACTGAATCCCTCACAATTGTAAATGGTATAACTGCAGCTGTTCTGTGAATTTAACACTTTAAAAATGTGAAGGCTCATCTGGATAGTGTTATGCATGAGAAAAGTATTTGTATCAAAAACTTAAACGTTTGGCTGTGTTGTCTTGCCACGGATATACAGCAAATATTTAGTTTAGGGAGTAAAAAATATTCTCTTACCAGCCCCGAGTTTAATGAGTTTAATATAAATTATATGACGAATACCAAGCATGGCTAAGCAAACCAAAAAAGAAAAAAAAAAGCAGAAGTGGGATACTGTTACCTCCAATGTCAGAAATATGGCTCATTATGTTATGTGCCTAATTACGCTGCCTGACATCCTGCTTCAGCATTAATACAAAGCTAAGTTTATCATCTTGGTTTTTGCTTTAAACTTGTGGCACAGATATGACGATGGTATCAATATTCCCAACCTCAGACAAACAATGCTTTTAAAAATGTGAAACTGTTCCTATCAAAGAGCTCACAGCCATTGAGTTGAATCTGCTGAATCTGAAGCCGTTCGTCACCATACTTTTTGTGCCTTTTTAGTTTCAAAGTGCTAATCCAGTATCTCATAGATTATGTGGGGGCAACAAAGACTTCAGCTACAATTTAACAGAACAAAACAATGTGGTAGGTGTGAGTGGTAGCAGGAGGCTAACAGCCAGCAGACCATTACAACAGGACCACCTGCCCACCTGCTACTCTGCAAACCACCTGCAGCTCCATTATCTGATGCAGATGTCTGGTGAGTGAGGGCTTCAGGCCGGGTCGACCCGTGCGGACCTTAGACTGCCAGTTTGTCAAACATGGAGTCATTCCGACTCTATCCACTATCATATCCCTACAATAAAGGCACAAAAAGCCCAAAAATAAATCTGGGGGGCCGCCCCCCAATATAATGGTAGGGGAAACACTGGAACCAGTACATAGACAAAAACAAAAAGACATACTGCATAGACACAGTGTAATCTCTTAAACAGCCCAATGCATAAATGAGAGTTAAAAACCTGTGAACTGAGATTTAAACAGAAGTTAAAGTTTAAGTTTCAATAGAATTCAATTTAGTCCAAAAAGTCTGAAATAATCCTGCACAGGCGGACTACATTTCCCTACATGGATCTCTCCTACTCGTTCGCTCCTGCTTTGAGATATAATGGTTTAATAGCAAACCTACAAAAGCTAACCTAAACAAAGCACTTACAGAAGACATTTCTGAGATCATGTCACACTGAGCCCCAGGTCTGGTAGTGAAATATTATGAGCCTCATGAGTCATGAATGAAGCGGCCATCAGTCAGAGAGGTATCATGTGAGTTACCAGGGGGGATTTTGGTGGGTCAACATGAAGTTGATTCATGGGATTTCTTCTAACATCTCTGACTACACATATTGAACGATAGAGAAGCTGCATCTCTTAATTTTAGGGTAAACATTACAAATTCAGAAAACAATTAAGCAGTTAGGAACTTAAACTTTGATACTAGTAAATATTAAATCATATATAAACCCATTTTCAATACAAGGCAACAAATATTGGGTATGTCTTGTTTTTTTATTACCAGAAAATGCAGGCAAACTCTTGAACACTGTCTAAGTTGCACAAATATGTTGGCAACGATTCAATATGGAAATCTGACTTTGCTGTTTTGTAGAACTATCAATCATTAAATGAACAGAAATTGTATTGTTTAAAAAAAGGTTTCTAAAATGATTGAGTTTTGACAACCATACATACAACAACACAACCGGTAAGAGTGCCTTAAATCTGAGAGTAGACACAAAGCCTGATATTTTGCACTTGGTCTACAATAGAGGTGACTGGTTCATATGGCCTGAAGACTGACTGTATAGGATAGTTTGTGTGAGGTATCCGTGGCTTTTTGTGGTGCTTTCATCTTACTCTCTTATAAATGTTGCTTGAAGGTTTCAGATCCAGCTCGATGATTTTGCTGCTCATTCTTGTGATCTTGTTTAGATGATACTTATTTGAAGCATTAAACCACAAGATAGTGAAATAAGCTAATGGATTCAATATAGCAACAGTATAAAGATAGTAAAACTGGCTGGTGGACCTGAAGTTTAAGTAGTTATTAAAAATAACAGGTGTTACTGACATCTGAAAAAAATGGCTTCTTGTGCAAAATGGTCAGTTAGAAAAAAAAACTACCATAGGACATAGTCATTGGTCGTGGTTTAGATATGCAAACCCCACACTGGATCAAAATGTAGACCAGTGCTCATGTTAAGATCTCACATTGACAGCAATGTCCCTTTGTATCTCAAAAGCAGCATCACGTTCATTTTTCAACATCACAAAAGATATCACCCAAAGAAATGCTATTTTAGTACACAAAGGCCCAAAGAAAGGTGCCAACAAAGCGTCTTTTATGCAACGTATCATTGTGTAGGTGACGTTTTATTCAAATGGCTCATTTCAAATATCTCATCCAAAAATAAAACTATCAATGTTTCCCTCCAGAGTAGATTTAAACATCAGTGCAACATTGCTAGTGTGTTGTATGACAGTTTGCTGTTCAGCTGATAGTGTGAATACAAAAACTGAATTACTAAATGATATCCCCACAGGATTATGATGATCTGTCACATCTACACTACCAGGTATTATTTTAGGTCCAGGCAGTATGAGACTAAAGAGATTTGTTTAGGATATAGAGACATATCCTACATCTAATACTACAGTATTACATCTGAATATTAGCTATCTGGCCTCCTGCTCAGCCTCCTTACTGTTTATTTCCTGTTGTGCTAGGAAAACGTGTGCATGCAGCTAATGTTTTTAATGTCCCTGAAGAAATCATTATTCAAGAGAAGCCGCATGCATCTTCATATTCCAGCCAATATTCCTCACACTGCAGCAGAGATAGGCACAGTACATATCTGAAGACCAGCAGTGAGGGGGATGAAAAGCATCTTACTGTCACTAGTCAAAAATACATTAAGAATGAACAAGAACCCAAAGCATTTGTAAATAATATTCTCAAAGTAAAATAAGCATCACCTATGCTGATAATTAGATTTCTTCAAAGCAATTAAAGGAGACAAATCTTTCATGACTTCAGATGTTCTGGTCAATAGTGCATGGAAGTGCCTATCACAGTGTTTGTCTCCCTCAATCAATGGAAGCAACAATAAAAATAGTTGATGAATAATGTCTCTTATATGAAACACATCATGAAGCTCACAAAGCACTGCTACTAGTACTACTGGTTTCACAACAACAGGGGTTAGTGGGAGAGGTAAGATCAAAACCCACCCAGCAGCAATTTTTCACCCAAACATATTTCTCTCATTATCCACTGCAAACACTCAACAGCTTTGTCTACAAACTACCCACCTTATTTCTTGTTTGTTGCTGTTTGTCACAGCAACAAGTCAACAACAAATCTGTTTGTTTTCTTGACTGACAGTTAAAGGACCAACGATCAGTAAGTCCGATTTAAACTTGTCTCTTCAATTTACAAAACCTCACACATGTGGGGTTACCATCCCTCTGTCTTTCACTGTTTAACATGATCTTTATTGATTTATCAATTCAAACATTTCATCTAAGTTAAATTAAAGACGTTGCTCAGTATTTGAAGCATTTTTAATTAGAGTGAACATTTTGAATAAATTCATGTCCTTGCCTGGTTTTACCCATAAGTTTACAAACTATTGTTTGCCCAAGTAGTTTAAAAACTACTGGGGCAACGTTTGATACCTACTAGAGGTCGGAGTAAAAACCGATACAGCACAGTATCGCAATATTTTTTTAAGTGATATTATATCATCTCATGGCCACCAAGTATCGATATTTTGATTCAATTAATAGCAAATATTATTTTTAAATTTGTAATTGTTGAAGGGGTTGCACAATTATTTTATAACAAGTTGCATTGTTAAACATTACTGCAGTTGTACAGTTGTCCGTACATGTTTGTGTTCAGTTTGTTCAATTAGGGTGAGGGTTGTGAGGTGCATGCAGCCTTTACAGGGTTGTACTTTTATCATAGTGTTGGTCTGGGGGCTTAACTCATTGTGTAGAAATATAAAGACTGAAGTGAGATGAACGGACTGAGAATGTTCTTTTATTTGAAAAAACAAAATTCTCGATTTAGTTTAATTTTGTGGACATAATATGCAGTTAAAAAAGTTAAATCGCAATATATTGTATCGCAAATTCTCTGCATGTCGAAAATGTTTAAAATCGCAATGACATCGAATCGTGACTCAAGTACCGTGATAATATCGTATCGTGGTGCCTCTGCTGGTCCACACCCCTAAAATCTATCTAGTAGTGACATTCAGGGTCAAACTTTTAACCTTGTGTTCATGACTAGATGTGGCTACAAACCTTATAGTTAATGTCAATACTACTATCCAATAATTAACATTTAAAACTCCCCCATGTACAAATCGATAAATCAGTCACCCTGGGGTCAAACTGTCTGGCAATTCAGTTAAGAGGATTAAATTGCACTGAAATTATCTTGAAATAACATCTGGTAAAAGCACAGCTATTAGGCATACAGATTTCAGATGATTTTAAGACAGTTTTCTCCATAGTGATAATGGCTAGAGCACACTACAACACATTTACCATGAAGAGCTGTTTATGCGTGTCAGTAGGCATGCATTCAAACTGTGTAACCTACATTACATTTCTGATGACAACCAGGGCAATGTGATCTGACGCGTAATCACAACGGCACAACTGTGGTCTTTCTCAGCACCACAGTCAAAAAAATTAGAGCACAGTGGGGCTTCTGGTGCGTGGCGATCTGTCAGCAGACGCTGTCGTTCACACCAGACCGTTTAACTCAGTGTCGTACTGCGCTGTCAGCTCACACTCTCACCCACTCTCAACGAACTCCCTCACTGAGGACAAATTAACAGGGTGATGATGAGGTTTCTCATGAGTAACTTTAATGGGTGGAAATCCCCTGTTAAGGTGTTAATATTTTATCAGGCAATGGTTCATTGTGATTTTCTCTGAGGAAGACCCCAGTTATTAAATGTTCCTTTTTGCCTGCCCTATCAGATACTAAATTGTGAGACTGAGTTTGACCCATTATCA
The DNA here is from genome assembly GCF_963930695.1 of Labrus bergylta. Classification (NCBI taxonomy): domain Eukaryota; kingdom Metazoa; phylum Chordata; class Actinopteri; order Labriformes; family Labridae; genus Labrus; species Labrus bergylta. The sequence continues at coordinate 14,429,167 of NC_089198.1, forward strand.
GTACCAGAAAATATGAAAATATGTATTTTAAAAGCTGAATACTACTGACACAGTCATAACGGAAATAGGACATCGTGTCTAAATCTAGAAATGAAAGATTTTGAAAGATTTGCAGTGGAAGAAGGTTATTTTTCTCCTGGAATGATAAACTGTGAATGTAGTTCAATATTGTGCTGAATCTTTTTTTTAGGCTGTACAGAAGGAATTTTAAATCTTGGGATTTGTAACAAAACCTTTAATGAAGAAAAATCCTGCTGTTGGACATTTAAAGAACTGAATAACATTATTCACGTTATTTGGAGATTGAGAACTAACACACCATTCAAGGAAAATCACAAAAACACAAGTACAACATGTGTGATCCTCTCAAGTATGCACCAAATTTGGGAAATCAGTGCTTGTGATAAGTGATTTATCATCCTGTCTTTGCAAACTACAATCAGACACACCTTTCATCAGCATGTGTATTTGACTGTAGGCAAATGGTGAATGAACATGCTCCTTGTCAGCACTGTGTTAGTATGCACATCCTATTTGCATCATGAGTAGATTGACCTCACATCTAGAGCCTTACATGACTTGTAATTTCCCTTAGAGCATTTAAGGACATGGCCAATCTAAAATAAATCTCACAGATGAGAGATGATTGGAGTATTTGTTAATAGATCATACAAATGATTAAAACCCTTAGCAAAAGCGTTATAACAGTTCTAGTCTAGTAGCCTAATCATCGGCTTGTCCAGTTAGTTTGTAGTGACTGAGCGTTACCTTGTAGCTTTCCTTTTATTTTTCTTGTCACATAATTTGACCCCCCCCCCCAAAAAAAAGCCTTCTTTTGAGATTTGAATGACCAATTTGGCTTTTAGTACATTTCATTCGCCATTTCTTTCGTTTATAGCACTATTGTGTGATCCTAGTATGTGATTTGCGTCCCTTTAAAATGATCGAATCAATACATCAAATGTGAAAATGTATAAAAATTTGGTGTTTTTTTTTCATATTCTGTCACATGTACATATCAGAGAATGCAGTCAGTATCAAACCATTGGTCATAACAACGACACACCCTCTGAACCCCCCCCAACACCACCACCACCCCCAGCAGCTTTCTTCTTATCCAGTGTAGCCTTTTAAATGTGAACGGACTAGTCGAAACAAGAAAACCATGAAACACGGCCACAGAGACACATCTGAATCAAAATACCGGGAGATGAAGGCCACTCCGTGTGGTAGGTAGCGGTTTTAGGTTCCCTTTCGTTACGACCAGCATTTCCTGTCCCTGTGGTTTAACTCACTTCTACTACAACACACCGCAGACACGACGGAGATAACTCACAAATTTACCAAATTTAACGACCTTTAAGCGTCTCTTACCTGGACATAATTGTTTTCACAGTATTCCGCAACCCGGGACAGGTTCTGGTAGCTTTCCACAAGGGCTCTTTTGCCGGCAGGGATTTCCTCCTCTAATAGCATTTGTAGCTCTGCCATCTTACATCCCTTTGCATTTCTCTCCTCTCTCTGTCCTTTTCACTGAGGCGAGGCGCTGATGCTGTGCTGTGTAGCTGAGTGAGGGGCTCCCCCGCCTGGCTTTGTGGGGCTGCTGGTCTCTCGATTCACAACCGTCTGTGACAAATGGCAGCTACGTTATGAACGGAGGCCTGTGATTGGCTGAGAGACTGAGGAAGAAGCGCAGTGGACCAATTATCCATCATCAGCGTGTTGATGACGTTTCAGTCCATAACAGAAAAAAAGGAAAATAAGATAACGATAACGAACAAGAAAGTGTGATTAAAATAATTTAAAATAATAATGGAAATGTCTTTTATACAAAATAAAAATTATGTATATAACTCATGTATATATTCTTTAAACTGGTGAAAAAAAAAAAAAGTTAAACCACAAAATGTCACACGGTCTTAAAACGAGTTTCTTTTTTATTTGATATATTTTCTTTATGAATGATTTACATTTATCTGCTTTTATTCATTTCCACTGAAAAATGAATATTTAACCAACAAAAACAAACAAATACAAATTTGTCAAAATATGTGTTTAAAAAAAGGCAACAGAAAACAAGCAGATGTATCAGTAAGATTAAGTTAAGTTTATTTTAATTGTAAGCAAATAACTGTTAACATCAAAATGGCATCACATTCCTCACCTTAGTAGCATTCATAAATTGAATAGATTGCCTTAAATATTCAGGGATGGCTTATTTTCAAAATATTTTGTCATCATAATCTAGATACATAATCTAAATAAATAAGTCGTTTAAGTATTTGTAATGATGGTAACAAAAAGCAGTATCCTAAATAAAATAAAAAAGCATATTTCAGAAGAAAACTACAAAAAAAAACTTCATTTCCCATGCATCACCGCGGTTTAAATACCCTCTCCGAGGGGTTTCTGGGATTTTAAGGAGCAAAGCGATGAGTCTGAAGCGTCTGATGGTCTAATGAAGCCAACGTTTTACGACTGTTTGGTCGGTAAAAACTACATTTCCCAGATATGTTTAATCATCACCAAATGACTGTTTGCTCATCCTCCACTGGAGTCAGGATTGGCTTGCTGCTGCATATAGCAGACAGGTATCGGCTAATGAAGCAATTATCCCACCGGCAAACGGTAACTTTATGGTGAGTATCTGACAAATCAGCGATAGAAATGATTTATTTCTGTTTCATAATGTATCCTGTTAGCGCCACCCCGAGGGAAATGTATAAACTAAACCTACACAAAAAACATAAAAGCTTAAAGAGGAAACTGTCTGCCTTCATACATTAGAGGCTTTAAGCTTTATTGATGACCAAACACTGTTGACTTATCCCTTGCTGAACACGGCCTGAGCTGTGGATACTGCTTCCATGAATTGTTTCATGTTGTTGTTGAAGATGTGAGGACTCCATCCTGTCATCCTTGTTGGGAGTCAGCATGGCGCACGAGGAGGACAAACACAGCCTCGAGGCGAAATTTGCTGCTGCAGTTAGTGTGATCCGGAGTTTGCCCGAAGAAGGTGACCACTACTATCTATTAAACTTCATTCACATCTATCAATGTTTCAGTTAAGTGTTTGCTTATATGAAGTCAGCTCCTGTTGGTGTGTTTACACTGAGGGGCAGAGTATGAACTCTTGTCTTATTGATTAACTGAAGTCATTTTCTAGCCTAACTTGTGCATCATGTGTATTTAGCTGAATGCTTGTATTGTATGTTTTAATTTGCTTTCTTCATTTCTCAGGTCCTTTCCAGCCGTCTGATGACATGATGCTGATGTTCTATAGTTATTACAAGCAGGCCACCCTGGGGCCCTGCAACATCCCCAGACCAATGGGCTTCTGGGACACTCGAGGCAAAGCTAAATGGTAAACAGTTTTGTGTTAAAGCTAAGGTAAAACGTCAAATCCAGAGTCATGACTATGTCTTGAAATGACCCAGACAAACAGATTATGCATTTACAATTTACCACTTAACTTTGATAAACTATACTGTTCCCTTTATCGCAAAGTCTCCCCCCTGTAAATTTGAAGTCTGGGTCACAGTCACTTTGCATGCCTGGTATTTCTTATTCAACATATTTCTGCATTATACTGCAGGTACGTCTGATGGATATTCCTGCAGTATTACTTAGACTTAGACTTAGACTTTCTTTATTGTCATTCAAACTTGTACTTTACAGTGCAGATAAGAACAACATTTCGTTGCATTTGGCTCATTGTAGTGCAGGATAAAAACAGCAGCAAGTATTTACATAGAAAAATAAGGTGCAGATATAAATAGATATAAAAAGAAAAGCTATGTATAAAATTACTATACAGATAAATATATTGCACGTTTGTGACGTATACAGTATAGATTGAGTTGAATGGGGTTTCTGTAATACCTTATCTAACAGTAAGACATTAACACTTTTACTACTTCATGTTGACTAACAGCTTAGTAATGAACTATGACTTTGTGTTGCCAGGGATGCATGGAGCTCTTTGGGAAATATGACAAAGGAGGAAGCCATGAAGAATTATGTTGAGGACATCCAGCTGGTAGGTCCTTTCAAGAAAGAAAAAAAAAACATTAATAAAAGCAGCATACAGAATAATATGAAGTTGAAATTGGAGCACACAAATTCATTCAGGTTTTTTTTGGGGGGGGGGAATTTGTGTTACACACACAGTAAAATAGCCTATAGAACGTTTTACTTTCTTCACATTATCATGATATCTGTGTCACATTCAGTACACTAGCTCGCTGGTATTAGCATGAAGTTTTGCCAGCATCGAAGAGCTGCTAGCATAACTGTAGACATCTGGCTACATGTATATACTGAAGAAAAAACAACAGTTATTGAGGAAATAATGATTTTTTTCTTTCCTTTTTTAAAATGCACTTTAAATGTTATGTGTTTTTTAGATATTGGAGACTATCCCAATGTCAGAAGAGGTGTCTGACCTGGTGCAAAAGCTTGGCTCCTTCTATGCAGATGTGGATGGAGAGGGAAGAGGAAATGAAGAAATTGAAGAGAACGAAGTGGACAGGAGACCCTTCACCAGGCCTTTTGCACAGCATGCAGGTAGACTACATGTGTGAATTTCACAGAAGGGTACTTATGGCTCTAGGGGTACTTCTGCTCTTTCCAGGGGGTATGCAGAAAAACAAAGTAATATTTGTATAAAAAAAACACTCATTCAGCTATAACTGATCAATACTTACTGTGACCATGGAAGAGTATGCAAAAAGCTAAAAGCAAAGTGTTAAGAGGCACCTACAATTATGAAAGGTTCAGGATTAAAAGTTTGCTAAAAAACATAATTATGAAAGTTTAAAATCGCCTACTAATAAAGTTCTAGATAAATAGTTAGCTAGGTGAAAGAGTTAGCTCTTACATTGATTATTGTTGACTGTAGTAATGGATAATTTGTTAAATAACAGCTAAATGTAGTGGAAAATGGTTAAAATAGTTTGGTAGACATAAAGGATTACAGCTTCAGATAGAAAGCTAACAGTTCACATATAAGCTAGACGTTATATATCAACAGTTCATACATTAAGCCTTATGGATGGACGGCTGAAATAGATAGCTAACAGCTGAAAGAATAAGCTCAAAATAACAGATCTTTTCGAGCAATTTCAAGCTAATGGATCAAAATGATGCTTAATAGTGTATATTTAGATAAAATACTTATGGATCAGCGGTTCAGAATATTGGTTAATAGTCTATCTGTCTAGTGGTAAAAATGGCTGAGATAGTTCTCTATATTAATGATAAACACTTAAACTAAATAGCTAACAGTTTAATTATTTAGCCAGTTAAAATAACTGATATAAACAATTGATACAAATAGCTAATTAAATCATATTATAAAGGTCGACGTATTAAGCTAAAGTAATAGAAAAAAAATCAAAATAGTTAGCTAATGGTCGAAAAAGTTTGCTAAAAGATCAGAATATATAGTTTCAAAAGGTTAGCTAACAGACTGTTGAACTAGTTAGCTAAATAAATGGGTATACTTCTGGAAGAGGGAGCCAACTGATGAAATAATAAAACACAGGCTAATGTCTAAATGGTTGGAGTAGACCGTAATCTTTTGGAAAAAAGTTAGCTCTAGTACTAGCTAACAGTGGATATATAAGCTAAAGGTTAAAATATGAACCCAACATCAACAGCTTAACAGAACATTTGGCTAACCGTATGGATTAACGGCAAATATCTAAATGGAAAAGGATAAGCAGAGGAAATACTGAGCACAAATAATGTATTGATAATAATGTATTAAGCTAACTGTTCAAAAATTTAGCCACAAGTTAAGAAGCTTAAAATAGTTGACTGAAGTAATGGATTCAAACCGTTCAAAGATTCACCAATGAATCGACTCTGAATATTACACTCATGAAAAAGTAATGTCATAAAATCCACTAGTAAACCTGAAAGGTAGTAAAAGGGGAATCTGAATTCATCTGACAGCCGCTACATGAATCCTCATCAAAGAAATAATGAATAGAGTCTCTGGAGGGCTCTGCTGCTCGTGCTGGATATAGTACTGCTGTTAATCTTCTTAGTCACATTTATGATTCGGATTGGAATACTGAGCCTGTCTTACATGTCTTTTTATCACTAGATGAGCTGATCAGACCCTTTAAGAAACCAACAATGGAAGGCAAGTCTTTTGGTGTTCACAGTAGCTGTAGAGCTTTAATGAGTCCCTCAGTGTTAAAGCTTTGAAACCGTATTAAGTTTCACTTGTGTAGACGGTCATGTGTGTGCTCTAGTTAGTCAGTGTGTTTGCTGTTGGTTTGCCCCTGTATTCGCACTTTGCGGTGTAGATGTAGTGTTTAGAAGCTGTGAAACGCACATTTTTCTGTTAAACCATACTGTGGGTATGTCTTTGCTCTGTGTAGATTTGCATTGTGCAATGTGAAGGAGTTAATCGAGAGTGTTTCCCTTGCTGCTCAGGCTTTGGGGATCTGTGGGATGATGTTCAAAACCTCCAAGAACATGACAAAGACAACAGTGTTCATGGTGTAAGTGTCGGTAATGAGGAGGCAGGGGGAAGCAATGAAAATAGTGAAATGGAGAGAAGTGAGAAAAGCAGTGATTGGAGGAAAAGTGAGGAGGAGGAGGAGAATGGGGATGAAGAAGACAATACAGATGATGAAGACAAAGAGAAGGATAAAGGTACCATCAGTAGTTGTTGTTAGTTGTTTTGTGCTAAGAAATTTGCTGTGTTGTAGAGATTAAACACTTATAGTTATATAATTATTTACATGTCAATGGACCCAAGTGTTGCAATGAATGACATATTTCCAGACAGACAGTAGTATATTGAGAGTCTGTGCTACAAAAAAGCTGCTATAAATAGGCTCCAGTGTGCCAACTGTGTATAAATAAGCTACTTAAAATAGTCCCAAACAAATGAAGAATTGATTCCACGTTGATAGGAAGAAACATGGTCTTTTTAAAATGAATTTTCATCACATGACCGTTTTTGACCTGAAACACACACAAAGAAAAGCCTGGAACAGATGACAATTTTCTCTGTCATCTTTTTTTCCGCTCGCTCTCTTTTCTCTGTCTCTCTTTTTCTCACTCTCTCTCTTCCTTGTTGTATTGGCTCCAAGGCTGGAGTCCTGACCCGAGGCTGCTGATGGTGGAAGACAAGAGGGGGAGGTCTGACACCAGGGGGTCAAGCAGCAGCATGGAACCCAGCATGTCCTCCTTCACCAACGGGACACACAGCTCCCTCAACAGCGAGGTGGAGGAGGAGGAGCTGGCCTGCTCTGTGGAGTCCAGCGTGCAATATAACCCGTATATGACCTTTAATGGACACCTGAGTGGTAAGAGAACACCTACATGCAACAAAAAAAGTTTGTATGATTGGAAAACACTACCTGTACCTGTTCTGACATTGCATACTTCAAAATACTACTGGATCACATTACATGAAAACATGAACCAATATTAACATATTTTTTCCTGTTCCAAGTTTATACGGCACATTTTTAAGCAAGCACTTGACATTTTATAATACAGCCAATACTAAGCAACATTAGTATAGATTTAGAGTCATGTTTTTACCCATGTGGCAAGTGTTAGTTACATATCAACTATCTTCTTAGCTTTCTTTTAGTCTCCACTAACTTCTGAGGCAGAAACCCATCACTCTTTCTGGTTATTGCTTTGGTATGTTTAGTTAGTATCTGCAAGCTTTATTCTTCGTTATTTGGTGCCTGGAAGAAAGTGATGTGTGTTTGTTTTTAGATTGCAAAGACAATGATATTGGAACAGAAACACTGACCTGAAATAGTAGGTTTGTGGGTAAAAAAAACTAAATCAATGTCCTGAAAGCACTAAAACGCTTCATAAAGCTGATCCAGTGAGGCGTTGGATGATGCCATTCTGTCTGTCAACACTTTGAGCAACCCTCTTCATATACTTTCGTTTGAGCCTTTCTTTCTCAGAACATCAGAACATTTTTAGTATTGAAAATTATTCTCTAAAATGCTAAATGTAGATGTAAATTCAAAGGCCCAAAACAATGGGTAGCAAGAAGTTGTTAAGAAAATGTATCATATATGTAGTTTATGTGTTCTCTGTTCATGATGGTTCGCTTTGTTTTTTCTTCTTAGGTCGTAGTGATGTTGTCCCTGAGAAGAACTTCCGCCGATCCACAGACTCGGATAATGAGGAATTCTGCGACTCAATGGAGCATCTGGCCATGGACGAGGTGTGGTTTACCTCTTCCAGAGCGAACACCACACCAAAACAATCATTCTGAAGTCTTAGGAAAAATACTGATTCACTTTCAATCTAAGAGCTTAATGACAAGATCCACTCCACCGTCATGTTTACACGCTAACTCTGCAGCCAGCTACAGTCAGGAGACAGTTAGAGATCTACCAGCACTCTAAAACGACACAAGACTTCAAATGATTGATCAAGGAAGAAAACAGCACAACAAAACCCTGTGAAAGAAAAATGTTAATGCACTGTTGTACAGACTTTGTACTAAACTACCATAGAGGTTTAGTGCTGTAAAGGTGCATGTAGGTGTAGTTTTGAACTGTAGACTAGCTGATCTCCTGCTCCTAGAGTTGAGCAGAACTTAACTGATCCCTAGTTTTAGAATAGTTTAATGAAGAGTGCTATCGATTCTCTCAGTCCTGGGAATATGAATCCAAATTGTATAATTCCCAATATGTTTCTCCCTTTGAATCATGTCAGGTGGATACAGAAACTCACAAAGTAAAACACAAATGGAATTGTTCTCACCTAATTAAAACTGCTGTTGACTTTCTCCTCCATCTGCCAAGGGACTGTGTTCGTCTAAAGCTCTGACACCTGGATCAAGAGTTGCCTCAGTGAGGCAAAAGGATCTTTGGTTTGAGAGCAACTCTACTCTGAATGGAGAAGAGGATCAGATACTCATGGGAGATCTCTACTTTAAAGATGGGATTAGTACAATTCAACGCAACAGCTCTCTTTCGAGAAGAGGGAGAGGTGAGAGTGCAGTCATCACCTTTTGATTTAAACTGACACGGTGTCCTTAATTTACCTTTCCTCTAAGAAGCACACTTAGTTTACCCTCCTAAGTATTAAAAGGCACCAGATGTTTTTGAGACAAGTTACATGTTGTAAGCACTTAGCTTTCACATTCTGATTTAGTTTCAGGTGTTCAGTCACCGAGGGCAACCTGCAGCTCTCAGCGGTGTGTCAGTGTAGATGCTGCCCGCTGTTGTGTGTCACAGAGCAGACATGCTGCGAGGGCTGCCAGGGGAAACGTCAATGAGCAAATAGCTACAGCTCTGCTCAGGCTGCAGCACGATATGGCTGCTGTGCTGCACAGGCTGCGTGCTCTGGAGGTGCTAACTGTGTCACAGGTAAGAGACGTGAGTGTTTACCATGTTGTGTACACTATGATGATAGAGAGATTGTTATAACTGTTTTTTTGGCACTTTCTTATCGGTGCAAAAGACCTAAATATCACTCTGAAAATCTCTCTTATCGTGTATTTACTTATATTTTTTTTTTATTTTTGAAAAAACAAATTACAGTCAAGAAAATCTTCACCAAGACAGGAGGACCCTCTTACAGTAGCACAAAAGGTCGTTTTCATTTTCTTTAATTGATGTTATATGTTTGTAATCAGGAAAACAGAAGTGTCATTTAAATGTTTATGTCTTTATAGTTTATGAGACCTTCCTGGTGGCCCTTTGACTTCTGTCCACTCACCGTGGTGTTGACGGCACTCTGGCCTTTGATTTCCCATTGGCTTGTCCAGCTGTATTTACAACGAAGGAGAAGGTAAGGAAACTATGGCAACTTATTATCAGTTTTTTGTCTTTGTTTAAAGCAATACTTGGGAATACTTAACCTCTATTTCTGCTCTTCTCTTTACAGGAAGATAACTTGAATAACCTGAAATCCATCAGCAAAGAACATGAACCTGAGATGAAAATGTTGCACTTTGGTTGCTTTATGGCTTTTTTAAGCCATAATCAATATCAGTCGGGGTGTAATGAGGCCCTGATAGAAGTGGAAAAAGTTATCCTAGACACATAGATGGTCAGGAAGCTGTTTAAAGAGAGTTTCTGCTGTAAAGTGTAGCATTTTGACAAAAGTGCACTATTTAGATGTTTTAGAATGACAAGATTCATGCTAGCACAATTTCTTTGTTACAGTTAACTTATAGAATTAGGCGGTGATCTTATTTATGAAATGTGTCACTGATCAATAGATATTCAACATAAAGACAATTATAATAACATAAGTTGTTTAACATAACCAACCGTTGTTATTGCCAGTTATTTTATTTATTGTACATTTTATTTTTAATTATGTTTTCTTTACTGTTTTTGTCAACGTATTTTCTTGCAACTAGAAATCAGCACCTTTTCTATTTATTGTCTGATATCTAGAAAGATGTTAGCAGCTTTAATTTAAATTTATATACATGGAAAAAATATGGTATTGTATGTTTGAAAGTGGTTTTTTTTATGACTGCAGTGCAATAATAGCAAAGATATCACTTTCACTTTTCAAAAAGTACTGGACAATTTTATTATTTATCCTTTTGTCTTTTTAGCTGTTTAGTGAATTGAAAAAAGTATCTCTTCCATGTACTATATCATGCTTTCAGACCTACAAATGTAAAAAAAAAAAAAAAACATTCATGAAGAAAACTTTGACATGCAATAAACACGTTCTCAAAGTCAAGACTTTGTTTCTTTGTTTTTCCTGATCACAAAGAAGTGGTAAAATTATGGCGGTAGTATGGTATTCATCACATTTTGTTAAATTAAGAGAAAAAGAAGTAGTTACACACACATCACGTATAGGTGCAGGGCAGTGCAAAAATAGCAAAACTGAGAAAGAAGATAGACTTTCTTCAATTGACGCAAAAAAAGGTTTTTATTGATCACTACGTTTCGAACAGAGGTCTTCTTCAGGTGATATTTTTTAAACACAGGAGGGGGCCACACCCATATACTATATACACATTTATACACCAATAGGATGAGAGGTACTAATGGTAAGTTGTGGTCACATATTCAAATTTTCACAAAAGTCCCAAAGTGAAACACATTTTTGTGATCACCGGATATATAGATAGATATAACCCCAGGAATACATACAAGATAAACATACATACTGTACATAGTAATACAGAATATGTTGTATAGAAAACATGGACCGCAACAAAGACACATTTGATGTGTGTTTTTGATATATCTTTGTTGCGGTCCATGTTTTCCATACAATGTTAGAAAATTTGTTGTGAAGGACAAGTAGGCCTACATGTCTAAAGAAAAACTATCTGTCCAACGTCATGTTATTTGTACACTTGTACACAAGTTAGAATCACAATTGACTAGAATTTTAAATTTTTTTTTTTTTTTTTTAAAGTAGAGTTTCACAGAAAGGGCGAACATGAATGATAGAGTTTGGTTGCGGGCAAAAGCGAAATGTAAAAAGTATAGAACGGAAATCTGGCTCGAAAATGTGTATTTAAATTGTACTTCACTTCCTGTTAGCCATGTGTAGTTCACAAAAATATGACGTCACCTGATTTGACGCCAGGGATTTGTCGGTTCTACTAGAGGGGCGTTTCTCCTTGTCTGCCATTGGACGCAAGGTTAAATCTCCCCCCGCATGATTGGCCAGGAGAGTCGCTACGCTATTGGCTCACTTCACGCTCTGACAATTTGAAAATCAGTGATCGTGTATCAGCTGCACTGAGAAGGAAAACAGACAAAGATTAGGACGTAATTTGTTCGAAATTAAAGGTAAAAGTTGACGTCATTTCATGTTGATTATACTTCGAACTTGCGGGTTTTAAAGTCGTTACAGACTTCAGGATATTTCCGCGACATCACGATGTTTAAGGCTTGATTGAATGAAGTCCAGCTGCGGAGCTTTGTTTCAATTCTAAAGCCGGTGTTGTCTTCCTTTTTATGCATTTTCGCCCTTCAGCTCTCTAACCAGGCCTTAATCAAAATACTGATCGCCGACAAATGTTTACAATTCTATTCAGCAGAAGTTGCCACAATGGAGGACGAAGCTCAGCTGCAGTGCTGTGTGACGATGGAGCAGCTGAACACCTCCGGTCAGGCCACCCGGAGGCAGGTCATGCGTAAGGCCTCAGTTATTTTAGGCCGGAATGAGTTCCAGGAGATCATCCTCCGGGTCCACGACGGGAAAGTCCCCCAGAGCTATCGTCTCCGAGAGTTCAAACTGTTCACAAAGTTTGTCAGAGAAGGGAAGTGCACGATCAAACTGCTCCCTGAAAATATCCAGGTGCTGATGTCGAACTGTCCACCGGACAAGCTTAACCTTTTCCTGAAAACCCTGAGCATCAAACATCAGGCCTGGATGGCCAGCAAGCCTCTGAGCGACAGAGAGAAGCTCAAAGCTGGTCTGCCTCGCAGCTTTGAGGCCATCAGCCCCCTGCAGCAGAAAGACATCCAGAAGGTCAACGAGCTGAGGAGTAAAGCAGCTCCTAAAGGCCTCACTGACTGTACCAATAAGACCAATGTGGGGAGGACTGGACAGCAGGTCAAAAGGTCGAGGTGTGACACTAACTTCAGCCCAGTGAGTTGAACACGCACTAAACAGCATGTACATCACATGCCTTCTTTCTTTGATTACAATTGTGTCTTACAGACTGTGTGTTGATTGTTTCAGGTCAAGTCCAACCCAAGTAAGAAGCCCATCCTTGCTCTGCCGACACGTAAGCTAAATAAGGAACAGGCGGCTGTCCTCAGTGCTGTACTGAGTGGAAAGAACGTTTTCTTCACTGGAAGCGCTGGTGGGTTTGTGACATAAATACATTCACATTTTAAGTCTGGAATAACCAGATGCCCTAAACAAGTTGCTCTTGCTTATCTTATTTTCTCCACACATTGTTTTACTGAAAATCCTTCCTACTTTTACTTGACATGTCAATATGAATCTAGTTAATTATATTTCTTGAAATACATTTATAATCGTACTTTAGCTGAACTTCAAAAACCTGTCGATTATTAGACCTGTCCGCTTTCCTTTGGTTTCTGTGTAAGGCACTTTGTGATGTGGATTTTGAGAAGTGCTCCATACATAAATATATCAATAATTGTGGTTGCTATCTTTTTCAACATTTTTTCGATCAATCCTTCTGACTTTCTTTTAATGTCAATGGTGATTTTTCCTCGGTTGATAAACAGAATATAGTTGCGGGTAGTTGTTTGTTCTAAGCTCTTGATGTGTTTTCTAGGCACAGGGAAGTCCTTCCTGCTGAAGAGGATCATGGGATCTCTACCTCCAAAGAGCACTTTTGCAACAGCCAGCACAGGAGTGGCTGCTTGTCACATCGGTGGAACAACTTTACACAACTTTGCTGGTCAGTTGTTACGGATATCTGAGGGGGAGGTACAGGGGATTTGAGACTTTAGCTCTCTAACAATGTCTATGTAAAGACTTATTTTTGACTCTTGGACATCATACCAGAGAAAGTCTCAAAATGTCTTTTTAGATTACAGAATGTTTTTATATCTACAGTGTGTCTGGAATTAATTGTTACACGAATGTTATCATTTGTGTCTCCTCTGACAATCTCTGTGTGTGTGTGTGTGTGTGTGTGTGTGTGTGTGTGTGTGTGTGTGTGTGTGTGTGTGTGTGTGTGTGTGTGTGTGTGTGTGTGTGTGTGTGTGTGTGTGTGTGTGTGTGTGTGTGTGTGTGTGTGTGTGTGTGTGTGTGTGTGTGTGTGTGTGTGTGTGTGTGTGTGTGTGTGTGTGTGTGTGTGTGTGTGTGTGTGTGTGTGTGTGTGTGTGTGTGTGTGTGTGTGTGTGTGTGTGTGTGTGTGTGCTCCTCAGGTATTGGCTCCGGCTCAGCCCCTCTGGAGCAGTGCATCGAGCTGGCTCAGAGGCCCGGCGTGCTGCAGCACTGGACCACGTGTCGACACCTCATCATCGATGAGATCTCCATGGTGGAGGCCCAGTTCTTCGACAAGCTTGAGTCAGTGGCCAGGTGAGATGAGAGCAAAACTTCAAATCAAACTAGAGCAACATTGAAAGTATTATGGCGTCCTCCCACCTTAATCCAAAAGTCTCAATCAGTGCATACTTTCCACTGGATGATGAGAATTTGATCTTTTCACAAATCATGAAATACATGTGATTTCTGTGGCCTACTTCAAGCTCTTGATGACTGAATAAAAGCTCTTCAGGCAGCTGGACACCATTTTATACCTCATGCTTTGATAGTGTTGGAAAGATATGACTGTTTGCCCAAACTTTACATTTAAAAAAAGCTCAACCATGACATCAAAACATAGTTTAGTTGATCCTTTAGTTGCAGTCATATAGCAGTTATTTGTTACTGTATTCATCTTTAATGGGACAGTCACATCACTGCCCTCTTTCAGGTCGGTGAGGAGGTCTACGCAGCCGTTTGGAGGCATCCAGCTGATCGTGTGTGGGGACTTCCTCCAGCTGCCTCCTGTGTCCAAGGGAAAGGAAAAGGCCAGTTTCTGCTTCCAGGTCAGACTGTTGTAAATCCTCTGACGCCACTGTTGGTCAATGCCATTGTGTCACTTAGTGCAGTCACACTGAAATATACCATTACATTTTACTACTCTGATTTATTCCAATACTGTGTGGCTAGCTTGCAACAATATGTAACTCTGACACGTATCGTTAAAAATTGGTACACAGTCCAAATTCAAAACATTGGAGAGGGAGAGAGCTCTTTCTGACTCCTCCCGAGAGACGATGCTCACGCGGGTTGCCATGTAGCAAACACGGAAGCTACAGTGTTTAGCCGCTCTCACCTCTCCAGTTTTTTTCAAAAGCATCTCCAATATTTCTCCTAGTTTTACTTTGTTTCTTGTCGTGAAGCTTCTTAGAAAAATTCAAAACCTTTTAAAGTCAGTGAGAATCAGTTATATCTGAACCAACACCAGTTGGTTTGCCGTGATAACTGGTCTCATATCTGGCTTAAAGAGGGTCGTCCAAAACAACCCAATGGGGGGCCTTAAAACTGCCTTCCGTCTCTGTTCAAAACAAATGCAGACTATTGCAGACCAGAATCTAAAGTTAGAAGGAGGACACACCAGCTGCTGTGTTGTTGTCAGAGAAGCCAGCACTATAACAGAGCATGTTTGCTGATCATATAGTAAGGTCATTATGATTCATTTCAGTAGATATTTGACATATGGCTCCTTTAACTGGTGTCGTGGATTTTTCTGTATTAAACAAAAGATCTCAACTCAAACCGGTTTTTGCCTTTGTATTTTATTATTAGAATAACATGTTTTCTTTTTGCAAAAAGGAGGAAAGTTATACCGAGTGCATAGCAGAATCCCGCTCGGGAGCGGTTACATCAATCTATACCAGACATCGCAAAGCGGGCACTCTCATTGGTTGACACCTGTTGATGAGTTTTAATCTGCCTAGAGACTAGTCTCATGGCCGTTATGTTCGTGCGTTGTTTGTGTACGTGTTACTTTTGATTTTTCCACTGTGCAAGCAGAAATTCTTGAAATTCGTAATTCATTATTGCTTCAGGAAATTTGTGTTAAATGCATAAGCAAGAACATAGATTTTTCTATTACACTGGTATTATTTGAGCTTTAGTTTGTACTGGGGTATTCCAATGTGTGGGGTACTCCCATTATGCAAAAGCTTGTGTGAGTGGGGTGAATCATCAATCAGTCAATCAATCGTTATTTGTATAGCGTCAAAGTGTTATCTCGAGCGGTTTACAAAATAGCAAATGGGATAATATGCAGGCAGGATTTCTATTCCTCGTGTTCCTGTCCACACGTCCTTGCCCCTAAGGTAGGGTCAGAGCAGGCTGTGCATGAATGAGGACGGCGATGGCTGTGGGGACAACAGAGTGATGGTGGGGGGCGGTGGTTGAGGGACGATACGATCATCCACATGTACTCATCATGGTGCTCTGTGCTTCAGGCCAGGAGCTGGCGGAAGGTCATGCAGCTCAACATGGAGCTCACAGAGGTGCGGAGGCAAACGGACCAGTCCTTCATCTCCCTCCTGCAGGCAGTGAGGGTGGGCAGGTAAAATGATCGACACTGTCTAACAAACACATTTACTGCAGAAATGTATTTTTGTTCTGCTTGTACATTCCCATTTCACACACTTTTTCCAAGATTCATTTTTGGACTTTTTATGCCTTTTATTGTAGAGACAGGACAGTGGATAGTGTCAGAAATGGTGAGGAATGAAATGCAGAAGAGGTACCACAGGTTTGGACTTGAGCCAGGGCCGCCCGCTTTCAGGGCTACAGCCTCTGAGTTTGTACATGTGGGGTGCAACCTAACCACTAAGTCACCAGGGCCCCTCCACACACACTTTTTTTTAAACGTTCTACCAGAAGAACAGCTCATTGCGCTGTCTACACTGTGTACCATGAATGCTTTGAAAGCTGTAGAGACCTTTCAGAAACAGCAGCACATACTTAGTTGTACAGAACATTTTGCTCTGCAGCAGAAATAAGTTTTTCAATTCATTTCTGTCTTGATAAAAACCACTCAGGGTGACAGAGGAAGTAACTGCTAAGCTGCTGGAGAGCGCCTACCATCACATTGAGAGAGACGGCATCCTGGCCACCAGGCTGTGCACACACAAGGACGATGTGGAGCTCACAAACGAGAACAAACTCCAACAGCTGCCAGGTCTGAAACCTCAATTCTCCACTTTGAGCCTACAGCTTTTCAGGCTGAATTATGTCTGGCAACAGGCTGGCATGAGGAACTTTGGGGAGTCTGTTTGATTCCTGGAAGTTTTAGTGTTGTTTGTTTTTTGTTTTTTTTAACCATTTTCATGTTTGAAGTTGTTAACCTGGATACTCGAAATGTATAAAATTATGTTCAAAAGAAACAAAGTATTACAAAATCCGATTGGGAAAAAAAACCTCCTGTTTGTGATGTTCAAAACTTTTGAGTAAGATTTTGATAACTTAGATTGTTTTTTAAATCTGAAACTTTGAGTTGGTGTGAATTTTGCTGCCCCCTGTAGATCAAGTAGGTGGTATTTAGTCCCATTTTGACCACTGGTAATCTGGATTTTGTAATCACTATCTGTATTTTAATATGATTGATCAAGTCCATTTGCTCATACATAAATGAAAAAACAGAACAAAATTCTAATGCATTACCTGATCCTGTATCGCAAAAAGGTGCATTCAATCCAGAATTTTGATCCAGGTTAAACATTTTGAGGAATTTGGGTTTCATGTCTCTACACTTTTCCTGCCCCTGTCACTTGCTGTATATGAAACCCACCTCATGCTTAGTCTCTTTTTTTAAATGAAGCGTCCCTCTCCCGCAGGCTCTGTGCGTGTGTTTGAGGCCTTGGACAGTGACCCTGCTCTTGTGAAGACCATAGATGCTCACACTCCTGTTAACAGGGTTATCCAACTCAAAATAGGAGCTCAGGTAGGCCTGTGTGTGTGTGTTTGTTTGTTTTGTGTGCGTGTGTGTGTGTGTCTCCCAAAGCCCTCTCAACCTGCTCCCCACTTTTGCATGTGACATTACACTTTTGATACTGTGTGTTTCAAGATTTACAGATTGCGTGAAAACCAGCTTTGACATCTGAAACGATGCGTGTTCTTTTGAAGGTTATGCTGACAAAAAACCTGGACGTCACTCGAGGTCTGGTGAACGGTGCGCGAGGGGTCGTGGTTGCATTTGAGTCTGGAAAACATGGTCCGTATACTAACCTTATGTCAAAATATTTGTCCAGAAAAGAAAATCTAGACATTTATTTATAAATGTATCCAAAATGGCAAGAGTTTAGGGATTAGAGGATTAATGACAAGTGAAAACAAGAGTTCAAGTGACAATTGTTGTTTCTTTTCATCAGGTTTGGATTGAAGAAGGTACTCAACATACAAAATAAAAACTTGTCTTTAATAAAAAAATAACTATTTAGGCTG
Organism: Labrus bergylta; assembly: GCF_963930695.1. Classification (NCBI taxonomy): domain Eukaryota; kingdom Metazoa; phylum Chordata; class Actinopteri; order Labriformes; family Labridae; genus Labrus; species Labrus bergylta. The sequence goes on from NC_089198.1 coordinate 14,447,092, forward strand.
ATTTAAGTGTGTAACTAAGTAGCTAGCGCTAACATAAATGTATCCACTCCAAAGTCATGACCAAACACCACCAGCCAATCACAGCCATCAGTCTAAATGTGAATACCTCTTCAATAACTACAATGTAAAGTTCCTTTTGCACAGTAGTCACTTTTAGTTTAAAAACATATCTACAACATATTGAATTGAAGAAGAATTGTAAGTTGTTTTGTGTTTAAATGTGAGAAACGAGGTTGAGAATAATCTTTTGATGGTCTTTCCTGTTAGTTTTTTTTTTTTTTTCCTTGTGTGTTGACTCATTCCTCGTTTCTTCAGGACTCCCACGGGTGCGTTTCGTCTGTGGTGTCACAGAGGTGCTGAAGCCTGAGCGCTGGGTGTTTAAGTCGGGCGGTGGGATCCACCTGAGTCGACAGCAGCTGCCCCTCAAACTGGCCTGGGCCATCTCCATCCACAAGAGCCAGGTTAGCACAGCCTCGCTCACAGCCACACAGAGTTCTGCTAATCAACGGAAAAAAAGAAGATAAAAATGCTCCGTCTGATGATTTAATGTTTCTGTCTGGTCTGTTCTGTGTTGCCATGGGACTTAAGTTAGCTGTCTGAGAGTCTCTTTAATGAATGACTCACTTTATTAATAGACTTTTTCATTTAATCATAATTTGCCTTTTAATAGTTTTTCTTTAACGGAGCATTTGTGGATACCTCCGGGGAGCTAGATATTGGAGATGTGTGGATCGTTGTCTCTGATTTGGCCTTGAAGTTCAGTCATTGTCCACATTCTTGCTTCTTATCCAAGTGTATCCAGCGTGTCTCAGTAATAACATACTGTCTTCATATTAAGAACACTTCCTTTTTTTCCTTTGCTGTTTCTCGCATGAAAAAATGTTGTAGGAAAAATCTCCCAGCACACACGAGGGGAACTAAAACTTCCAAACAGCAGGCCTATCTGCTTCTATTAGGCATTGTAATAAAATCATCCATGTCTTGATTTGTCTGTGTCACCAGCAGGCCAGGCTTAACGCTGGTCCTGTGAAATATATCAATACCTACAGGACAGATCAGCAGAGAAGTTTGGTACCTACAGTCATGGTCCCCAGATGAAGTCTAATCACTCAAATCATTATGATTCATCCAGTAGAGCATTTGTGATTGAGAATGAAAAGGTTGACAGCTAATGTGCAGATTAGCTAAATATTTAGTGCAGACCTGCCTGTTGTTAAAGCTAGGGTTGGGTTAGCTGGGTTGCTTTAGTTTCTGATCAAACATCTGCAAAACTCCACTGTGCCCTTCAGGTTCTGTTTGATTTGTTTGACTGGCAAATTTTATGCTATGTACAGGATTGTAAATAATCCCATGTAACTGATCCTTGTCCACATGTCTGTTTAGGATTGCAGAGTTTACAATGGAAGGGCTTCAAAAAGTCTGCGCTGAATATACAACATCAAACTATTCTAAATCACAGTCAACAACAGCCTTTTGATAGGTTGACACATTTTACACACAAAACACTTAATGAGTTTAACTGAACGAGAATCCAACATGTGGAAGCACATTGGCAGAATCGTAAGGTGTTAAGGGATTTTGAGTGACAGTAAAGAGATGTTTTTCTTCAACGTCCCCCAGAGGAATTAAATGGAGAGCCAGGTCTCATTTTAGAACACTGCAATACTGTTAGTAAGACTGATGGCATCTACGTTTAAGGCCTGGGTGTCACCGCATACCAACGAATGTTCTTGAGGCGTGCTGATGGTCTGTTGGGGTTACCAAGACGTGACCATGAATCCAGTCGACCAGGGACACCCTCTCTCCACGTCCTGTAATCTGTCTGTGTGCGATCAAATGACTGCCTTCACCGATGGCTCAGCTCTCCTCCCACAGCAGATTGTGTATCAGCAAACTCTGAAATTGCTCTGAGAGAAAAAGTGGCCTCTGGGTAATTGAGTTCACTAGTCAGAACAACCGGGTGTGTCACTGGTGTTTGACCCCCAGCAGAGAAGCTAAAGCAGGTATCTGTGACCACACAGCGAGAACGTGGGAACATAATACAACATTGAATTGGAGAATGATCAGGTGGAAATAATGTTCATGTGGCATTGGGATAATTACCGGTAAATAACTGGGTCAATACCAATCAATGGTGATGACCCATAGACATGTGGGTTGTGTAACTGCTTTTGTCTTTCATTCCTGTTAGGGGATGACTCTGGACTGTGTGGAGATCTCTCTGGCTCGTGTCTTTGAGAGCGGGCAGGCATACGTGGCATTATCTAGGGCTCGGAGCCTGGAGGGTCTGAGGGTCATGGACTTTGACCCCCATGTGGTCAGAGCAAATCCAGATGTTCTCATCTTCTACAAGAGACTGAGGAAGGAGAGGCTGCTCATGCAGGTGAGGATAGAGCTCTTCCTCACGTCTTCATCAAAATCTCAGGATAATGAAGAATCAGTCAGTGCTGTAGATGTTCCTTTAAAAAAAAAAAACCTAAAATGTCTTCATCTGTGTTCTCTCCAGGCCTCCATGGATGATTTTCTTGGCAACAGGGAAAACTCTTGGTGATGCGATGAATTCATCATCATCTCCTGTAACATTATGCACCGTGTGCGTGACTTATCTTCACATTATCAACCCTTCTCATAGCACTCTGGACATTTAGGTTTTCTGAAACGTCTGCAAACGCACATCTGAACACTTTTACCTCACAGGTTCCTCGAAGTTGTAGCAAAACTCACAGTGCCACCCGGTGGTTAATACTGTAATTTTTTTAATACTTTTTTTTTTTTTTTTAAAGGCTGTTTTATGAAGAACTTTGATTTTTAATTTATTATCATGATTTTGGCATGTATGCAAATAAAGCTTTAGTCATCTTATATCTATTGGTGGCACATTGTCCTGTCAAACCACCACACACACACGTTTAGAATTCTGCTTCATATAAAATGTAAAGTATTTCTTTGAGATGATTTGGGCGGTGAAGTTCTCTAGTACAAAGTGTTACAATACCACCAAATATAGTCTATCATCTCTCCTATTAGTCACTATTTTCATCCATAATTTTTAGTCCCACCGTCATTTACAAAATACACTTAATTTTTGCAGTATTTTGTCTGCATAACCCACTAAAACCTGGTCAGACATTTCCCTCTATCAGGGACAGCTTACAGAGCTCCAAGTATACAGCGAGGCAAAAACTTCTAATTGTCCCAAAGAAGAATCCAAGTAATTTTAATAATGCAACTCAGACAAATTGTAAACCAAGAGAAACCCTTTATTTTCTGGTGAGTATTGTGACTCCATGATTTAACCTGAGAGATTCTGATAACAGAGCAGCATAATTGTGTTTGCATTGAATGGACTACAGTGAGGAGTTGCCTAATGAAGTTTCCTTTCCTTAATCAACCTTCAACAACTTGGATGCACCCATTATCTTAACAAGCAGCATATTTAACATACTGCCTCTGACTACACACAGAAATAGTGAAATTATCGAGTTTTTAGTCCAAGAAACCAGGGAAATAATTTACATCAATACACAGGAGGACAACAACAGAATCGCTCAGATAATTTTACAGTTTAGCAGTTAGAGATTCTACAGCTGAAGAAGATGGGAACTGGGAGAGCTGGTCATTTCACGTTGTGGAAAAGCTTGTGTGCTACCTGTAATGATAAAAGAGGACACAGTTAGCGTCTTCAACGATGGATAATCAAGACACATGCAGCCTAACTTCTCATGAAAAAGAATGCACATTGTATTTTTCTCTGTCTCACTTACACAATGGTCCCTTGCATGCAAGAAGTCAAAGAGTTCTTCTGTGCAGTCCTCGACAGTGCTGGACCTGGAGCTGACTCTGGCCTCGCAGGTCTCCAGGCGCTCCTTTGTGTGCACACAGTGTTCAGTCTGCTCACACTTGGTTCTTATTGTTTCTAAAGGATCCTGAGAGGGGCGAAGGAGATGTGTGCTGTATCAAAGGACATTTTATAAAACCACAGACGCATGCTTTTGAAGTCTCTGCAGTCAATTTAACCATCAGCAGTTCAACTGGTGAAATAACTGCGAATATGCACTTATTTTAAACACTGAAACTGCTCTGTAGCAACACCATTCTTTGTCTCCACATAGGCTTAATCTCTTAAAAAGCACAATTCTGAAACGTGTAGGTAGGCTATGTGCACAGAAGTATAAATAATGTATTGACACTAATTTAGAATAAAACCAGAGTATGAAAAAAGAAGAAGCAATAGCAATCTCACAAACTCAATACCAAATATGCAAATTAACCATTTCAAAACATTCTTTATGATTACATTTGATTATAATCACTGATGCTTTAATGTCACAGCTGGTGAAAAACAGCTTGGTAGCTGATGAAGGGTCTTAATTTATTTTTTGCACATAAGGGAAAAAAAAGCATTAAAGAACAACAACATTAAATAACAAGCAGTACACTATGATCAGGAAGTAAATAAAACAACATAACTACAGAAATAAATGTAGTCCTACTGAAGATCCAGGGAGAGTCAAAGTCTTGCTCATCTTATCTAAGATAATACATTGCCTGGTATTGGTCTGTACTGTATTTTGTAATACATCATTTAAATCTACAGAGTAAGTAAAGTTATCAAATAAGTAGAATTATAAATGGCATTAACAGGGGGACAGGTAATCAACTGACACCTAGAATTGTATTAATGTCAACGTACTGTTATTCTTTCCAGCACTGAATAAAACAAAACTACTGTACTATATGAATGCAGAAAATGTGATATTCCATACAGTTTTTTTTTAAAGAGGTTATTCAACGTCATCGCTTAACTTTAACTTACACTCAAGTCTTTAAACTATTATTTCCATCAAAAGACATTTTTAAATACTGAATGTGTACTGTTTCAGGGTCATCATACTTCTCCATACTCTGCTTTTTTTGTGTTACCTCTAAGTCGAGTGTGTTTGTCATGGCAGGTGAATTCCCTGTTCATGCTTAAAAAGGACAATCATTACATTTAAGCGGTCACACTCACCACCATGTCTTCTTCTTCCTCCTCTTCCTCCTCCTCTTCCTCCTCAGCAGGAGCATCTTCTTCCTGTTCAGAGACATAAATATAGCAGGTTTGTATATAAGCTGCATTTCAAACTAACTTGTGCTCTTAAACAGCCTGAAAGTCTGAAAGCTCAATTAGAGTCCAAACAGTACTTCAGAGATCTTAGGTTATCTTTATTTCACTGCAGTGTCTGTATTACTAAATCCTTATGACATCATAGATCACATAAAACAAGTGAATATAAATAAATTACAAATTATATAATTAAAGACTTTACAGTCTATGGTGAATACACAGTTGACATGTGTTACAAATAATATGTACCGTGCAGGAACAGGTATCAGAGAAAGACAGCCATAGAAATTCAAAGTCATGTCATATAACTTCACAATTTTAACGACCAGGGCACATTTAAAGTACGATACATTTTTAAAAAAAAAAACTGTTTAAAAGGAGCTCAGAATAAAGTATATTGTGTAACATCACTCGCGTCAAACTGGCCGGCAAAGTCAGACTGTGCTGCTTAGATAACACAACACAACAAGCGACGAGCAATAAACATGTCAGTCATCTTTTAATACCTCGTCTTCAGGGTCGCCGTATGTGAGCATCTTCATCTCGAAAACCATGATTTCAGCTTTTAATTCACCCACAAATGTCTGCCGTAGACTGTCGTCCTCGCTCGACGGCTACGCTGGTCGTTAAGGACGTGAGGTCGGTCACACGAAGGAAACGACCAGAAGAATCACCGGATAAAGCCTTCTATTGGTTGGATGGATTTTTGAAGTAGCTCTGGACCAATCGTCATCTAAGATTTCGTGCAAGGCCCGCCCATTCATTTTCCTCAAGCCGAGCGGAGCCGGGAACCACTTGTTCGCCTGTTAAGAGTCAAGACGAGCCGAAGAACCAGACGCACAGAAACATGGCGCTGCTCTTGGACACCAGACTCCTCACAAGAAAAATTAAGGATTTAAGAAATGTAACGCCCAAGCGACACAAAGTGAAAGAAAAATGGGTATGTTATCAAAGCCGTAATCGATAATTCCCGCAAATTGTGGTTGTTATCTTATAAAGTTATTATCATTCAGGAATTAAAATGATATTTAAGTTTGCATATGACTGAATTATCTAGCACAAAGCAACACAGAGTTAAACATTATTACTATAAATATATATGTAAACCATGTCAAGTACAATATAAAGCTGGACATAAAAGCTAAAAAAAAAAAATGTAAATAAATAGTTATGTTAGAGAGATAACTTCTGTTGTGACTGTAGTAGATAAAAGATACTCAAAATAATGTTTATGAAATTGTCAACTAAAGGTATGATAGGTACTTCTACTAGCACCACATGTCAAAGTTTAAAGTCAGTGTTTTGGCCTTTGTGCAGGCTGCCACACGTGTCAAGTACCCTCCCTCCATCCTGGCCCTGCGACACTTTGATTCCACCTACAGCATCCAGCTGGGGAAGCTGTGGCCCTCAGTGCGAGTCGCCCTGCTGTCAGAGAGGAAGTACGGAGCCCTGCTGAATAACTTCGCCCACCATGCAGTTCTGACAGACTTGGACACTCAGGGATGCTGCAGAGACTTCATCGGAGACGCTTACACACAAAGTAGGTGTTCATCTCCGGTGTTCCCAGTTGAATCCTGAAGATGTTGGCTCTTCAGTTTGCTCTCGTGGAGAACGCAGTTGTGCCGTCAGTTTCAAACACTGATAGCTCACAAATTCAGAACGGCATTCTTGGAGAAAATCCAAAAAATACCTTCTCTTTCACTCTGACATTTCTTGAATAACGGAGACGATATTTTATAATGTGAAAGTGCAGAACATTTTTTAGTTTCTAAATGTATGATGTGCCCTCGAAGCTCAGTAAGTAAATGCCAAATCATGCATGTTTACCATAACTTAAAAAAAACATGTAGGTGTCACTGATTTGTTTACATTTTTAAGAAATTCCTAATAACTCTTATTATACATGCAATAATAACTTTATCGCATGTAATTTTTTTTGTTTGTGCGTATTCATTTTAATCTAGCTAAAACTATTCTCCAAAGCCTTTCCTTGTATTCTGACCTGATATCTAGAGCAGGGATGGGGCAACTTTGGTCACAGCAAGGGGCCACATTCATTTAACTCTCACTGCCAGAGGGGCCACATTGTAGGATACAAAAATGATTGAAATCAATTATGTCTCAAATTTAACTCAACATATACCAGAGATCAAATATTATTATGGACATATTTCTGGTTTTCGTGATTTCATGGCAGATTTTGTCTTGTTTTCTTCATGATTCCAATTATTTGATGTGTCAAAATTGACCTGAGGGCCACACCCTGATCTAGACCATTTGTTTTGTTTGGTAATAATCATTTTATCAAGAAATTACTGTGAAATGAACTTCAAATTATAATGTTATGTATGGGTTATTTGTTATGTCATGTGACATAGAAAAATATGTTTCAGTGAAAAGTCGTCTTCAACAGTGGTCGATTATTACATTTTAGTCAAACGGCAGTGTGTTCAGAAAACTGCTGATAATCCCCTAAAAAGTCCCATTTTTACACTCTGTTTCTGTCTTTATAAAACACAATCTTTCTCCTTTTCAAAAACACTTCTGCATTCTTCTTAACTCTGCAGTTCAGCCATGCCTGGAGAAAGAATCGGAGGTGGTAGCCGAGGAGGAATCCATCAGCGTTTCAACAAAGAAATCTGACTCTGACAGTCAGCAGCCGTCTCCTCTGCAGCTCAGTCTTAACATCAAGTGCTTAGTGTTTCCAAGAGGGGACATAACCAAATTCAAGCCGGCAAGGTGAGCTTATGTTTTTAAGCTATTGAACAAAAATTCCATAATATTTGATACGTTAGCTAAATGCCTCTTGGTGTCAGAATGTTGACTTCAGCCGTCCATTATGTAAAAAAAAGTGAACGACATCAGCCGTGTTTGTAACTTTACAAATGTATTTTTATTTGTCTAAATTAATGTAGTTCCTTTATGGTTTAATAAGCCCACTTACTCTGACTTTGTGTTCCCTTTGCCTCTAAAGACCGGACACTAAAAGGTTACTGAGTCATTACCTGATGGATGCAGCGTCTGTGCTGCCATGTCTCGCTCTGAACGTTCGAGGGGGTCACAATGTGCTCGACCTTTGTGCTGCTCCAGGAGGCAAAGCCCTAGCTTTACTACAGACACATTCTATTGGTAAGAGAGCTGATTTGATCTAAACCCGGTTATCTAACAGTAAAACTCTCTTGTTTGAGAATGTCTTCTGTCTGTAGTAGTTAACCCCAAGTCGTTTCTTTTTTACGCCAAAGGTTTTTTGTGTGTGAATGACAACTCTGCGTCTCGGACGACACGACTGAGGAAGGTCCTCCAGAGCTATATTCCCAAGGAGCTTTTGACTGATGAGAAAATACGCATCACTTCCTTTGATGGAACCCAGTGGGGCCAAATCGAAAGGAACACTTTTGACAGAGTAAGCCAGCGGGCAGTTTTACAGATGCTTTAATTAATGACTGTTAACGAAATGTATCTAGGAACCAATCGCTTTTTCCTCCTCCACCTTTCTATTTTTTCAGGTCCTTGTTGATGTTCCCTGCACCACAGACAGACATTCGCTCATGGAGGACGACAACAACATATTCAGTAAGAACAGGACGGGTGAAAGACGAAGGCTGCCAGAAGTACAGACGGAGCTTCTCCTGTGAGTTAATGACACTGGAGTCATGATGGACTGAATGTTTATGCACTTACATTTTCTCACATAATTATACAAAGTTTTACTTTACAGCTACAACTAAACACACTTTTTCTCTTTATCCTTCAGGGCAGGAATCCTAGCTGCTTGTCGGGGTGGGGAGATTCTTTACTCCACCTGCACACTCTCTCAGATTCAGAACATGAGTGTGGTGGAGCAGGCCATCTATTTGGCAAAAGAGAACCATGGCATCCAACTCCAGGTCAGTGAGAGACACACTGTAAAACTTTACAGCAGAGATTCAGTTATATCCTCAAGAATAGAGTCAGACTGTTATTATTAAGGCAGAAAAATAAACGAGGGCTTCCTGATGATAAACCTGGGAGCCAAATTACTGTACAACAAATAATTTAACCTTTGTTGTTATTTTTTTTTTTTTAATTCTCATCATATTTACATTCAGGTTGTTGACCTTCGAGCCCTCACACAAATGTTTAGGAAAACCTTTGACTTCGCCCCCGACCTCCCCCTGGGTGAGATGGTCATCCCACACTTAGCGGCTAACTTTGGCCCCATCTACATGTGCAAACTGAGAAGAATCACATAGACTCTACCAACTCAACCGTATGTATAAACTGTGTCTGCCAGACCAGGAGAACTGCTTCATCATGGTCGGAGACTTTTTAAACACTGGACTGAGATCAACACCAGAAAACCAAAAAAAGAAATGATAAGTGATATTATAACAATAGACTACATTTAACACAGTTTTATGTTTGAAAATGCAAATTCAAGTCAAAACTACATTTGTTTGACACTTTTATTGACAAAGTAGTGGAGACGACTAAAATAAATGAAAATGAATGAATAATCAAACCAGCTACTGAGGCTCACAAGGACTGAAACTTCCAAGTTCCAATGTGCATGTACCGGTCTTAAAGGGTCTTTAATGTTTATTCTGCACTTCTTTGGGCAAAAAAAAACAAAAGTGATAGCATTGTGTCTTTTTCCTTTTCTGTACTGTTCTGTACTGTCATGGTTAAAAAAAAGAAACATACACCTTCTCTACACATTTTCAAATACAAAACACCCGGTGATAAAGTTGACTAGTTCTTTCAAAACAAAAGCATAAAAAAAAAAACTCAAATATTCTAAATGCTAGTAGTAATGTATTCAAACATACTAATCACAAGTATCGCTTGTAAAGCTCCCGTGAGGTATTTTTTTTGTATGGGGTTAATTTTGGAGCATCACAATGTGATACCTCATCGCTTTGCTGGTTTGTACCTGTTCACGTAGAAGTTCACTGATAGAAACTGACCCAGCTTTCTTTTGACAGCCAAATGTTTCACTCACTGTGAATCTTTGCAACGGAAAATGAACCACAACTCAATTTGTCCAATAACTACCCTGCAGCAGTGGTTACTACCATTAAAAGTTATAATGTCGAAATGAACAGTCTTATTGCTGATGGTCTTGTTCCCTTTTGTAGGTTATAAAGAGGTGTCAGTGCTCATTTCAGTCTGTTTCATAACCAGCTAAAAACTAATTAATTACAAATAAATAATGAAATGACTAACTGCTAATCAAATTATACAAACCAATCTGAGTAGCTCCAATCAGAATGTGCTTATGACTCCCCCAACAATGCATTATTTATTAAAGCGGTAGTTTTATTTTTGTCCAGTAGGTGGCAGCCTAAGTCAAAGAGGAACATATCCTGTGTATTTCCTGCCCACTATCGGACATCCAGTATTTGTTTCAAAGGGTTTAAGTTGACAATAGCTCCTTTTCCTCCTGCACAGAGTCAGATGATAAAGACTTCAGTCTGCTGAATCACATTACTGAAACACAAATTTCCATCATCCTCTGGTCCCTTTAACTCTCCTATGAAAATGTGTTCTTTTTGTTCTATGGTTATTCATCAGGTTTTATAGCTTTGCCTAATAATGCAGTATATGGCTATGTTGAAGGAGGGAATAATGAACAGGCAGATAATGACTTTATTTGACCATTTGGCTTTTCCACATCTGAATCGGTGCAACTTTCATTATAAAAGCTGGATTGACTTGTGTTTTGCATTGACATCACTCAGAGGTGAAATGTTTCCTCTTATCATGAGCTAATGTGAGAGCAGAGGTGCCTCTTTTTTCTTTTTTTCCCCATCACACCGCCGATGACCCTTCATGTTGTCCTGCACAGGAAATGTAGCGTGAAAAAGGTGTGCACGCGAATGTGTGTGTTTCTAACGAGTCCACCATCCACATCCCGCTGTCATTAAGCCGCTCCAAGCGCAGGAGCTGACTCCCATCCCTGTGCAGGGACGGACGGCAGCCATGCGGCTCCCAGATGAACATTAAAGAGGCAGCAGAGAGCTAAAATGGGACGCCTCTCCCTGTTTTGCCCCTCCGCTTTTTTATTCCACAGATGAGTGCAGATAATTTCCTGTGCGATTGTGAGTGATTACTGTATTACTGCGGTAAAAGGGGGATGTATCTGGGAATGCAGAGGGAATTAATGACACATAAAAACTATTTTTGTATTGACTGCTTTCGTCTCCGGGGCCTTGAATGCCTCCTCGCACATCGTGTGATTACCTAAACGTATTGTAAATATGTGTTTCCAATGGGCTCTTACATAAATTTACATGTTTTAACACTCAGGAGACGGCACACTGTTAGAGATGAGTTACTCTCTTTTCTGCCCGTCTATTGACTCCACTCGCTGTCTGCTTTATTATTGAATTAGCCAATGAGCCTCTGTGCGTCTGTGTCCCTGTGTGTAAGCCTGTGTTAGGGAGACATATGCAGTGCATTAGAAAGATGAATACTCTGGATTTAACCACACAACCATGCCTCTGTTGTCTTTTCAAATACAATTTCAATGTTGCTTTTATAATAAACATGCAAAACACTCTGATAGTCTTATGTTTTCACCTCTGAAGCTACACTCCAGCAGTAATGACCCCCAAGTGTTTATACCAGACATCTACAGCAGGTTTTAAACGACAGAAGCGGGGGAAATAAATATGTATACAGGGGCTGGCCGTCTTTTAATACAAAGTTTTTCTGCAGGTGAACATAAAAAGGCATATTTCAATATATCAGAAATAGTTAGTGATGTTGTAGTTTGTGTATTTAATGTATCTGCTGATGTTGCTGCTGTGACTTTTTCCAGCCCAGAGGTGTAGATCAGACGCTGTGTCCCAGTTGGCGCTGGGAGTGGGGATTTCACCAGTGGGGGTCTTTGTCACAGATGCACTGAGTAGTCTGAGTCTACGATGTAAACTCTGCTGTTCTCAGACACATGCCGCACAAAGATAGTGTCTGTAAGGTTGTATAGTTTACTGTACAGTGTTGTTACATCATTGGCTTTGACATTACTGAAAGGATCATCTTTACATCTTTAACTTTTTACAGTATAACAACAGAAGACATGTTAACTTTCCACTCATCCAGTTCACTTTCTTTTGTTTTCACATGTTTAATTCTAATTAATGATAGATTTTCAGACTGACTTGATCCCACTTGTTCTCGCGAGGTCTACTTACTATTCATTCTGTTGTGATTCTCTTCAAGGTGTGGTTGTGTTTGGCCAAATGATATTACAAAATGTTTTGAGTTGCAGAGATTTTCTCATCGTCTTTGTGTCGGTAACAATTGATGACAACTCTATTTCAAAAAACATTTGAACAGTGAAATGCCTATATTGTCACAAAATGGTCGTGTAGACCCTAAAACGAAGTGATATTGGGGCGCCGGTTTAGCTCAGACAGTAGATTAGATAGATAGATAGGAACTTTATTAATTTCTTGGGAAGGTTTCCTCTGGGAAAGTCAGAGAAGAACAGACGCCCCATGTACAAACGCACTGATCACTGGATTTGACTCCCAGCCGTGACCATTTGATGCATTTCATCTCTCTCTCTCTCTCTCTCTCTCGCTCTCGCTCTCGCTCTCGCTCTCGCTCTCTCTCTCTCTCTGCATATTGGCTTTCTCTATCAAATAAGGGTAAAAGTCATATTTTTAAAACAAAATTGATTTATTTGCAAACTATCCTCAGTGGAGCTCTTCAATGCTTTTATCATAAAAGAAAAGTGTCAATGCTCAAACCAGCTCTTTGAGCCCAGAAATGCCCCTACCTTCATTTTTCAGTTGTATGATTTTTAAATTGAAATAAGGTTGTACCTGAATTTGTCAACGTCATTTGCCGGTTACTCCTTCTTGTCTTGTCTGTTCTGTTTTTCTTTGTCATTGGTTTCCCAGTGAATTTCTTTCAACACAATCGATAATGATATGGGAGTCCACTTTTTCATTTTCCTTGCTTGAAGACATTATCCATATCATTTTAATGAATGGTTTTAAATTTCTTGCAGAAACATGCAATCAGAGTACAATCTGATTACACAGGCCAACACTGATGTTGTTGCATGACATACTTACACACTTTCTTCTCTCGTTGCTTAAGGTGTTTATCCTCACAGTAACATATTGTCCTTTAAGTTACTTTGTTTGTATTCCAACCATATTCTCACTTATTGATTGAAGTATCCTCGGACAGACTCTGAGCTTCAGAAACCGGCTCTCAAGAGCCTCCCAAACAGTTCAGTGAGGCCCGCATTGAAAATGCAGCCGCAGGTTTAGGCTGCAGCCAGATTAAAAGGCGAGAGAATGGGGTTTTTCTTCTCCCTAAGAAGATTACCCGGGGAGGGGTGAGATGGCAGTCAGAGTGTTTAAGAAAAAAAGGACAAGAAGAAAATGAAAGATGAAGTGGAACTAAAGGAGGGTGGCCCAGGATACACAGTTTAGACACCTGTTGACTTCCTCATGATATCACTTTTGTTCTTGTTTCTAAATCTCTGCATCTGATTTTCATCTTTCTCTTGACTGATTATTTTTTAAACTGACAAACTGATTCAATCTTTAAATGAGTTTGGAGAAAAAGCCAAGGATTCTTGTTTTGTTTCTCTTTTTTAGAGAAGTTTTGACACTTTGAAGCGTCATGACTGAGTAGAGTTTTTTTCTAGCTTTATTTTTTAGCATTTATTTTTTTGTGTTAACATCGTCTGTTTGTGTGTGTGTGTGTGTGTGTGTGTGTGTGTGTGTGTGTGTGTGTGTGTGTGTGTGTGTGTGTGTGTGTGTGTGTGTGTGTGTGTGTGTGTGTGTGTGTGTGTGTGTGTGTGTGTGTGTGTGTGTGTGTGTGTGTGTGTGTGTGTGTGTGTGTGTGTGTGTGTGTGTGTGTGTGTGTGTGTGTGTGTGTGTGTGTGTGTGTGTGTGTGTGTGTGTGTGTGTGTGTGTGTGTGTGCGCGCAGCTGTGAGTCCGATTATACTCGTGCTTCCCTCTCCCTTACGTTCCTGCTGCTGGTTTCCAGGAGGGCTTTGATGTGTATCTGAGCAATGCACTATTAGAGGGATTTCCCCGGGCCTGACAGCTCAGAGAATATGCTGCGAAATGGCGATGCCAGTGGGCTAAAAGAATGCTGGAAACAGGATTAGGATCATATTCTGGCAGACCCTGTCACCTCTTCAATGGGGCGAGCTCTCTAACGCTGGCACTTTTCATTCTCGCCATGGTTAAAACCTTTAAGAGAACCATGGAGAGGAGGGAGAAAAAAAAAGCACTGATTGAATGGTACACTGTGATTTTTGTGTGGGGTGCTTGCTCAGAGGGTGTGTGTGTGTGTGTCTGCGCGTGTGTGTGTCTGCGTGTGTGTGTGAAAAGGGAACGAAAGTTAAAGCAAGAAATACAGAAATCCAGCAGGGATGTGGGTCCCGTTTCAAAATGAAACCTTACATGTATTCATCCCCTTTGATTTTTTTTCTGTTGAAACTGAACTGACTTATTTGAGCCTTTTGATTGTTTTATAGATAACATGAAGTGTAATAAGCAGACAACTGTTGGATGAACAAATATTAAACTGAAGGTAGGTGGTTGCACAGTTTCTTAAATATTTTACAGCAAATTATTCAAAGCTTTTCTTTTTTTTATTTTGTAAATAATGTATAGTACCATTAAAAATGTCCACTTCAACATTTTAAACTTTTGTCATTGCTGATTCTTTACAAGACACCCCAATAAAAAAACATTTGTATTAGCAGCTATAACATGAGAAAATTCTGCAAAGATTTAGGGGGCTAAACACTTATGCAGACACTCGATTATTCCTCTTATTAAAGTCTTACTTTACACAGAGATACAAATATATATCTGTTAGAACACTGGTAAAATAATTGTGTCTCAAGCTAAGAGAACTTAATTCATGTAAATATAGAGATACAGTTAGTGTATCACGCAGAGATATTACACATTAGCTATATCTTGATCCAATACCTTTTAAAGTTGAGAGAACTAAAATCTTAAACGTTTTCCATGTCACAAAGTATTTGGTTTGTATCTTGATAATGCTATTACAATCTTTGGTGACTTTTTTTTTTGTCTGCACACACACACACACACACACACACACTCAGATACACACATGTCATAAGTTGCTTAAAGGAAAGTAGATGGAGTTCTGTGTGTGCCTTTAACTAGACGATTACAGCTGTATAGTGTTGAATATACAGCCCAGAGTGTTAGAGATGGAAGCACCTGATCCAGCATCAAGGGCTCAACACACTTGACCCTGCAGCAGTACAATCTAGCATTCCCTGTTCAACCCCGAGGCTGCGTGTGTGTGTGCATGTGCATTTTCATGTGTGTGTGTGTTTGGGGGATGGTGTTATGAAAAGAGAGAACATTTGGAACAAGAGTAGTGGGTTATGTTCTCTGCTGCAGAGCCCCATGGGAGGAAATAGTGCCGTGTAGCTGGACAGATTCCTCCCCTGGATAACAAGGACATTCACTCCTGCTGCATATCCACACCACAATCTTATCAGTCACACAATCAGGGTGCCCTTGGCTGAGGACACACACACACACACACACACACACACACAGATGTTCATGGTGTAATAAAACACAACAAGGTGAGGGTGAGGTGTTACACCCACATTAACGCTGCTAATCTGGCGAGATCATTATCCCTTTTTTGTGTTGTGGTCATCCATAACAGTCTGAGAAAATAAAACTGCTCAACGCATCAGCCAAAGTGTGTTTGTTATTTACACACACACTGTGGGGACATTAATATGAAAGGCCACATTAATAGCAGACGACATATGTATGTATGTTTAGTTTACTGAAGAGCAAGGGCACATTACAGAGGAGATGGTAGGGGTGTTCAAGTGGCACGTGTGTGTAGGGGCAGGGTTTTGGGGGGGGGGGGGGGGGAGGTCTGTGCGTTTTGACAAACCATGCTGTTAAAGATATAATAGCAGCATAATCACTGCCCCGGGCCGTCATTCTTCAGGATAATGGCCTGCTTATTCATTGGGGATGGCTTATGTCTCCTTGCTGATATTTCTTTTATTTTAGGTTTTTCAGATTAGGTTTTTTTTTTTTGTCTCTTCTGCGACCTCACTCTTTGTCTTTCTGCAAACTCTACTTAATAATTTAGTTTTTTTTTTATTGTTCCTTTAATTTGCCCTTTTTCCCATCCCTTCATAGTCTTAATACTTTTTTCCTCTTGCTGTTTATTTAACCTGTATCACCTTTTTTTTTATCACTCAAGCAATTTCATAATAATAATAGCAATCATATAATTTCCATTTAAATTCATTTGCTTTTTCATATATGTAACATTTGCAAAGTAGGAATTTACAAGTTTTTATTGTTTATTCGTTCAAACATGTGTTTTTAACTTTGCTTACTCACTGAATTAACAACAACATAAAGATACCTCTTCATTAATGGTACTTGTTTTATTTTTCTTCTAAAATTCAACATTTTTAATCAAATAAAATAAATAACATAACAAGCACACGTAGAGAAGTCAGCATAAAGATCTCCCATCACTGTTTTTATTTGTGATTATTTTACAACAACACTAGTTCAAAGTCTACATTGTTAGAGAGGAAACAACACTGATGATGGTCAACTCACTCTTTCCTCCTCCTTTACACACACAGTATATCTACCACTGGACCGAGTCTGACAGACGGGGAGAGGGGAACAGCAACAACAGAACTCAAATAGAGTCAAGACAGCAGGACACAGAGGAGGAGGAGGAGGAGGAGGAGGGTCAATTATTCCTTGAAATATTTTCACTTTCCTTAATTGATCTGTTTCTCAGATACAGAAAGTGGCAGTTTTCTAACAACCCAAACTTCTTCTGTTGCATCTTTTAAGCTGAGAAAGTGAAGACATTTGGATGTTAATTGAACCCGTATTATTACACAGACAAACCAGGAGAGGAGGGTAGACATGCTGCCGGTGTGCTCAGCAAATACAATCTTGCATACTGACAGCTAAAGAACCGTTATCAATTATACAACATATTAGGAATTTTACAATTACCTTACAAGTGAACATTAATAGATAGACTTTTTTGTATTTTACATAACTAAAATAATGTGCCTTTTTTTTCATAGTTGCTCCCAGATCACATGAACTTTTTTCATAGTTGCTCCCAGATCACATGAACAGAAAACATCAGAGAGGTGTGTGATTCTCCTCGTCAAGTGCTAACAGTCGGCCCGAGCTTTCATTGGAAAAAGCTGCATGTTTCCTCAAGAGAATTTTAAGGCCAGAAACAATGGAGACATTTATTCAACAGTTTACATTAGTGTCCATCATGTTCCCAATTGTTTAACAGATTTGAAAGTGATACCCAGCGTGTGTCTACTTTTATTGAGCGTTTCAGCCCACAGACCTTGAGGGATTTATAAATTTGGTCTTAAATGGTATTCATGTTCATAATTGCGTCTGCCCCGACTCCCTCAGCCTGGGGCAAAATGTAATTAAAAGCTTTGAGAATTTACTCACTGAAATCATTTTCTCATTATCCAGCCAGCCTTTCGCACAAAGTGGCATAATACTGGCCATTAAACCGGTAAATTAGTCACTTTTAATTACGCTGTTGAGGACAAAATGGCTTGAAATGTATTTTTATTTATGTGCTGTTGTGTAGTACATGCTATGTACATAACTGCTGCTTAATTGAAACGTCGGTGGTCCTTTTCCCCCTGCTGTCTAATGAGCCTAAATCCTTTGAAAGTGCCTCATTTATTCACATTTTTCTAGTAAACATTATCTGCATTGTTTTTGAGTGCGTGCATCATCAACATTTTTGAAAGTCGTTTCGGCTGTTACGATGGTCCAGCAGACTTCTTCTCAGGAAACAGTTAAGAATACGTTCACTGTCCTTTGAAGTGAACATTCACTTCAAATGATGTGTTCTTCTGGCAATTTTTTGATATCTCTTGGGATTGTCTTTTCCCCAAGGTTACGGTTTTGGATTGAAAGCTGCTTCAGGAGCTTAAAGGAGTCAAACAAGTGTGGTCTCAGTTGAAAAGTTGGCATCCTGCAGGTCCAGTGCATGTTGGCATGTTTTATTTTCAGACATTTAGATGTCCTGCACCCAAGTTCTCAAGGAGACTCCAATCCATGGTTCCTAAAGAGCTATGACAATCACACAGACAAGCAGTAGGATGGGGTGATGTGTTGGCCGAGTCTCTTCATCTGGTTTTCAGTTAGACATGGTGTCCAGTCCCAGCGAAGCGGCGTGCTGTTTGGCCCTCAGACGCAGGTTCTCGATGCTGGTGGTCTTGTTGTTGTGGCTGCTGAGGCTGCCGGCAGCCGACGCTTGCAGCAGTGGGCTGTTCCACACCTGCTGAGCATGATGGGAAAGGGACTGGTAGTAGGACTGGCAGGGCAGAGAGCTCAGCGGCGCAGGGGGCATGTTCACATTCATGCCCAGGTAGGGGAGAGAAGAAGGGGCGGCAGCAAGGTCAAAGGCAGGGTAGTGCACCAGGTTGTTGGTGGCGGCCATGTGCTGACGGAACTGCTCCTGCAGACGGAACAGGCTGAGGGGGGAGGAGGAGTACGAGTGGCTCTGAGGGAGAGGAGCACTGCTGGTCAGGCCGCCGCTGGAGGAGGAGGAGGAGGGGGTCACTGAAGGGGAGACCAGCGGGGAGTCTGGACAGAGAGAAAAAAATATCACATTATATAATGATGGGAATGAAAAGATGCCATGAATCAAGATAAGGATTAAAACAGATCAACTATCCTCTGTAAAAACGTAAGCTCTACTTTTATATCATGGATTTAATGTTTAGTTTGGAGTAATGTCATGGTTGGCGTTTTTGTCTCACACACACACACACACACACTGATGATGACATTTTGCTAGCTTTGATTAACTTTAAACTCATTCCTTAAACCATTCTGTTGTTGTGTGTTACTGTTACATAATAATTGACCTGAACCCAGTTGATGTTTTACTGTTAATTGGCTTCACATCAGTAGCCATTAACACATTTTTGGCAACATCAGAGGCTGATCAACACAGGTATTATTAGAAAAACTCTTATTCTCTGTTTGTACCCAAGTGAAGCACTTTTATCTACATGTTTGTATAGACATACTTTTATAAATTAAGCTGAGTTAAGTTCTTACCTGGTTTAGGACTTAGTCTTTTGCAAACAGGAGAGACATCCCCAGGTGTCACCGCCCTCTCACATTTCATCTCCTCTCTCTGACATTTACTCTCATCTTCCTTATCCGTGGTATTATCCTCTGTCGCAGACTCGCTGCCAGAGTGTTCAGCCGACGTGACGTTCAGCTCCATGTCCAGAGGTACAGGATGGACTGCAGGACCCTCTATCTCCAGAGAAGAGGAGGAGGAAGAGGAGGAGGAAGAAGGAGGGAGCTGGGTTTCAGGGAGTACAGTTGTGGAAGCAGGTGCGTCCTCCTTCTCGCTTCCTCCTCCTTCCCCTGATGCCTCCTTCTGCTTCTGGAGCTGCTCCTTCTGCAGGCTGCGCTGCTTCTTACGAAACTTTGCTCTGCGGTTTTTGAACCAAACCTGAACACAGGGGGAAGAAGAGGAAGAATTACAGGGATGAAAAGATGAAGAGCAGTGAAGGAAGAGTTAAGATGACACTCACATACTCTACATGAGGGATTCAAACATCAGATAACTAAGTTGCATCTGAAAACCCAAAAGTTGATATGTCCACACGACGGTAACATATTTAACTCAAAATGTAAAAGATAATGAGCTCAATCCAACTTCAGTTAGTTGTGTTGATAATATTTGAATATAGACTGCTGTCAGCATTTGTTGTATTCAGATGAATAACCCACGTTTTCCACTGTACAGGTACAAGTGAAAAGTTCTCCCAGCAATGCACAATAAGTAGTCCCTTAAACATGTTTTTTTTAAATAGTTTTTCTTTTTCAAAACAATATCTAGCAACCTTTTTATATATAATGCACAGCATATTTAATTGTGTTTGATACATATATTTCTTTAAATTGAACCAAAAAAAATGTCATACCAAACAACAAATAGAATACATAGGCTGGCACTACAGGTAAAAAAAAAAACTACCAATAAAAAACTAAAATATCATTAAAAAGAAAGGAGCAAACAGAGGACTTCACAAAAAAAAAATACATAAGCATTCCAGCCGCTCGGGGACAAAGTTTTCCATGTCGTACCTGCACGCGGGCCTCTGGCAGGTTGGTGCACATGGCCAGCCGCTCTCTCATCACCACATCCGGGTAGTGAGTCTTCTGGAAAGTTTTCTCGAGCGCCTCCAGCTGCTGTGCGGTGAAGGCGGTGCGGCTGCGGCGTTGTTTGCGGTGCTGAGAGCCGTAACGAGCCTCCAGGATGATGTCTTGAAATGCGCAGCCGTTTGGAAGGGAAACACACACGGAGGGTTTATTTTACTGCGCATGACTCAACCACAGCTACTTCTTTGAGGAATGACAGTATCTGTTTTGTTTGTGAGAGCGTGCACTTAATTACCAGCAAGTCTTTCGGCCAGGGTGAGCGCGTGCACGGAGGGCCGGTAGTCGGGCGCGTGCTGCGCCTGTTGCGCGGCCTGCTGGTGCAGGTTGTACATGGCGCTCAGGGAGTTCATGGCGTGCAGAGAGTAGCCGTTCACCCCGTAGTGCTGCATGATGAGAGGTCACCACCTGCGGACCGGAGGAGAGGATGATAATGGTCAGAGAGAGAAGAAGAAGAATGACATATTTACACTGTGAGCTATTACCTCCGTTTTTTATAAGGTGAACAATAATCTGTTTTTGGTTTATTAAACCATCTGAAAGGCTAAAAAAAACACTCGAGCTTTCTACATGTCAGCAGGTCCTCGCGCTCAAGGGCCAATAGATTTAAATGTGCGCACTCAGACAAAGTGTTATCCATTAACATCCAATTATCGCCCTGTTCAATCCATTAATTATACAAAAGACTTTTAATTGGGGTAATTATGACTCGTTCCAATAATGAACCGTGACGGATGCTTTATTCATGAATTTATTCTCGACGTTTCTATGATCTTAGAGAAGCCAAATCTCCCCCCCCCCCCCCCCCTGAAAACGCTGCTTTGACAGATCAGGGCGGTGATGAAATGTGTTGGAAAATGAAATAAGGAGATTTGTTCCGGGTCTCGATGGAAAAAAAAACCTGCAGTTTGATCACTGGATAATAATTTAATAGGCAATTATTTAGGAAATTGTATTCTCAATATATTCTGTTCAATTTTACAGGTCTTAACATGTGTTTTTACAACATTTGAAACAAGCCTTTACATTTTATTTGGGTAATTTAATGATGTTATTAATTAAAATGCAGGCCGGGATATTTTAGGTTTCTAATGAAACTTGGAGACCAATTTGTGTAAAGGAAAATATCTATAGCCTTTAAGAGTGTTTTACATTATGCCTACATTACATTTTCCAAACTCAATTTTGCAGTTCTCCTTCACGCTGGAGGACACGATTAGATATGTATTAGCAGGGAGGAGTCGGACAGGAGGGAATCACTCGGAGGCCCAAACAGATATTAAAACTATTAAAGAGAGACCACAGGCAGAAGATATCAATCTTTCTGCTCTATGACATGCTGTTACAAAATCCAGGAACCTGGATTCCTTCATGGATTGATGTAACTATTTTTATACAATTTTCAGGTTTGCATTACACATGTTCCGTTATTGTTGTAGCCTGTGTAGTTTTACTGATTTTTGTGCAGGCTGCATTTTAACAAACTAAGGAAAATAACTCACAGTTGCTATTTTGCTTTTATTGTTTTTTAAATGTTTTAAATGTCCAATTTTTGCAGGATATGGCTTCAATATTTTTTTTTTTAAATGTATCCATGTCAATCACTCACAAGTGTTGACCTGCAGGTTCTACCTTTTAATTTTGATAAAGACACACTGGTGGTAAAGAATTGCCTATATCACGACTAGATCATTCTTGTAACAATCAAATGCAATCCACTCTGAAATTCATTTGGCCTATTCATTCCCATAATGCATTAGTAAATAAAAACAATAATAATCATTAGTAAATAAAAACAATAATAATAAAGGGCTGTTGCGAACCGTTGAAAGATAGAAAGGACTGAGTTGACGTTCTTGTAAAAGGCAGTGTTTCTGCAAGTGTGTCCTATAGCTTTAAGTACGACCGTGTGTGTGTGTGTGTGCGTGTGTGCGTGTGTGTGTGTGTGTGTGTGTGTGTGTGTGTGTGTGTGTGTGTGTGTGTGTGTGTGTGTGTGTGTGTAATGCCCGCAGTGCCCATTCCCAGCCTATTAAGTGTCCGCGGCGGCTGATGAATGTGATCAGAGGTCGGTTGGGAATAGTTTAATTCGCCGGGACAGAAGGTGCTTCGCTAAACATTTACTTTACTCCCCCAAGTATTTGAGTTGAATGGTCTCCCCCCCTCCTCCTCACGCCTCACCCCTCCCCTCACCCTCTCTGGCGGCCTCTTATCCCATCGCCCCCGGGCAACGTTTTGGCTGAGATGTATGGCTTCTCCGCGGGTAAAAATATGCATGTTGATCCCCATTTGGCTCCCCGTCTAATGGAAGTGCAAATAGGTTTCGACTGCGAGGCCCTCCATTTATCATCACCGCTGACACGGACGGACGTACAGTGGGACCGGCTGCTTAGCTCTGGGTTGGAGTTCCCCGCGTGTGCGTGCGTGTGCGCGCGTGGGTAAGCATGATATGTGCCCCAGTAAAAAAAAAAAACAACTTGGATTTTTCCTCGACTGCCTTTTTTTTTCTCTGCTCTAAAGATAAATATATGATTTTTTTTTTATTTTTATAAAGCCTCAAATCAAAATAACATTTTACATGAGAGGAAATAGCCAACATTAGGGCAGCGAGTCTCTACATATAAAGACTACAGCTTATAGTCTATTTTTGTACACCTGCCTGAATGCACAGGTAAAAGTGAGAGACTTGAACGCCCTTTTTTTTGTATTCTGTATTCTACTGTCTTCACAATTCATTTAAAGAACATCACGATTTAAACTGAACATTTTTTTGAACACAGGTAAACTTTTCGCCTCCAGCCTGCCTCTCCGTGATTACCAGCTTTTCCCACCTTTTGTACACATCTCTGGTTCTAGCCTGTATCCTCCGTCCCATATCGAATGCAGCACAATAGCTCATCACAGTGAGCCTGTCAGCGCACTTATTGTCATTCATAAGCCCCTATGTGCTCCAGGCTCTGGGCCCTCCTGGCTGCCCTGCTCAATGCTTCGATTATCAAACCGTCATTATGTAAATTGGCATGTACAGTGCAACTCTTTGATCCGGCTAAATGAGGAAAAATGTTATTTGCTAACAGCCCCCAGGGGCAGGAGTCAAGCTGACAATCTGCTCTTTGCTGTGTCACAGTGTAAACTGTCAGAGGGCGAGGGACGACTCTGTGATTTTGGCTCTGTGATGTTAGTGTGAAAGATAATTTATGTGCAGAAAGCAGATATAGATAGATATAGGTGTCTTGATGTCTGCTATTTTATTTTAGGCTTTTACATGTTGGAATATTTTAACAGCGTGTGATGGCAATAATTGTTGTAAGGCTAAATTAAAATAAAAATGCAAAAGAGAAGCATCCAACTCATGTGAAAAAAATAAAACACATAGTTTTCGATAAAATAAAAAAAAAGCCTATATCTTGTGAGTAGCTTGGCCTAATGGTAATTTTAGAGAAAAAATACAATTAAGAAGAGACCAGGCTGCTAACCTGTCAGAATCAAGAAGACCCCTTTTTACTATTGAGGAGGTTATTGCATTTAAATGCTGGAGCATTAAAAATTGACACTTTAAGATGAATTAGCTGGAAACGATGCTTTTATTTTTGTTGTATTTTGTAGGCTGGATTTTGTCTGTTAAAGGCTAAAGGGGTCAGGTCGTATTTACGGTTACACCTTCAAACTTGAAAATTACCTTGTTAGTATAAAAATATAGAGGCTGGATGTCTGAAATGCTCAATTCTAATAGTAAGTGAACATTTGTTACAGGCTTTGGTTCGACGTTAAACACCGTCAACTTTAGCTTTTCCGATTTAGAGACGCTTATTTTTACAGTGTTAAAGTAAACCAGTTTTAAACAACACCAAATAATTGTAAAGAAAATCAACATGTAAAAAAAAAAAACTATGTTTAAATGAACAAAAACGTGCCAATAAGCCTTTACCTCTTGTAGAGACAGTTGTGTTCTTCCACAGATATCAGAAGACTCCGAGTAGATGAACTTCTTAAGGTTTCGGATTGTTTTGTTTTCTTCTCTTCAACCCACCATGTGTTTGTTTTTCAATATAGCCCTGTCTTCCTCCTTTTGTCCGTCAGTGAGGTAAAAAGTCATCCAGTCTGTTGCTTCACTTCAAGTCCGTCCTGCTCGCGCTCCACCTGCTCTCCTCTCGTGCTCTGTTCTGCACGTCTTGCGCACGAGTGGGAAGCCGCCATCTGCTGGTGCGCGAGAGCCCGGCGGTGGGATTTTAAGGAGAGCTTTGCGGGGGTCATGGTGGCTTCCTATTGGTTCCTTGTGCTGTCAGTCAGGTTGATAAGATAACAGATCGTCCAGCGGTGGACTCTGGCGCTCTGACTCCCAGAGTTATGAGAAGTTTAAGTCAATTCTGTCCGCTTTATCCCCCCGAGTCTACACATTATTTAATTATCTATTTTAAATGATAAATATCACCGAAATATGACAAGTGACATTACTCACTTGTGGATAAAATAGTAGATTGATTTTTGGTATACATGAATGAACATTTAATTGCAAAAAAGAAAAAAAAAGTATTATTTTGGGCTGTTTTCCTAGACTTTAAATAGGCTATGTTTCTGTTACGTAATTTCACAGCTATATAAAATAAAACTACATTCAAATCAAGGCTATACTATTTAGAAGACACTCCGACGTTCAACCAAATGGCATCTATAAAAAAAGGCATACGCATGTTTTTTTTGGTGTTTTTTTTCTTTTTTTTTTCAAAAGGCTTCCATCGTCAAAAGGCACTTGGAGCTTTAATCCAGTTGGCTCTCCTTAGTTTTTGTGGGGAAAAGGAACCAACCTTTAGTTTGTTTGCTTTTCGGATTCCCCTTCATGCCATGGAGCAGAGAGAGAGACTTTGGAGAGATGGCTAATAGATGCCAGGGTGCTGCCTTTAGACTCTCTCCCGGCCTGGAAGGATTTGGGATGGGATAGGGAAGACAAGACGCCATCTCAGCCTCCAAAAACCCCTGTCTTAAAATGACTGCGGGTAAGAGGATTAGGGCAATAATGCCCTTCTCTTCTTGAAGGGTTTTTAGAGCAGATTTCTTCTCCCGGAGCAAAACCGTTTAGGTGGGGAATTAAGGGCAGCGCAAAGTAGCCTTTTAATGTAAAGCTTGCATATTTTGTTGGGAAAGTGTTTGGCCAATGACGCAGTTTTATCTCTGACCATGTTTCACACATTTGAGCAGTAGACAAAGGATGGCATGGAATATTAATATGCGTTTTAACGCAAAGTGAAAGCTTGACCCAAAGCGCTGTTTTTAGACCATCGGTGGTTGTGGACAACTGTGAAATAAATTCGAAATTTAGTGGCTGCGTGGGTCTGTTTGACAGAGGGAAAGGTGTGAGGACAGTCAAGGTGAGATAGGTGCTTTTCACGAAAGCTGTCAAATTTTACGTTAAAAAAAATAGTATTTACGTAAACCAGGCACCTGATCTGGTTTCTAACTTTGATTTTTAACAGCCTATTATTATACAAAATAAAATTAAGTCATGAGGACAAAGTGTCAGTGGTGTTTTTCACGTGGTTATTTGGATATTAATCCACGCAACGTCATTTTAATTTAGTTTGGTTCATACACGGTTTATTATTATTATTATTATTAATAGACTATTATTATTATTATTATTAATAGACTATTATTATTATTAGCTGGTGTAGGCCTAATTGACTTATTTAAATGATCTTCTCGTGGTGCGTTATTAATTATTTCTTGAAACACCTTAAACTTTTTCCATGTGCTCTTCAAAGTGTCTCTCTTGCCCAGAAAAACTCGTGTGCCTCTCTGGTTTCTGCTCCAATCACTCGCTTTTTTTTTTCCTCCGAGGTCTGAGAAAGAAAGAGGATTAACTTGTGAACCAATGGAAATAAGAACTTAAACGGGAGGTAAATCTGGCCACTGTCTCTTTGTGAGGACCGTCTCTAAAGCAATTAAAGCGAGAAAGAGTTTCTTCTCAGCGCCTCTCCACCTAAAGCTCCTTAGAGAGACTAGAGCTGTCCAGCGCGTCTGAGGGGCTTAAACGCCCAAAAACTGCTCCCCTTTCCCCTGGACCCGGCCAGGCATGAATATAAGGTGCAGGAACAATGACCTCCATGATAAACAGCCAAACATTTAAAAATGTTCAGATGGCAAAATCCCCTTACCTAAAGTGAATTTTTACCTTTAAAATACTGTAAATTATTTCTGCAGGAAAAATGTCTGCTGTTCCTTTATTGATTTGCTGTCAGGTTGAACCCTTTTTGCCCCCCCCCCCCCCCCAAAAAAAAAAAACTTGCACAGATGTTAAAAGAAAACTTTCTCTTTATGTTTTAACCTGCATTTGATGGGAAACAAAACAACAAAAAGATCTTTAATTCTGTGATTTTTGCTCTCTGAAAGCTAATTAATACTCTTAATGATGTTTCTGCAACTTCATGAATACATTAAGTCTGCAATCCAGCAGGCCTCAGCCTCCCTGCCTCCATTCAAGGGTATTTCAGCATCTGTTCATCCCACGGCAATTAATCATTTTGATGTGTAGTTTAAAATCGACTTCTTGCAGGAGACCCTTTTTGACAAGAATAACAAAGCAATTTGCCAGGAGCCACCTCTTAGACACGTTATTAGCAGCACTTTCACAGCCAGACCCGTTGGTATTTATTTATTATTTAAATAGAGGCTGTATTAGATAAATGAATTCAAAAGGAAGGCGATAATTTTGCAGTTTTATTGTCAGCACCACGCCTCTGAATCCTCTTGAAATCCCTTTTATTGGTGACACGATCCCAGGATCTCCTGGGCAAATCCCTCCTCTCAAAGTTTTCAACCTGTCAGTTTCATCTAAAAAGCTGCATAATTCCTCCTCTTTTTTTTCTCTCTTTCCATCCCCTCCACTCTTTCTTCTTGCCCTCTTTTCTCCCTTGTCTCAGTCCTTCTGTCTCATTTCTTTTCCTTGCCTTCCCTCTCCTCTCACTCTCTCTCTCTCTCTCTCTGGCCCGGATCCTTCTGCACAAGGGGCCCCATTGTGTAGTCCTAATCCAGAGGCAACACAGCTTTAGGGACATGCAGGGATAAAAGGCCCATTAAGCCCACAACTTTATGGGGGCAAATCTCTCCCTAATCCTTCGCTTTATCTAAACAAAAGCCCCTCTGCCTTAATCCACCTATGTGTTGAAAAAAAAAAGTGAGGAAAAACTGGAGAGAGTGTCAGAGAAGAAGAGAGAATAAGAAAGAAAAGAAGAGTGAGAGAATAGGAGAGAAAACTCACACACTGTAGGATTGAAGTATAGCAGAGATCATAAGGGGAGGGTGGAAGTTTCCTGGAAGAGCTGAGTTAAAGTGACAAGCTTTCACCTGCAGGGAGGATCACTCACATGTGTTAAGTAACTACTGTATGAAACATGAGCCTCTGTCTTTTTTTTTTTAAAGATCTTTATGATTACTTAAGTGCCAATTAGCAAAGATATATTAAAGTGTCAAATTGAGCTCAGATATTTTCAGTCATTTGGGTGTGAGTGAAGGGCGGAAGCTGTTGGGTTACAATCGCCAAAACAAAGAGACTGAGCACATCTGAAAATATAGCTTTGTTACTGCTTACAAACAAAGACGTAAACACCTTTATATGAACATCATTTACAGTTAAGTAGTTGAGATTCTTAGTGTATTAACTGACCTGAAAAATAACTGGATTGGCTGTTAATCTGTTTGATTAGTTACAGCTTTCTTCATCGTTCAAGATGAAAATGCTCCAAATGGTCATAAAACATTAACAGTCCATGAAGAACTTAAACACTGACTCTGTTTCACTCGACTCTTTAATGTAATTTAGAGGGTTTCCTGTCAAGAGTCCATGCAAAATGAACCACTGAAGGCCTACTGGATGATAAGATATTCAGTAATATTCAAACACTGCTTTATAGATCAGGGTTCAAGAAAAGTCTCTACATTTCAGAAACTACAACCCCCATGAGCGCTTTGCATCGCCTCATCCTTTTGCAAATGAAAACACAAAAAAGTGAGATTTTTGTAAAAAAAAAAAAAAGAAATGTGGTGTTCAAATATTTCCACAAGGTTTTCCGTATATACACATCTGTCCTGGCAGAAAGGCTCAGTCAACACTTTTGCATCTTTTTTAGATAGAAACCATAAATAAATAAAAAATACATTGTCTGACAATGCACATTAATAAGGTATCAGTGGACATTTCATTTTAGATTTGTCAATAGTTTAAGGTCAGTAGTAATTGTATTAGAAACGTTTGGTCACTTGGGCGGCTGTGGCTCAGTTGGTAGAGCTGAGGGTTCGATCCCCAGCTGGGCAACATGTCCGATGTGTCCTTGGGCAAGACACTTAACCTCGAATTGCTCTCTCTGCTTCGGTGTATGAAGTTACTTCTGATGGATGATACTACATAGCGATCACTACCATCAGTGTGTGAATGGGTGGGTGTGACATGAATGTAAAAGCGCTTTGAGTAGTCAGAAGATTAGAAAAGCGTTATATAAACTCAAGTCCATTGACCATTTGTGCTTCAGTTTCTGTGTTACATTTTTTTATGTCACAGTCAAAAGTTACCCCAACTATCTACCTGTCAAAATCAAGACAATCTCTGAACAAGCACACAATATAAGAGGCGGGGTCCTCACATACCCTCTGACATTCACATGAGCCTGCTTTGCCATATTCCAATTAAAGAAATGGAGTTCATGAGGCCAAATCTTAACAGCGCTGACAAAGCTAAAGCTCCTGTGTGGAGTCAGAATCCCTTCACTTCCTCTTAAACATCTGTCTTTACTACAGAAAATCCCTCTGTATCTTCCCAACAGCAGACCATCAGACCCTTAATCTGGAGCTGGTTTAACACGCTGAGAAGTTAAGTCTGATGGTTTTTTTATACTGAGCTCTGAGGGATAGGCGCTGACAAGGTGAAACCTGATGCATTATGGGTAAATGTTGACACACAAAATAAAATTTTAGACGGTTTAATGAGGCACGATTCCTATGAGATTGATTTTGTCAGTGATTTCCTTTCTTTAAAACTTTTCTTACTTCCTTTTAAATGGTTACATATCTGTGGACCTTTTTAGAAGAAACTTTCACACCAATTCAGTTTTATGTTGACTTTACTTTCAGGAGAGAACTCTTTGTTGTTCACTTCAGTAAGAATATTAAATAACGTATGGTTTTAGTCTGAGCTCTGATCGGGCCAGAGAAGGTGAAACCTGATGCATATGGTGAATATTACTACTATAATTCAAAATTTTGACTGTAGTGTGTAGAATATGGCATATTTACTTTGAGACTGATGTTGAAAAAAAAAAAACATGATAAACGTTTTGTTTTCCTTAAATTGTAACTCATCTGTGGCCCTTTCAGAACAAGACCCCTCACCAATCTATCTGTTTGTTTACTCTTGTTTTTTTTTTTTCACTGCGCTCATCATGTTGCCTTCATTAACACTCTCAATTACTGTCTCCTCCTTGGCTCCGTGCCTCCCTAATAGAGCTAACAGGGAGGTAATGAAGCAAATAGTTGGGACAATTTAGTCATTAGAGGCAATTAAGACAAGCCAATGCAATCCAACTCAGGCCAGGAGACGAGTGAGGAAGAAAGCCGACAGCCAGCCACCCAAACCAAGCACACTCCTCTGCTGAGTGTAAAGAAAGCTTTAAACTGGATTGAAGGAATTCCCCCTCTGGTGGTATCACTGGTAATACTTGAACCATTAAAAGACTGATCAGAAGCAGGCTGAAAGCATCTCTCTCCTCTTCCTCCATATGGGGATTACTTTGGCCTCAGGAGGAGGAAAATGTTTCCCAAAGAGGCAGGCAGACGGCGGAGGCAGACACAAGGAAGGCATGCAGCCTGGATGCATTCCACCACAATAAAGTATAAATCCTCCTCTTCACAGCGTATTACAGGAATGAACATAAGGGATTGTGTCATTGTTGCCCTATAATCTGGCTTTAAACTCCTTGTTTTACAAATGGTCCCCTCTAAAAAGCTCTTTTCTTTTTGTCTCAGTCTTTTTCCCCCTCTTTTCATCCTGTATTAACCTGCTGTATTCTCATCTTTCATTTTTTTGTTTCTGTGCGTGTCAGATTTGGTTTATTGTTACTATCTATATTTTTAGATTTCCTAGTTAATGTACCAAAATGCGGTTTAATTGCACACAAGAAATGTGGATCTTGTCCCACTGAAAATGTATGGTGCAACACATTTCCTAGTGATGGCATGTTCCTATTTAGGAGTTCTCAAAAAAGACCTTTAACACTGCGATGGCTATTATAATTTTTCAAATGCCTTTCCATGTGTCCTTGCCCTCGTAAGTTAAGGGTAATATCCTCTCCTGCATTGGAAGTGGAGATGGTGGCACTTTTTTCTGTTCGCTGAACATCCAGCGTGCATGAAATAACTCCTGATAGAAACGCTCAAGTTGACATCTGCATATGCTCCTATTATATCTTTAGACAGAATAGATGCTACATATGATGTATGTGTGTATGTGTGTGTGTGTGTGTGTGTGTGTGTGTGTGTGTGTGTGTGTGTGTGTGTTTGTGTGTGTGTGTGTGTTTAAAACTGGCCACTTAAAATCTTGTCCTGAGGAAAAAGTCAAGCAGCTTTTTCTCTACCTGTGTAGACAGTTTGTACTGTTTCAAGTTTATAGACAACATTTTAAACGTGACTAAAGCGTATATTAAATATGTCCTGACTGATTATAATGTTGAGAAATGACTCTCTTTCTGAAGTCAAACTCCCTCTGGGTTGTTGTTCTCAGCTCTGAGGTCACACTGATGGGACTGCACTTCCTTCAGCTTGTTTATGTCACTCAGAGACTCAAACATGTTTCATACATGTTTTTTTCTCATCCACCTTCCCTCTCTTACTGTGAGCCCTGCCGGCAGGTTGAGTAAACATACCTGGTTAAATGATGGTGTTCAGTCTTTTCTGACAATAGTCCAGTCGTGAGTATTTACATGCTTCACTGACCATCAAGGAATTCAATAGATTCTGATTTTTTTTTCTTTACCCACAACCATGTTCCCCAGACAGAACAATGACATCCCCACCAGCTTCAGCTATGCTATTTGTTTATTAGAAAATGTTCCCATCTACTAGAGTTAGATGGACATGAAAAAGTAAATGCTCGAAAATGCGATTTTACTCACGTTTGGCACCAGCCTCAAGTGGCCAGTTGAGGATCTGTGGGGTTTAGCACTCCTCCATGGTCCTGATGCTATTTGGTGCATGTCATTCCCTGCTCTCTCTCCCCACATCTCCCATTTGTTGTTGGTTGTGTTTGGCTATCAAAGTTTAACAAAACAAAAGGCAAAAAAAAAAAAAAGAAGAACCAGGGGCGAGATATTTAACTTGTGACTTTGCTGTGCGATGAGATAAACACCACAAACCACAAGGATTCCCCACAACCTCCAAGTAACCGATCAGGACTATTAGGCGGTAATCAAGTTATCTTGACAGGCTTTTTAAACAAAAGAAGCTCTTCATCAGACTCTTATTAAGATGTGTTAGTTGTGGTGATTGTGCATTTAAAGAAACAAACCACTGTGACTGATAAGAGATGTGGCTGAGTGAGTGCAGAAAATGATTTATGGAATATCAATGCTTTGGTTTACTCCAGGTTCAATACTCTTTTCTTTCTTTCTTTAAAAAGACATTTAGGTTTGATGACTTTGCACTTTAGGAGAGAAAGATAATTATTGTTTCAAACAACAGTTATAGTTGCCAATTTATAACTTTCTTCTCTATTAATAACATTATACATCGCTGTCGAAGCATTCTTTCTCATGATTAGTACTTTTCACGCTCTCTGATAGTCTCAGAGATGGGTCTCTCTCTCCCTCCTTTCCTTGTTGTTGCTCCTTGTTTGAATCTCACAGGCCCTGTCTCTCCCTCCCTCTGCTCCTCCTCCTCCTTTTCCTCTTCTTCTCCCTCCATCGCCTCTGAAAGGGGAACCTGCTGGGCCCAACTGTCTGTGTAACGAGCGGGGCAGGACAGTCACAGTGGGGTGTACCATTGTGCCTGTCACTATGTTTATACTTGTGTGTTTATAGTGAGCATTTTGTGTTTGTTTAAAGACTCTCAACATGAAAACGTACTTAAGACCTTATTAGCTGTCACCTATTAACTTAACACACCCACACGCACACACACACACACACACACACACACACACACACACACACACACACACACACACACACACACACACACACACACACACACACACACACACACACACACACACACACACACACACACACACACACACACAACACACAAGAAACAAACACACACATGTTCCACCTCTCAGTGATCCTCCAGCACTCCTCCCCAGCAGGGAGCAAAGGGAGGAGGTGAAGCAGGAGGCTAATGGATACGTTTGTTTACCTATTTGTCCTTGACATGATCAATTGATCAGCTGGCTAATTCACTGCCACCATGGGCTCATTACATTTTCATTTAAATTGCAAATGGATTTCTACAAGGCTTCATCTACTGTTTCCATTTTCTCTGCGTGTGTGTGTGTGTGTGTGTGTGGCCTGTACAGTATAGACGTGTGTGTTTGTACACACCGGTGGCACCTCTACAGTATACCAACATTATTCCCTCGCCTGCATTCATTTATTTATCTGACACCATGTGATATTTATTTGAATTCAGAGGTGAACGCTCGCCTGTCTTTTTCGTCCTTAGTTCCCATTTTATTTAGAATAATACAGCGATGATAATCTGTCTCATAATTGGTATCAGTCATTATGTGGCTGCCATCAAGTCCCAGTGGGCAGTAAAAGCCTGTGATTATGAGTTACTGGGAAGATTAAAGTTAACGATTACTGATGTGGAATTTAAACAACAGGGGATGAACAGATCGACTTTATCCAAGATGGTAAAAAAAAAGTTTGAACTACAGACAGACTGCTTTTTGAAATTATTAAAACTGTCTCTAGTACATTTAGACACTGCTGGATGACAAGTGTTATTTTGGTCCCCTCTCTGGCTCATTCTCTCAAAAGACTGACATTTTTGCAATGCACTTATCTAATTTCTTTCTGAGAGATGAGAAGATTTATTATATTTTACAAGTGTCTCTTAAATATAAAGCTGAAAGGAGGCAGTTAGCTTAACATATATAGACAACATTACAGTTTGATGGTGTTATGAATAGATTTATTGTGGAGGCTATAAACTCCTAACTGTTATGTTAGCTATGGATGTCGCTAAATGTTTACATTACCATCTGAAGGTGTTGTACAATTTGACAATTAAGGCTTTAATTCCTAGTTACGGTAAGTGTCTTAACTAACATCCACTTGGCTGTGGGTTTATATTAAACAGTTGTATACTTGTGTGACGTCCTGCCCTCTCTGCCTGCGTGTGCTTGGTTGGTTTAGCGTCCTGGCTCAGCAGCCAATAAGCAGAGTCAGGGAGGACATCAGTGTGTTCACCTGAGTTAATTAAGCCTCATTTTATTTATTTAGCTAACATCTGGCTCTCTCCTCTCTCCCTCCCCACGTCTCCTCCAGCTGGTTTGGTATTGGTTGCACTTCACAACATTACGCTCATCCATGCATTGCCTACAGGACTCATCAGACTTACATAATTATGATTGTTTCAACTTTAGTTCATAATAAATATATTTCCTTTAGACCTTGTTTTATGTGTGATAACCTTCTTTATCACTTCCTTTGAGCCAGGTCGTGAGAGGTTCGTATAAAACAAACATGATATTATGTGTTGGTTTCCTCATGCTGGTATGTTTCCTCCTGTTTCTAGTCTATTTGTTTAGCTTGGCTAAACAGCACCTGGCTGTAGTTTAACCTTTACATGAGACTTGTATCAATCTTCTCACCCACTTTAGCAAGACAAAAGTTAGCATATTATTTCCCCAAAAATAAGGAACTGTTCCTTTATGTTTGGGAGGATAAACAAGGAAATGTATTTCTTTATATTTATTTATTTAGTTTTTTCTCCCTGAAAATAATCAGACACATTATTGGACGGAGCAGAGGGATGTTTTAATGGCAGGGTCTTTACTTTGACTTCTCATGGGATTCATTTGCTTCAGTGGCTTGTTTAGCTATAATGGGCTTTATATGATGACTCCTCACCCCTGTCAGATTCCACCATGATCCACCTAAACACACACATTCATCAACATTCATCACTCCAACACACACACATACAGTACACCACACTCTCAAAAACCCACACACACATAGGTCTGATCAATGGTCATAAATTTGATCTGTGACAGGCCTGACACTTGCACCCACGAGGCCTTTGGTCACTCTGTTTCTCTTGACCACTCCGTATGCAGCACACTCTCACATAGACGTACTCACAGACACACACAAACACACCGACAAGCACTTTCCCCCTCTCTCACTCCTTCCTTCCCCTGACACACTTGTCAAGGACCTCGTTGACCCCTGACCCTGCCCCACTTGGCTCAGTTATTGATTTTTTCCTCCGACCCTCTCAATCTGGGATGAAGAGGGGTGAGAACGGGAGAATTAGTCGCCATAGTCAGGTATAACGGAGGGGATGCTGAGGATGAAGGGGAGCGATCAATGTGTGCTGATGGCTGAGCTTACAGCAGCAGAAACAACAGTCAGCCATGGAGAAAATCAAACTGGCTGGAGGCAAGATGGGGGAGAGAGAGGGGAGGGGAGGGGCGGGGGGGGGGGGCGGGTGGCTGCAGGAAGGTCTTGTTTGTTGACTTTTACAACACAACATACTTTAAGGATTGTCAATTTGTCTTCTTGTTTAAGCATTCGCTCATTGTCTTGTTATCTCTCAGTTCTCTACTCTATCTCCCCCCAAAATCTCAATTTACAGATTCAACATATAAATGTAGTATATATTTGAGGGTCTGGATTTCAGTTTGGAAGGTGTTCTGGCTTGTGGTTGTAGTACCTTCGCTGTCCGAGTAGTATCAACCAATCATCCAGCAGCAGGCTTTGGTGAATGCAGGAAAAGCAGATAGAATGCAATCCACAGGAATTATATCCCCACATCCATAACTGGTAGTATACACATTTTTTAATCTCCATAAACAGATATCTGCATGGAAGTGGAGCTAACGATCCATTTTACATCAAAATTTCAATTTAAGCAAACAATTGGCTTGACACTGTGTCGTGTCAGCCAATATGCTTTTAGATTTTCTGTCTTCTTGGAATAGATGATCGATCTTACCTCCATTCAGCAAACATTTATTTAAAGGTTATTATGGGCCTTTTTATGTCTTTATTGGAGAGACAGGACAGTGGATAGAGTCGGAAATCAGGGAGAGAAAGCGTGGAGATTAACATGTGGGAAAGGAGCCACAGGTCGGATTCAAACCCGGGCCACCCGTTTCGAGGAGTACACCTTCTTTACATGGGGTGCGCGAAATAGCAACTAGGCCAGCTGCGCCCCAACAAACAAGTTATTTTAAGTTGTTTTCTCTTGAGGGCAGATCAGATAACTCTTTCATTTTTACATTTTTTACAGGTATGCATCATGACATTGTTATATTGGCAAACCTAAAATTGGGTAGTATTCATTTAATGAGAAGAAAATCATTTTCTGCAACATGCAGTCAAAGTTAACCAGAGTCAAGCCTCTCTGTAACTAACTAGTTAAACTGAGACTCACCTGCAAGATGATGCAGATGAATAGGCCATGAATATGTGTGATGTTCAGGTACGGCAACACCACTTGCAGAACTACAATAATACAGATTATTGTCTTTAGTATTGGATTTTAGAAAGAAAATCATTAGCTGACTTCAGAGTAAAAGTACCGGTTAACGATTAAATTCATAGAAATGTAGTCAAAAGAACGACATTTGTCTTTCAAATGTAGTGGAGTAAAAGTCCTGATTTCCCCCCAAAAAATCATACTCAAGTAATGTAAGATACTCCAAAGATGTTCTTAAGTATAGCACTCAAGTTAATTTACTTTGTTACAGTCCACCATAAAGTAGATGCTTCAGAGCAAGAATTTAAATCAATTGGGAGTTGTCTATGTTAATAGCCCTGCACTGGACACCTGACTTGACTTTTAATGTGTTTATATGATGTTTTTATTATTTTATTTTCCACTGATGTACCCAAGTCTCTCTTGAAAAGGAGATTCCAAAATCTCAATGAGACTACCTGGAAAAATAAAGGTAAAATAAAATAAAATAAAAATGTGTCCATGTGTGCAGCTTTGCATAGCTTCTGTGTACCCTGCTTCTCCAAACAGAGCTGAGCTGACTATTATCTACTGTTATTATCTTACTCTTAATAAGTACCTCATACAACCCTATTACAAGACCCAAACTATCCCTTTAATGTATTTTGCTGTTGTTTCAAATTAAGGTTTTAAGAAACCAAACTCAACCAAACATATCAAAAATGAATCAAATGTGTTTGACTGTATCAAGGTTTGG
This sequence comes from Labrus bergylta, assembly GCF_963930695.1. Taxonomy (NCBI): domain Eukaryota; kingdom Metazoa; phylum Chordata; class Actinopteri; order Labriformes; family Labridae; genus Labrus; species Labrus bergylta. Next base: position 14,483,862 of record NC_089198.1, read on the forward strand.
ACGTTTTGCATTTTTTTCTATTTAGCTTTAGACTGAATCAAAGTCTGCATAATATAATAATAATGTGCACCTACCTGTTAGCATTACCTTCTTGCTTTGTGGGTGTATAGCTGCAGCTTCAAGGGAAAAAAATCACATGACATTCAAATATTCATGTTTAGGATGTTGCACACATTTTAAAGAGGCAATAAATTGATTATCTTTGTGTTTATCAGATTAAGTTTGATTCCCAGTCCGCTGACACGTTACCTCCTTTTGTCTCTCCTTGTTTTTGTGAGTCAAACACAGACACATCACAAAGATAGTTCTCAGATGTGTGTGTGTGTGTGTGTGTGTGTGTGTGTGTGTGTGTGTGTGTGTGTGTGTGTGTGTGTGTGTGTGTGTGTGTGTGTGTGTGTGTGTGTGTGTGTGTGTGTGTGTGTGTGTGTGTGTGTGTGTGTGTGTGTGTGTGTGCTCTCTTTAGTGGTAAGCAAAAGCTTTTTAAGCAACCATGGGTCCTTTTTTAACGTGGCTTTCAATAATCCATTCTCGCTCCTCCACTTCACCACCACCACCTCCCCATGGATCAGGTTAGAGATTTCACAGCAGTGTTCGGAGGTGACACACTTAGACATAATCTTTTTTTCTTATTTAATTTCCCACCATCCTCTCAGCTGATTCTCCCGCTGTCACTTTAGACGCAGCTGAGAGACTGATTTGGCTTCCATAATCTCTTCTTGCTTTCCCCCCTCCTCTACTTGAGGAAACCTCGGAATATCATAAGGAGATTATTTCATTCGTAATTGATTGAGTGGCTCCTCACCACAGACCAAGATACTTCAAAGTGTCTGAATTAAGACTTGGGGTTGAGTGACTGAGGGAGGCAGGGGTATGAGGAGGCATCGTGGATCCATGAGGCTACGGCCGGGGTCGAGCAGCTGAGCCTCTTTGGCAGGCAAATAAGAGTTGAGTCTGATCCTGTGATGGCAGCTAATTGGCTAAAGCAAAGTCAGGGGAACATTTAGATGAGACTCCTCAGCTCCTACAGACTGATTTTTAGGCTACAGCTCGGTCTGCTATAAGGCACATACTTGTCAGAAAAAGTTTGTCAACTTTCTGACACCGTTTTACCTTTTCCTGGTGAGCTTTATGCAGTTCACAGTCTTGTTGCACACATATACCCTTTTTTTTTTCTTTTAAAGGAGTTGTAAGACATTTTGGGGAATAAGTATTTTGCTTGCTAAAAAAGGTTAAGATTGATATCGCTCTCATTTCTGGATGTTTAATATAAGTTAGGAGAAGTTAGCGTAACTTAGCAAAACGACTAAGCTAACCTGTCCCTGTCGAAAGGTCACAAAATCCAACTACCAACACCTTTGATGTTAGCTGAGCTGTCTCTTTAATGTTATTCTTCAAAAAATGAAGTGTGAAAATAGTAATATGTGGTTGTAAAGACCGCTAATTGAAGGACTATTTCTGTGCTATGAGCAGTGACTATTTCTTTTTTTTTTTTAAGATGTATTTTTGGGCTTTTAATGGAGAGATAGGACAGTGGATAGAAATCAGGGAGCAAGAGAGTTGGGAATGACATGCGGGAAGGGAGCCACAGGTGGGATTTGAACCTGGGCTGTCTGCTTGGAGGAGCAATGCCTCCATACATGGGGCGCGCACACTAACCACTGTGCCACTGCGCCACCAGCACCCCTGCAGTGACTATTTCTAACACGTAATTATGAATTAAACTAACTTGAAGAAATATGTTAAGTAGTGAGCTTTAGAGGTTTGTTGAGGTAGATGTGCTTTGTTTTCCACGTCTGTTTAGAAAGAAGTGCACGCAGGTAATGTTAGCTTAGCAACTGACTCGAAGCAAGAGAAATGTCAAATTGAAATGTCAAAATGTACCGAAATACACCTGCCCGCACGTATCAGCTCGTCATTTTTTATTGTTTCAGTACCAAACCTGGAGTGTAAAATCATCTTGGAATCTGCTTCTCACCACATATATACGGCATGTAGTAAATAAATGGATTAGAGAGCTTAGGTTTTTTTTTTGCTGATTTTGTGACTGTATGTTGCTTTATGTTTGAACCAGGAGATGTTGGTCTGGCTCGTCCTATGGGATCCAGAACTTGAGTCTATCTTTGACCATTTGATTGTCGGCTATGTATCTGGATATCAAGTCATTGGTTAAACTTGCATTTCAGACTTCACTAGCTTGTAAAAGCCCCTCATCCTCTTTTTTTCACCTTGAAATGTTCGATCCTGCAGATTTCCAGCTTCCTGAGCACTCAGCATTTGTCCTCGCAGCCTGCTCATACCTTCCTGCTGCCTTCAAGCTCTTCCCTTGGTGCTGGAAATAACATCGACCCCCCTGCTGCCTGCATAGACAATCCAAGTATCAGGTTAAGTATTATCCTGCCGCTCCCTATCAAAAGGATTCACAGATCCCATATGATCACTTCTGGGCTGGAAGCCAAATGTTTCGGCCCTGAAAGAGAGTAAAAGCAGTTTCTCAAGTCTCCATTTTATATCTTTTCAACCCAAATCACCCATCTCTGTCTAATTTTCTCAAAGTCTCCCTTTTCTCTCTCTTTCCCCCCGTTTGTTACTTCTCCTTCTCATCCCTTTGTCCCTCCATCACCCCTCTCCTCACTATCAGTCCTGACCCAATGCTGATCTTAATCCTCTTACCTCACGGCTCCATTACCCATTTCAGCCATTTTGCATACACACCAAAGAAAGAGGGCCTCCTCTCCTTTTTCTCAAACCCCCAAAGCTCAGACCCCCAATCCCCCCCAAATAAAGATCTCCCAAACCTCTGCCACATATACCATCTCTTCATGTATTTGATTTCATTTTCAATCAAATGTGGACGTTTCCTAATCTGAGGGACCATTTTCATGGAGGGGCAACGAGGCTATGGAGGCAGAGGATCAATTATTCGTACCCCTTTTCTTTCTCCAAGCCCTCATCCAAATTGAAAATGGCGTAAGTCAATTCCCAGGCGGGTGTGGTCGAGCTGTGGGATTATCTCCTGTTTTGTGTTGTTTTTAATCCCTAAATGCCACTTCTGGTCCCAGTGCTGCTGATAGGGAAATGCATATGCAGCGCCACACTGCTCGTTTGCTGTATAGTCATTTACAATGACATTGTTGATAACTTAAGGGGGAAAAAAGTCAACCTTCAGGCAATTCCTTTATTTTATCTGAAAACATGCTTTTCATGCTCTGTAAATCATCATGTCAGCAATCCCCTTTTCAAGCAGCCATTTATGATCTCTTTTTTTCCGCCCTGTTTTTTTCTTTCTAATTTACGGTTTCTCTCTCTCATGGGAGAGATTAACCCTTAATCCCCTGATGTTCCATGGTTAATTGATATGATTTAACTATTACAAGGCCCTGGGTGGTTCCACATTGCTTCCTTAGAGAGAGTGCAGCCTCCACTGAGAACCGCGACCCTCCCTCGTTCTCTAATCTGACCCCCCACACCCCCCCCCCCCCCCCTTAAACTGCCTAAACCTTTTTTTCAGCCACCTCTCGCCCATATCTCTCTTTCATCTGCCATCTTGCCGTGCCTCCCTTTTCCCTCCACCATGTTTCCACTCCTGTTCTCCTCTCTCTCTCTTGCTCCCAAGGGTCACCGTTCATAAGTCAGCAGAGCATGCTGGGAGTTTGTCTGCACCTTGAGACCAAAAGTTCATCTTAATCAAACCCTAAGTGCCTTGGGATATTGAATACTGAATATAATTGGAATTATATTAAGAGTACCTAAATATACAGAACTACGGAAAGGCTTCACTTTTGTCCTCTAGCCATCTTGTCTGTCACCAACTTTCTTGAGCTCAGCAGGTAATATTCAGGAAAGTTCCCAGCATGAAGCTGGGAGGGGGTGATAATGTTTGTATCCTGCTACAGCTGCACAACTGTTCAGATCTTCTGAATATAATGATCCTGCTTCATTCTCTTTTCTGCCTGGCTGCTAGTTCTTTTCCAGTCTTTCACTGATACTGAAATGTCCTATTACACTGTACACTCATATAATGGCAAAAACATGTCTGCCATCTTAAATACGTTGTAAACATTATGGTGTTTCATTGTTTGTCTTTACTGCTGAGAACCCCTGTCCCTCACAGTGGGAGGGACGAGTGGGACAGAGTGACTCAGGAAGATTTCAGAGGCAGACTGCTGTGTATGAGTGTACTTATGGAAGGGACTCTTGACTATTTCTGTGCCTTAGCTTTACCAAATGAGCTCTCAGGCTGTTTTTGTTTTTAAGTAATCATTTTGAATCCTTTATAAATAACAAAACCACAAGATTGTAAAGGTCATGAAGGCAAAAAGTGAAGTTGTTTTGTGTTTCCCAGAGCGGATTAAAAAGTTAAACCATTGACGAAAATCCCGGGATTTCCAAGCATTTCCCGCTACAAATCCAGCGATTATCTGCATCTCCATGGCCGATAATCTTCTAATCTGGTTTGTGCAGTAGAAAGATGATGCCATGAAGATCCAATAACAAGGAACACTTCAAGGTTTTATGTTTTTCTTTTCTGATATTTTTACGTTTATTGTTTAAAAAAATAAAAAATAAAAATAGTTGTTGTCTTTTGCTGCCCTGAAATGTATTTTTAGTTAACATTAATTACCCTTCAAGGATCAGAAAGTGACATGTCTTTTGTCCTGGCATCTACTCGTTGTATTTGTTAGCTCAGCAATAAGCTTTTCCTTATTCTCCTCTTATGTCTGTATGTTAAATATGAGGCTACGGCCAATAGACATTTAGCTTAGCTTAGCATATAGACTGGAAACAGGGGGAAAGCATCAAACAATATCTACCATGGAGCACCTCTGGAGATTATTTATTTACAGTCTATGTTAGATAAAATGGTTTTATGGAAAGTGCTTGGTGCTTGACATGGATTGTAAATGTTGGAAACACCCAGGCGAGTAGTTTCCTTTTGTTTCTAGTCTTTGTGCTAAGTTAACTAGCTGCTGGCTTTGTCTTCGTACAGATACAGAAAAAAATGACTTCCCAAGTGTATTTCCCAAGACATTTAATTTGATTTTAATACTACCGGTACATAATTAGGTAAACAAGCTGTATTTGTAGCCAATCAAAGGTTTTGTACAGCACTTATGATTTCCTTGAAATCAGTGGAGAGAATTAAAGTCTGAATTTTTGAATACTTCTCCTAGTCAAGATGTTCCTCGCTATCTTTGAAACCCAGATGAAGACGGTGAATCCTACACTGAAAGGCTATGTGGTTACCTTGTGGTAAAAAGGAGCTTTTATGTGACACCCTTACATTCCTCATATACATCCTTCTGCCTCTAAACCCATGCAGAGTGTGTTGTCTCTATTATCAGTCCTGTGCTGAAATGTTACACCCCGACTACAAATACGTAACATGAACTTCTTTTCACCACATCTCTCTTTCTTCTCCTCACATCGTTACTTCTTTCCCTCCTTCCTCTCTCACTATAAATACTTCATCATTTTCTGACATACAGACACACATCACTCACACAAGTCCACACACACACACACACACACACACACACACACACACACACACACACACACACACACACACACATCCCCACCTGCATTGAAACCTGAGAGTGTGTCGGTGAAATCACTGTCATATTTCTCAGGCTGATGGAACATTCTGCTCAGGTCTGAAAACATAATAAATAGAGGGCCGCGCTGTCTGCTCTCAGATTTAGCATGCATTTGTAAAGTAATCATTCTCTAACCCGCAACCTCCTTGTGTCCTTTTATCGTTGAGGCGGATCAAAACATCCTTCCCTCAGTTTTAACATCGAAGGAAAGAAAAAAGGAGTAGCCTCAATAAAGACTTATAGATCCTTCTTAGCCCAAACAATTGATCCGGGTCCTAAAAATGTCTAACCTGCCTCCTTTTGGCAGGCTATTTTTGAAAGTAACACATGAACCTATTTGTTGTTTTTTTTAAAGGTGCTTTCCAGCATAAGGGAGGTATAATGTAGAATGAAAGTAGAGATGCTATGAGACTGTAATTTCGTTTGAAAACCGTGTCATCATTATCTTCTAGCAGCTTCATAATACTAACCGTGTATCAATGTGGTGTTGTCCTTTTTATCGTTGCAAGGCCTGGTTCTAAATTCTGAAAGAATAACTTACAGTAATTGGTGAACACAGAAACAAGCTAACAAGCTTGATTTTCAACATCAAACTGCTTTTTCCCCGAATCAATTGCATTTACTTTGGAGTGAAAACAAAACTTCAGCCTCAAAATGCTCGATAGGAAAACACTGATTGCAGACATTAAGCTTTCTTAAACAGAGTCTATGTTAGCCACTGCTGATATTGTCACATGATAACCTGTTTTCTTTCCACTCTTATCCACCACTTGCAAGCAGCAGTCATTTAATGTGATTTAAAGCGACTTTGAAAATCCAATTTATTATACAATCAGTGCATTGCATTTCCTACTCCTATGGCTGCTGGGAGTATGGCTGCTCCTATTTCCTATGGGAATTGCGACATAACTGATATAAATATCAGTATTGTAAAAACACCAGAAGAAGTTGCTAACAAAGCCTAAGTTTAATATATTACAGGCTAGAAAACATTCAATTGAGGATGGCTCGACTGATTAGAAACCAACATTGTGTCTTAAATTAACGGCCGCAGATTTAAATTTTCATTTGGGAGCCTTTTTATGCCTTTATTAGAGGACAGGAAAGTGGATAAAGTGGGAAATCGGGTGAAGAGAATGGGGAGAGACATGCAGTAAAGAGGCCGATTGTCGGAGTCGAACCCAATCCACCCGCTTCGAGGACTACAGCCATAGCATACTGCTGAAAGTTAAGCAAATGAGTACAACTCTAATGTTTCAAAAAGTGACCAGGGTAAACATGTATGTGTGTATTTATGCGTGTGTGTGTGTGTGTGTGTGGTTGTGGTGTACGCTGAGGACTTGGCTGTACTCTCCTCAGGGAGCTGTGTGTAGGTGTTGAGGGAACATGTCGTCCATGGGATTCAGAGGTATAGAGGTGTTTGGGGTTTGGAGCATTAACGGAGGGCTAAGAGGGTATCAGTGTGTGTTCAGGGTTGTGTGTGTGCATTGCCCTGCCGTTTACCTTTTGGCTCACCTAAATGTCTGTGTCCACTCGTCTTTCTTCTCCTCCCACTCGTCCTCGGAGCCCCTGTAAGACACTGAGGTATTTCCACAGCAGCGTGTCAGTGTTAATATTTACTCTGATCTCATGGTTGGACTCAGGAGCAGCTTCTAGTCGCCAGGGACACACCTCTGAAAACCTAGCGGCCATGTTTACTACACTGAGTGCCAAAACTACTGTTACAAAAGAACAGACAAAAATACTCCTGTAGATCTTTGTGGTTTTATTTTGAAAACTCCAATAGCAATTGAATTCAGCCACAGATTTTGATGTGGATTTTGCACAATCCTGGTGAAACTAACATAAACTGTGTTTGTGTAATACATTGCCTGAGATTGCAGTTGAGATTCCGGCTCCCAGGACCACTATAGATCTGAAAGGGACGCAGCTATAGAGATTTAAACCAAACCTTCTTAGACACAGGATCAAAACCTGCCATTTGTTTAACTGTCTTTATATAATTTCTAACCTGCAAACTAAATGTTTTTCCAAAATACCAATTTGAAACATGAGGAGAAACAGCCATGGTTTAACCTTTTCGATGATGCAATTCGGGATAACTCTTGGGGTTTTAGATAATTTATTATCTTTTCTTTTGGTTAATATTTTGTTTAATGATTGCAATCATTTTAAAATAGGGAAGAACTCTGGATGGTGCTTGAAGTAAGTGAGAGATTCAGGATCAGTCCTTAAAGCCTGCTTATCACTGTAGCATGCACTGGGCAGACCAATGACAGAAAATTCATCAACAAAGCTACTGTCAAATGAAACTGCATAGGCTCTACTTTTTTTTTACAATGCATTGTGGGATATTTTGGCCTCTCGAATGAAATAATACTTCAACACTACCATACAACAGTGGAAAACCCAACATATGATGACGTATGTAGGAAAGAGAGCAGAATGCGGGACACAGCATAAGTGCTGCATCCTTTCTTTATCTGAGATTGTGACTGCAATGCATTGTGGTCTGCTGAGTTTCCTCTTGCTTGATTGCAGAACATTACAGTGAAATGATAACTTTAGAAATATGACCTTGCTCTTCTGTTTTGTTGGGAGACAAAATTGAACTTCACATTTATATTGACTTTTAGCTGTAAAAACATTACAATATATGATGTCTAAAACATATGAATTCATTTAAAGCATGAAACAAAAATATGTTTTAGTTGAATTATCATCTTTAGGTAAATGTCTTTATTAAACCTTCATGCCTGGTCTTGCTTGCTTCTCAGTGCAGTAGTATATATGAGGAAGTGTTTATCTTTTCAAAGTTGTGTTTCCATGGAGATGAGTTGTCTTGGTCAAACCTGCGGGTCACAGGGTCGTAAACCCTGGGTAAACTTCAAGCTGCTGCCTCCCAGCAGGAGAGAGAGGCCCAGTCAGTCTGTTCAGATCAGCTGCAGATCAAACATAGCGCTGCACTGAGGGAAACACACCAAGGCTTGTTATAAACAGCAGCCATACGTTTTTGTATTTCATTCCCAGCTGGGATTTTTCAATATGCTCAGCTACAGTTTATGAATATTGATCGATGTTGGGTTGTCTTTCTTTCTTGTTTGTGGAGTTCTGTTTTTATTATATAATGTTTTAACTGAGATTTTTATGGTTTATTGTCTATTATCCTCCCTAAATTCTACTCTGCGGAGACGGCTTAAAAAGTCTTTAGCAGTCCCTGGGATCTGTCTGGTGTCCTGTGTTTCTCTGGTTCCAGTGTTTGCTCTGCTATCACAGCCCAAATCACACTTTTAATTGGCCCCTGGCAACAATTTGACAGTCGATAGAGCAACAACCCTCATTAAACACCTATTTCTCTCTCATTTGGTATCAAGAGAGGGAGAAAACAATCAGCAGCGTCTGACTGTTGATTGAGAACAATGATGATTTAGTTAAACTGAGAATCCGATGGCTGCCTCCCTCAGCCTGCGATCAGCACACAGAAACACCTTATCCAGTCGATCCTACAGAGAGAGAGAGAGAAAAAAGAAAAGCTTGCTCCTTTTTCTTTATCCCCAAAGCAGGATAACAGCCCGCGTTAGGGGAATATCCACGCCTGCCAATTGCAGTAATGGCCCCTAATTCCAAATTAATTCAGTCTAAATGAAGTGTCAGAGGGAGATTGATTTGTTGGAGCTGCTGTCTTGATGAGTGCTGTCGTGGGAGGGAGGTGATTAGGCGCTGAGGCCTGGGTTGCTCCCACTGCCTGAGGGTTTGGGGCTGGATTTTTTATTTTTTTGCAGACCCGGGCCACAGTTGGGGCAGTGCTGGCTGTTTCTGGGATGACAGGTAAGGGGACGTGTGGCCACCTGGGGATGAAGTCCACCGTGCAAGAAGTGCGGTCTAAGTGATCTGGGGCTAATTTTTTTTGTTGGAATTGGAGGGACGATCTGACGCCGAGGGGGAGTTTAAACAGGTTTCTGAATGGTGTGAGAGATTTAGATGGTTCCTGGAATGATAAGTGAAAAAGTAGGAGCTAAAATATGGGAATTTTTAAAGCTTCATTATAAATTGTCTTTTTAATGTGAATCATACAATACTCCATGGGTTGTCTGTTGTTTTTAAAGAGGATGAAAAACAATACACATGTAGATATATCTAAAATCTAAATCATGCACATTAAAGATACTATACCTTACATTATAGCCTTCTCAGTTCTGATTAGGAGAAGTTGAGAAAGAACCCCATATTTGTTTATAGTATCCTTCTGGAGTTAAGAAGCTTTTATAAATAGGATATATGTACAAATTAGTATGTTGGTGCAATGGCGTAGACATTATAGAATGTTTTTTTTTTCATTACATGTACTGTACATAAAATGTGTCTATTTTTGTTAACATGAAAGAAAAAATCAGGAGAGTTTATTGTTTTCGATACTCTTTAATATGCATGTCTTTGGTCTCTTTTTATGTCTTTGCAAAATGATGGTGTCCTGTCAGCCTGTTTAACTTGGGATCGACACAGTAATCAACTCAATTCAAACAATCTTATATGTGAAACAGAAATCCCCCCCCCCCAAAAAAGACCACCTCACTTTCAATTACTCCCACAGTCCATGTGTGTTTCTTTGTGTTTCTCATCTATAAATTGAAATCCACACCAAAAAGTTCCTCCTGCATATAGTTCCAGGCTTTTCCTATGAAGACAGCCTTATTAATAGGCTCTCTTCAAAGTTAATTAGCTGTGGAAACGAGGCCAGAGGCGGCTCCGTTTTTCTTTTTTTCCCTTTTTTTTTCACTCTAGAGGACTTTGCTATCCCCGCTGATTCCCGGGCTAGGCTAATTATTTCCCAATAACCTTACTTACTGGCCACGCTGCCTCCTCTGGGCCTGAGCCTAACAAGCGTCACCCTGCGAGTCGATCGGCTGTTCTGCTTGGAAGTTTTTTAGCCACCTGCCTCCCTGCATGCATACTTGCAATGCCTCGCCAACCCCCGGAGATGATTTCCTCCTCTTCCTCCCAGTTCAGAACCTCCCAAGCCCCAAACATGTGGAGGCGAGCGGGTGGCGGCTGTTTGATGTTGAAAATTAAATTCCTTCAAATTCGCCATTAACGCTATTACTTAAAGTATTGGACACACTCCTAAGTATCCCAATGGTATTATGTCTGCTGTCATTAACTTTGCTCTTCTCCTGTAGCTCGGCCTGCAAATATCGATATCAGAGAAATATTTAACCTTATTACTCTGCCTGTTTATTTCGACTGTTTATTTACTTCTTTATTTATTTATTTATTTGCTCCTCAGCAGAATCGTCACCTCTCATGTATGAATAAATATGGGCCACATACATATTCGGAGGGCTGAAAAGCTGTTTATCATGCAAAGAGGGAACATCAGAGGCTAAGAGGGGAGGTGGCTAAAATAGGCTGAGCTATTAGAACGGATATTAGAATATATTAGAATATGGGGAAATTAAATGTGAACTTATGATCTTTTGACATACTTGAAGATGAAAGAAGAGAAACTTACTCTTTAAAGACCAACATTCATGATATTGGTTACCGGCTAACCGTTCAAAATGCTTGTCTGTGTAGGCTCTCTGTCATCTAGGTCAAGTCGAAGCTTGATCCAAAGGCAACTGGACTTGGTTGAAGATCTTGGAGACGTTTCACCTCTCGTCCGAAAGGCTTCTTCAGCTCAAAAGTAACTGCTGGACAGAGCTATTAATGTAAGCCTCTGTGGATCATTAGCATGTTTAAAATAGTATTTTCCAGGTTAAAACTCCTGCTGGTTATTGAAATGTTGCATTTTTCCATAAATGAAAACATAACATCTATAAGTTTTGTAATATTATACAAATATAATGTTATTTATGCTATTAATTATTGCACATGTTTGCTTCTACAGGAGTGTTTTTCACATTCATCCATACAGCATTAATCCCCATTTAAAGCTGCCCCATCACAATCCTCGCTAAGCACACACACACACACACACACACACACACACACACACACACTGTACTCACACTCTACACACACTGTACACATACTTTACACACACTAATGTGCAGAGAAACATGTTTTTCCTCCTCATTGACATCGATCATAACAGATTAAAGGGCAGGTTTCTTCATAATAAGTAAAGGATGCATGACATGTGTCTTTGATAAGTTGATTGTTTTGTTGCGCACTTGCCCGGCATCCAAGCTTTAAGTGCTGCTAATTCCCCCTCAGCCTCCAGAACAACACACACGCTAAAAGATGTTTGTCAGATAAGAAGAACATATATCAGCTTTTACGTGTTGTTCTTGTAATCTTTTGTCATTACAAATATTTTTGTGAGCTCAGGCACAAAGTGAGCAAAGAGTCATGTTACTTCTTAAAATAAAGATCAGATGTTCAGAGAAAAACACATTAAGATCGTGTTCAGCTTTCACTATCAACAGACATAATCCTATGAACATGGAAAAGGATCCTTACTTTATACAAAAAAACCTGATTTCATGAAACTAGATCAATCCTGATAAAAACAGATCTATAAACAGATTTAAAGAATCACGTGTTTCTTCTTCTCTGAAATAGCCTTTAACACTACAACAGAGGTAGTTTAATATGGCACCATATAAGAGTTTGGGTTGTTTTTCTGGTGCTATTTTTTAACACCATAGACCAGACCTTGTTTATGGGTTGAACTTATTAAGAGTTTTAGAATTTAAGCTGACACCACAGACTATGGGGAAAATAGCAAGTGAAACAGTGAGGGACATGATGAGAGGATTAAATCACCTCACATGTAACTGCAGGATAAAAGATGTGTCATTTGGTCAAATACATTTTATTTTTATTCTTATTTTTATTTCAAGAACTGTGGTTTGCAAAAAAAAAGGATTTTTCTGCATCCATAATGCATCCATAATTTGCTTGATAAGTAAAGTGATTTCATGACCATCAGGAGAGAGGAATAAGACATGACTCTGTAGCAGAGATAAACCAGCTTGTGTGAGTTTAACTGCACTGCAGTGAGACATCCGGCCTCAGTTATTCATCTTAAAGTGGTGATCAATTTAAACCTATGGCACAAGTATCTTGTCTTTGTTTTAAATGGTGACAGTAAAACCTGATCGACAGCCAGGACAGTTCAGCTTCACAGATGTTCACTCATTGGTCCAAGTTTGAGTTTTTAACAGATGAATGATTTTGCTTTTAAGTCATTCCACCAAAAGATATTTGATTATCAAATTTGATTGCTTTCAACACTCTCTGCAGATTAGTCTACATCTTAGTGTTTAGGGAAGTAAAGGGATTAAAGCCACTGATCTACCCGAGGAGATGCAATAACAACAAACATCAACAGCATAACGACATAACCCAAAGAGGGGAAATAATCTCAGAAACTGTGAGAAAATAAACCTCAGAATGAATTCCAGCTTCCCTTTTAGGCTGTGGTAAATAACATCCCTGATGACATTATGATAGTTTACATGAATCTTTAACTCTATAATGTATTTGGTCATGAATATACGTAGATGTATTTGTTCATGAATATCGATTCCGGCATCATTTATGCAGAAAACTTTTCAAGTTGATCGTGAAGCTCCGAAGGCTCCAGACTGTCCACAAAAAGAGGAAAGCGATGACATAAGCCACGTCTGCCTTCAGACAGACATAAGACATGTTAAAGACATGACTGACCAAATGAAAGTGCTTTTTCTTTACTAATTAAAAAAAAAGAAAGAAAAAAAAAGACACAAACCAAGAATTCTAATTTGTTCTCTTCATAGTCTGTAATCTATTTCCACCAAAAGTTTCCTTTTTCTCCTCCCATGATGCACCTGGGGCTATAATGGAACCTGAGCGTCTCATTTCCCTGATGGACCTGTGCTCTGCCTGACACCATTGTCCACCCACTCGGTAACAACTTTACTCCTCCTGTGGCCCCCGGGCGAGGGTCTGGATGGATGCACGTCTGCAACCTCCCCTTGTCTAACTCTCACTCTGGGTCTCTCTACATCTTTCCTCCACCTCCTGTTTTCTTAATTTTTCCTCATTTTGTTCAATTCTGCGTTAAGCTCAGTTTTTTTTTAATCAATACAGAGTGGAGCTTTCTGACTGCATACATCCTCCACCGTGGCAGCTTAGCCCATCAATACTCTTTAAATTCTCCTTATGGCCCCAAACAAGCCGCTGCATTATTTAGCAGCCATACGGTCAATTGCACATTATCTACACAACATTAACAGGTAAATGGTGTTTGTGTGGAATCTGTCTAACTGTAGTCACTGAGCGATGCTGCTGCTAGAGTCTTTATCACACCTTACAGTCAATACTGAGGGTTTAGTCTCTGAAGCCAACATGTAGATCTCCTTATCTGTCTCTAACTTATATGACATTTTCTTAATTCAGTGTAAGACAGAGGAATGCAGCTGTCTCTTAGTAGACTAACAAGGAGGAAACTCACAGCTATTAGGGAGAAAAACATCCACAAGAAACTGTCACAAACTGCAGGTACAACACACTGCTGTTATAGCCTTAGTTTCCTTTGTTGCTCCTTACAAAATATAACAGTCGTGTTCAATCTAAAGCAGCAACACAGCCGTAAGTGTAATGTACTTCAGCATGCAGGAAAGAATGGGCGACAATAAAAGCCAGGTCTCATTTAGAGCTGAAATGTTTTCCCATCTCCTGAGTTGAAAGGGGAAATATTCATTAAGGAATAAATCAAATGAGGCGTGACGGCGACAAGGTTGCAGAGAAAATTCAATTTGTATTCATAAACAGCCACGAGCGAGGAGGTGATAATTCAGAGGAGCAGTGTTACCAGAGCTGTTTGCTGTGTGTTATTTAAAAGACCCATGTAGTATGTGTGTGTTTGTGTTTGTGTTTGTGTGTGTGTGTGTGTGTATGTGTGTGTGTGTGTGTGAAATAATGAATTCTTCTGGATCTATTAGTGATGATCATTTTCTGAGTATTGTTTAAACTCTAAAGTCAATCAGCAGCCGAGCTAATGTTCATCACTGATGTGATGAAACAAAAGGTGAATTGTTTTCAAACGATTCTTCATTAATGACATAAACTGCACAGAGGGGCAGACTTCATTATTTAAACTTTTCTAACGCTGGTTTTTATGGAAATCTTTCACACATGAAGCTAATCGTTTTCCTAGAAATTTACACTTTTAGATTATGTAATAACAGCGAATATAATTGTGAAATTAGCAAAGAAGACGTGTCGACTGTAGCTAAGCAAAGCTGGTAAGTTCTAAAGAGGGTTGGTGGTTCAATCTGTGGCTCCTCTTATTAACATGTTACGGTGTCGTTGAGCAGGTTCTTCCCCTTGGTCCCCTTTAGGTTTGTCACAGTACCAGAATTTAGATTTACTCTTAGATATGAGAGAAGTCCTAAGTACCCTAAACTCTCCTTTTTGACTGACAAAATTCCAACAAACTCCTGCACAGTGCCTTCATTACATGAATACACTGGCAACGATTTGGTACGTAAAGGTTGTCTTTGTATTTGTGAGATTTAGACTCTGTCTCTTTTGCTTGTGGCAGCATTTGGTTAAAAACAATTGGACTGTATAGATCTTAAGGTTACATAAAGCTTTGGTACCTTTCCATGATAAGAATTATTAAAACAACAGACGTTATCTTTTCTAAAAAGGTGGTATCAAAAAATGTGGGAGCATGTCATTTGCTTGGGTTTCAAGTGGATCAATTTGTATTGAGATGTCAGACAGTGATAAAGGAGGGGTCAAAGGTTAATATGCTGTGTTTATTCAAGTAGTGTACTGGAGGGGAAATGTTTCTTCAGACGAACATCAATATTTTTACATCTGGAAAGTCAAATTGTTATATCTTTTGGGTCCAGGACGAGGAAAATGTTTTAATAAATTTCATGGAAAGCATTTAAGTGTCTTATGTACACAATAACTGTGTAACAACCAATGAAGAAAACTCTTGATGTAAGCTTTAACCTCATGCCCCTAGCCCAAACTTGGCCATCTGAGCTACATATATCATGATTTCAATGCTCTAAATTTCTTCATTTTCTAAAGGCCCTTCTTTCTAAATACACACAGAAGTTAAGATATATTTATTTGCGTGTCACACTCTTGTTGGGCTGGAAGAGATCAAATCATATTGCACAGCAGTTAAGACAATAATGTATTAATCACTCTTCTTATCATGTCTTCCAGCTCTATTTTTCTTCTTTGAAACCAACTCAAGTCGCTGATTGTTTTTTGTCTGCTGGCAGATAAATGAAGAAAAGGCATGTTAACACCCATTCAAAAAAAATCTTCTTTTCTTTTCTTGAGGAGAAACAATGAGTGCATGCTCAGGGACATATATTATGTGTTTTGCAGTTTGTTTATAACATGGTTTGCCCAGTAAGAAGATGTGTATACTGGTTAGAAAGCATGTGGTCTGTATTCTGAATGTGTCTAAGTGTTTGTGCATATGTTAACTAATGTCTTGTGAAAGAGGAGCAGGTTATATAAGATTATTCTTCTTTGTGCTCATTTTCATTCAAGAGTTAAGATTTTATATTTATATTTAATTGTTTTGTTTTAACAATTAATGAAATAAACTTACAAATACTAAAATATCCACCAATAGCATCATTCAGCACTTACATATGGTCACCCTGCATATACTTTATTAATGAAGCTTATGAAACTGCAGAGGTCTAGGTCTGGCTGGTGCGCCACTACTTTGTGTCTTCGAACAAACCCCTCTTTCCTTATAAACAACTGCAGCCTCTTCTCTTTTCAGAAAGTGTCTGCTTGGGGAAAAAAAAAAAGAAAAAACAAACATATTTAGAGCGGAGAGAAAGGAGGAGACATGAGAGATGGAAAGAGGATGAGTTCTCTGCTGTGTTGCCAAAATCCATTACCTAAGTGTTCTTTATCTTTTCCATATGCTTTTGTTGTCTAATCTATCTCTGCAAATCCTGGATTCAGAAAACAAACAAATGGATCAGTCCCGCCGCTCGCTGCAAACACACAGAGACGCACTGCTGCAGCGCTGCCCGGAGGCCAGTGGCAGAAGTGCAGGCAGAGACTGTGTATGCACAAAGTGATGGATGGATGGATAAAGGACATATAAGTGAGAGGGTGTTGGAGATAATCAGAGGCAGCTGGAGGAAATCAAGGACAGGACACAGGGTAGCTAACTCTCCTTCCTGCTTTGTCGGATCCTCTGCTTTGGCCCTCGCATCCTTGATCCTCTCAGCTTTTACCCCCCCCTCCTCCTCCTCCTCTCCCCTTCCTCCCCCTCTTCTTCCCTTCCCTGCTCTCTTCTCTTAAGGAGGATTGGAGTTTATTCCAGACAATCCAGCCCAGTTCAGGAAGTGGAACGACAGGGACTCAGGGAAATCGGGATCATGGACGGACTTGCGAGGGGGAAAATCGTATCACAATAGTGCTGTGACTCTTATCAGATTTAAGTGAAGGGGTTTGGGGTTTATAAAGCCAAGAGCTCGAGCTCACTGGTAAACTTTTAGATCTGCGGAGGGGGATGTTGTTGGGGGCTCTGATTATTGAAATGTGTTTGAGCCTGAAGGAATAGAGAGCCTTAAAGGCCTCTAAGTTTCTCAACTGGACTAAAAGCATAAGCCCTTTTCGGATATGTAGAAAACTCCTGAAAACTTCAGTTGTGAGCTGCAAATTTTTCACTCCGACTTAATCAGGAGATTTCTTGTTTTCCTATTCACCTATATTTCCAATATAGAAATATTCAGGAAAATTCACAGCAAGTGGGTAGGAGGGGGTGATGATGACCTTCGTATCATGTGATTTGTGTGACTGAGGTTGTATAGCGCCTGTATGCTGCAATCTCTGTGTCCGTAATGGGACTGCTAATGTTTTCTGTTTGTGGGTATGTTCGTCTCTGCTCCTTCGCTGAAACTGGTTAATCGGAAAAATGTCATTATAGTGACAGACTCTCTTACTTTGCCCACTATTTCCACATCATCCCCTTACCGTCCTGTCCTGCCTCCTGAAACCTCTCCTACAGGGATAGTTCTCTGCTGTGAGGTGCATGTGTGAATGACCAAATCAGGAGAATTTCAGGAGCACCCTGTGTAACATTTTCTTGGAATTTTCAGGAGTGCACATGTGTAAACATACTAGCAGTGTTGGGTAGAAATTTCAGCATTTGTAGTTAGTAGTTTAACTTTAAACTATACTATTATCTATAAATATATATTTTGATCATGAGCACATGCAGGTGATTCCCAAAGAAGCTAACATAACAAACCCTCTATGTAGTTAACATCGTCAGGTCAGTCTGCAAACA
The DNA here is from genome assembly GCF_963930695.1 of Labrus bergylta. Lineage (NCBI taxonomy): Eukaryota > Metazoa > Chordata > Actinopteri > Labriformes > Labridae > Labrus > Labrus bergylta. The sequence continues at coordinate 14,501,736 of NC_089198.1, forward strand.
CCAGTCTGCAACTTGTCAACAGCTAACTACATAAAGGAGGGAAGAGGTGCACAATACATAAGAAAATAGTAAAGAAGCTGGATATTAGATAAGGGGGTTAGTTGAGCATCTCCTTAGTAGGAAACTTTATATATTTGTTTCATTTATTTATCAGTTTATGGACTGGTTGTTGGACTTTTTTACTAATCATTTTTGTTTGGCTGTCAAAGAAACCTGTCAGCATTTTAAATAACTTGAATGTTTAACTAAATTGATTTAGTTCAATTAAAATATTTGTTCAACTACCTCTATCATGGGGAAGGAGTTTAATTTTCAGTATCTGGCCTAAGTTATTTGTTTGAAATGTATGTTATTCGGCTCATAGACAAAGTTTATCTGTATAGCACCTTTCAAGAGCAGACGTCACAAAGAGGCATTGACTGTGACCAACATTGGTTCAATAGGCTACTACAACAACTTTTATGTATTTGTTATTTGGATGTGGAGTATTACAGATTTGAAGGTAGAATGATTCAAGTTTAACAAAATCCCCAAATTGAGGTGAGTTTCAGTAGCTTTGCACAGAAAACGCTGGTAAATGTCCTTCAGAGAGCTATACTTTTCATTTTTATACTTGGTACTTTTACTTTTACTGATTCAACACAATAATCTTTACTTTAGTGTACTTTTGCAGCACCACTTTGAAGCAATGTTAAAAAAAAAAAGGATTTAGGGGTATAGTGATTTGCTGAAGGCTAATATTTTTGACCTGTTTAAAGGCCCTGAAACACCAAGCAGTTCATTGCCCGTCTGTCCTAGTTGGACCGTTGGTGAGAGGTCATCTCTGTAGTTTTTGCGTAGCGTCCGGCTCCGTCGCTACCCGTTGGCTCCTGTCGGACTTTTTCATGAAAGCACCTTGAGCATGCCACAGCGGTGGGAAAATGCTCTTCTCGTATCATAACAATGGACTACCGCCGCCTGCTGGCATGGAGAGTTATTTCCTCTCACGCATGCGCTAAACGTATGTTGGCCGTCAGCTGAAGTCTTTGCAGTATGTTCTAGAGCAACTTTTTGGCCAAGACGTGAGGCGATGCCACAGGGGGGCCTTCGTCGCCACTAGTTCTTTGCCGTCTGCTTGGTGTGTCAGGGCCATCAGTCTGAATGCTAAACGAACTTTTTATTCTCAGAACAAACGTTCTACATTTCTGAAAGTGTGTTGTACCGCCAATAGTAAGATCTTTGTAATTTATCAATTTATCAAAAATGTATCAATGAGTATGAAACTACAAATGCTGTCTTAGCAAAGCATAGCAAAAAATAAAATCATAGCTTTTTACAAAGAAAACTACACCTGCTCCAAAATTCTCAAAATCACCTGCTTCTACATTCGTGTTACTGTAAATTGGAACAAAAATTAAGTTCAAATATTAAGCCATAAAGTTTTACATAGTATAACTGTCCTTTGCCAGGAGTCCAAAACTCCTTTAAACATTACATTTATACCTTAACAAAACAAATTTGAACTTCATGTCTAAAGTCGACCTCATGGGCACTGATGGGATTCATGATTTTAGCACCCTGTGTAGCCTGCAGATGTTTCTTTCTGTGTTTAATATCATTGAACTGCAAACAAATGACCTGCTGGAGCACAGCCAAACACCTCTTCATGCCTCAGCCCTCCCCTCGTCACTGTAGGCTAAACTAGCTAGCGATCAGTCGCAGTCATTAAGCCCGGCAGCAGCAGCATGCTGTGTGAACAAACATCCCTAATCACAGCCTCTTAAAGACTCCTAATGAGTCTCTGCTAATTAGGCCTCAGTCTCCGAGTCAATCTTTTCTCTCTCTGTCAGCACAGCCCCATTTATCTCCTATAGATTAGTGTGTGTGTGTGTGTGTGTGTGTGTGTGTGTGTGTGTGTGTGTGTGTGTGTGTGTGTGTGTGTGTGTGTGTGTGTGTGTGTGTGTGTGTGTGTGTGTGTGTGTGTGTGTGTGTGTGTGTGTTCTGTAGAATCAAGTTACTAGAAATCATCAGTAGTTAAAGAAAGGCTTTAGGATGGAGAGTCATCAATGATTACAGTTTTTGCCCTTTTTGTTCTTTCTTTAAAAAATATATATTTACCATCCAAAATGTTTACATGACAGACCCCATCAAATATCTTTCCAGTAACTTCGGAGACACTTCACATGAATACTACAATGAAATCATAACTCCTTAGCTTTTTTGACACACATGCAGGCTTTCACCACTTCTGTTAATGATAGCTACAGTTTTTTTTCCAGTTAGTTGATAAAGGACTAATCAATTCAGGTTTCTATTTATTCTAATGATACAGTAGATGATGCTTGGTTGTACTGCTTTACAGACATGTAGTGGTTGCTGCAGTGATTGACATTACGTTTGATTCAAGCCACTTTCTTGTTAGTTACATTTTTGTTACAAAGACCACCAAAAAGGTTGATGAATTTGATTTAGTTTTCAAGTCTTTGTTTCAATCAATGATCCTTGTTTGTGGAGTATCCTTGCACAACATGTCATTTATAACTGTGGATCTAAACTGGGTTATCCCTCAGACCCACCACCATTTCCTGGGTGAAAAGTCCCTGTTTAATGAATGGGGTGACACATGCATGACTCTAGCCTCCGTCTTTTCCAACCCTGGAGGTGCTTGCTGCAAATGCATTGCATTAAAGGAAACGTGTGTCCTTCAAAATAAAGGCACAGAAGGGGAACAGTGCATCTAACATGCATTTGCATTTGCACTTGAATGTGTGATACTGAGATACCTATGTTGCTGTGATTCACCAGGACATTTTCAGAAAGAGTAACTAGGTCATCATCAGCCCCTCGTCCTCCACAGAGTGAACGCTTCCAGCATCTGCAGCTATCACTCCAACCCCTCAGATTCACATTCAGATTGAACAATACAAATCCTGACCTGCAGTCACAGGGACAGAGAGCTCATCATCTGCACACCAATGAACTTTGTGTGTGTGTGTGTGTGTATGTGTGTGTGTGTGTGTGTGTGTGCGTGCGTGCGTGCGTGCGTGCGTGCGTGCGTGTGAGAGAGAGAGATCTCAGAGGATAAATTTGGAGATGAGGACGATTAGCTCCGGGCTCTTAATGACAACAATTTTCAACTGTTCCCTGTCGGTCAATTTTTTTTGTCGATCTTTCTTTGTTTTTAAAATCTGCTTTAACTCTACATATGACTAAATGGCCATATCTGAACAATTCAGACCTAAAACTTGACCATGCTAAAAACAGAGGGGCTTAATTAGTCCTTCCAACTGCTTCTTCCTGTTTGAAGATGATATTTTGCTATTACTAACTAAGCTGTGATATCAGGTTAACCTGGAATAACTTTTTGCGCATCTTATCATTGAAAATATATCATTAAATAAAAAAATATTACACGATCTGGATTAAGATGAGTTCACTGTCATGACGTGATAAAAGTTGCAAAAATCAATTGGGGGACCCTAAAACCAACATTATGTCTGCCAGTGTCCCCAAGATTACGCCTCCTCTCTTTTCTTGTTTGTTTTTCTCTCCTATAGACGGATTATTAATTATTCTTTGTTGACTTTTATTGACAAACTGGTTTTCATGGAAATAATGCATACAGTGCCTAGCAGGGCAACAAGAGTGAGTTCTGTCATATGGGGCCCCCTTAGGGAGGCGTCCTACTACCATTGCGAAATTTGCACATTTTGGGCCACTGCTTTGGTTTGTGAGCCCTCAGGGGCCTCCTACTGGCATGGGGTCCCAAGCAGTTGTCTGCCTTGCCTTTTGACAAGCAGCGCCTCTGCTTATAGCTCATCTGACTGTATGGAGGTGTACCAAAACATGTACTAGATTATATCAAACACCTGTTTTGTACTGTTCGTGGCAGATCTACAGTATATTTGCATATCCATTCAAAACATCTGCATTTTGTAATTGTAATATTCATTTTTATTTTTGTTGCTGAAGTCCCCTTTTCCAGCACAGGGAAGTTGTGCTTGTATATACTGGAAATGTTGCAACAACAAACAAAAAAGCCTTTGCAAAACATTTGAAAGAGAAAGCCTATTTTTTCAAGGCCTTAATCGCTGACTCATAGTTTTTCAAATATATATTTTGGTGCCACTGAAAACTGACACTTGTGGGTACTGGTTACAAAAACCAGATCCACAGCAGTTGTTAATGTCTTACATTTTCAGGATTTGAGTTTCAAACACTCCTCTATGAGGTCTGATGATCAGTTACAACAGTGTTTTACTGGGTTGATCTTGATTTGTGAGGGACCAAGCCTGACAATTTCCCTTTGGCACATTAAAAAACACACACACATTATCACACACACCCTGGGTGTGCTCTGTGAGGGAAGCTGCTAATGGCTTGTTGAGCTGCTAAGGCTGGACCCCGGGGCTGCTCACAGCCATTTCTCACACAGAATCGATCTGCTCAGAGAGCTAAGTGTGGCCCTCAGCCCTTCATCCCTTCCTCTTCATCTACCTCTCCCCCTGTTCTGATCCTGTAAAGTTATAACTGTACTCGTGTCAGCTGGGTAATTATCATTGATCTGCTGCTGCACAAAGTGTCAAATTCCTCTCCTGCTTTACCAGCATGTCTGTGATCTGTCACGGCCCAATAACCTGAAGACCTCAGGCACCTGTTGCCATGAGAGGGCACCACAATTTACCATGTATATGTGTACATTTGTGTTCTTCATCAAACAGAATTTTTATTATAATTTTATTGACTGTGTCACGCAGCGATCATTTGGTCACTGTGAGAGTGGAAATCTAAATGACTGTAATAATGTCACAATGTTTTGTTCTGAGGTGTAATTCATATAAATGTAGTGAATCTGTCTGACCACTGTTTGTTCACCAGTTCTCAGCTCAGCAAATAAGATGACAATGAACAGTGTAAATCTGGAGTCATATCAGGCTACATATTGTGACGGCCCCTCTGCATTGACGAGTTTACTGGTGCTTCTTTCTGTATCCAGGGCTGCAGCGAGCAGGCAGTCAGGAGATGAGTCACACCAGGCCCGGTGTGCCTCATCCTTAAATCAGAGCAGCAGTCAGTCTTTGAGAAACCTTGAGCGAGAGAGTCGTCTGACCACACATCTTTGCTTTTTGGTTTCTTTGTCTTTGGATTTACAGCACATTTACACACAAGAACACCATACACAACTGACTTTAGAGATTATTCAATTCAAAACAACACATTTGATAACCCATCGGATATGTCAGACAACAGATAATTTAAGCATTCAACCAAAGTGGCTGTCAAATCACATTTCTATTGTTAGTGTCACAAAATACAATAAGAGGGGGGTCCCCCTTTGGCAGATGAAAATATTTTCAAGCCCTCCCCCAACCTTACCACTTACTGATGCATCGACATAAACTAATCAGGTTACCTATCTTGACATTCTGATTCAAGAATATTTAGAGTCAAGAAAAACTCTATTCCCAGAAATTAACCTTAGACCAAAGCACCATTATTTACGTCATTACCCAGGACTGATCCTGACATTTGGCCCTTTGATCAGACTATGGACAATGCGCTTTGAAAGTAAGCATAGTTATTTCAAAAGATGTGCAAGGAATTTGAAAAATTTTAATACACTCTCTGAAAGACATCAGATGTTGCAGGTTTACTTTTCATCAGGATCAATGGGTCCAGCTATCTTGCAAGTTAAGGAAGGTCATGCCCTTTGCTAACAACTTCCTATCTTTTTAAAAAATGTATCTCAAACATTGTCTTCAAAAACACAGAATATAAACGTTGTGTCTAAACAAACCGAAAATAACTAGCTATAGCAGCTTATTCAGAGGAAGAAATTAAAAGTGACACTGCAATATAAAACTTTCACATTTTAAAGAGGTAACCAAAGTCATTGCTTTAAACAGATGTTTTAAACCTGACTCTCTGAAGTTGAACAGCTCCCTTAAAATAAATAAAATCATGAAAATATTTGAAGGTTTAAGCTCACAGTCCTGCTATCATTTCAATGAATAGTTTGGGCTTGTTTTGTGCAACAGATCTTCTCAAGTCTAGGGTGCAGCTTTGAGACAGCCACTCTTTCATCATGTCTTTTGGGCCCCCCTATAGGGGCCACGGGTCCCACTTTGGGAATCACTGCAATAGGAAGTGTTAATTTAGGCTCATTAATCAGAAAGTGGGGAAGTAACAAAGATGCTAAAAAAAAACAAAAACCCTACACGCTAACTTGAAAACAACATTATGACAACATCTGAGCTTCACAACATGACACATGTGATGTCATCAGTTCTCCTTCCTCTGGGACAGTTAACAAACTTGGTCCAGAACATCAACTAAAAACAGCTACCTGCTATTACCTTTGTTATAAGGTTGTAGGCACTTCATTGATTAGTTAAACAGATCTCATAGTGTCTGTAGCTTGTAAACATGTTATCTTTTTATGAATTAAAAAATCCCTTTTTTTTACAAATCAAAACTCCAGTCCATTGAGACGATAAACCTCCACCTTCCTTTAAACTAAACTTGGTTACATCTTCCAAGCCATTACTAACCTGAGGGGATAAAAAAAGTACTTTGTGGTGCCCCCCTTTCAGAGAGACTGTTTATGGTATCATTTTGGTATCAACTGCTTCACTGGCGTCATAGAGCATCCTGACGTTTTCATCCCACTTACCTGCTGGTCCACACTAGCAGCAAGTTCATCATCATAGAAAAGAGTCTAAAGATGGTGTCACATCATAACAAATTAGGCGGACAGGGCAACAGGGCAGCAGATTGCTACATTCATCACGGGAGAAATAGATCATGTCACTGACGTCTGTTCTGTGGAGGCCTCTCTACTATTGCTGCTGAGGGCCTACAGACCGAGGTGCTACATCAAACACAAGTGTAGGAAATGAGGCCTTCATGACAAGTAATAGGTTTTATTGAGTGGATGATGAGTGTGTTTGAGATAAATCAGGGCAGATTCAGCAAGGCAAACTTTCTTCTTTTCTCAGAACATAAAAAGTTAAATTTTCCTTTAGACAGCTAAAGAATGATTGAAAACTGTTGTGAGTGTAATGTGTTGAAGATTACTTTTTTTTATCCAGTCCCCTGAGGCACTGAAAGGAAAAAGTTAGAGTATAGGCCTATTTGTGAGTATGGAAATTACCTAAAACATTTATTCTTTGCTTTTATTTTAATTTTATTTAATGTTCATTTCTGAGGGCTGTTTGAATATTTCACATACTGGTTCTCTTATTTTGAAAGGGTGAAGCCGGTAGTGACCAAGCGGCAACCTCCGGTCCAGAAGTGCAAAATCCAGCAGTTTCTCGAGTGTCTGCTTGAGGAACACCGGAAGTTACGTACGCCGTCACATGACTGACAAAAAGCAGTTTTAACATCTTAGATAAACATGTTTACAGCCTGGTACAAAACACAAAATAGGTCTGATTACTTATTGTCATCACTGGCACACACTGTATGGGGGGCGGGGGGGGGAGGGGGGGGGGGGGTTAAATGGCTCCATTTTGATCAATAAGTGTTATCCATAGTTAGGCGTAGCATGATTGACAGGTGGGTATGATGTAACGGTTCGTCAAGATGCTTTAAACCCGCCTCACTTTCAGCTCTAAGCGGCGGCTAATGATGAGCTTCCAGAGCCCCCTGCCGTAACAGATGGCTGATGGCACACAGGCTTCATCCATTAATATTTACAGTCTATGGTCAGACATGATAAAGCGGTATGTGTGCCCTCCAAAACGATTAAAAACAAACAAAAAAAACATGGTGGAGTGTGTTCTTTAAAACACCTGGCTGAGGGCACAAGGTTTGTTCTATAATATGTTAATATTAAGAGATATAATAATCTCTACTTTTATTAAGTCTTAAGTTGAGAGGGTTTCAGCTAGCTAAGAATGCTGCATTAGCTTATGTAACCAAGAAATTAGCATCCTTGAGTTTGCAGCGAAGTGGGCTGAAAAAGGGACTGCTTTTAGTGAGTGTCTTTTTTGTATTTAAGAGTACTTAAATTAGAAGCTTAAAATATATCTTGTGTTAATTTGGTTTGAAAACATGATGTGTCATTTCATTAAAGGTGCACTCTGGAGATTTGGGAGTGACATGTGAAATGTTGGAGAACTGAGACAATTCTATGCTACATTTTCTGAACTAAATACACAAACTTTATTCAAAGATAAAAAAAGGGTCCCTGAAACACTGTTTAGAGCTAAAAAAGCAACCAGGAGAGTTACGCTTTCACTGTTGCGGGCCCACCACCATAACTTCTCATGTTGCATTTTAGTGTTCCAGGGACCAAATGTTCCCCTGAGGACAGTTTGTGTAAAGAGTTATAAACATAAACCACAGAATCTGTACATTTCTCCAACTTTAACATTTCTCTACCAAAACTCCATAGTGCACCTTTAAAGTAAACTCAGCTTTCATGCAGCATTCTGAAGTGAAGTCGATGAGTGTATATTTATTTTTGTTATTTTCAGTCTGAAGTATATTAATACACAATCTCAAAGTTGGGATTGAACCGTTTCAAAAGGTAATTTTAATACATATAAAACAACATTAAAGATGTCAGCTCTTACTCAGTGTTCACTCTATTCACAACATGTTTAAGTCATCTGTCAAGATAACTTTGTGGACCATCAGTTAAAGTTACACCATCATGGGATGATGTGATTTCAATAATTTAATCAATCTGTTTTGCTATTGTTGAAACGTGTCTGGCAGTTTTTGTGTTAGCATTTTTTTTTAAAATGCAGCATCTCAAATCAAAGTCCATTATGTGTCCCTATATCCTTTTGTAAAACACGACTGATAAATTCCCTGTTTGTAACCTCTGCAGGGTTCAGCGGGCACGTTCAACGACTGTGAGAGAGGAAGAGACAGGCCGAGGAAGAGAGACAAGCAATCATTTCTGTGTGCGAGCGGCAGAGCAGGCAGGCGAGCGCATGAAAGCCCATTTTCCTCTGATTAAGTCCTCTGAAAATATTCCATTTGTCAGTGCCAGCGCGGCTGAGACAGGCCGGGGCCCGCACAGCCAACCGACTGTATCTGTTGACTATGTAGCCGCTCACTGACAACATCATCATTTCCTCCACTAATGTCCTCCCTCACTTCTGTCTGCCATCCCTCTATCCGCTCCACCTTAGCCATCCACAGTGCTCACCCCATCCTCCTCCTCCTCCTCCTCCTCCTCCCTTTAACAGCCTATTTTTGTTTGATCTGCCCTCATTGCAAGGTTGACTGCCACCAAAGAGGAGAAGGCAAAGCGGGACCTGGCTCTGTCTCCGTCATACTCATTTTCAATGTCATAAATTTCAATTTCCAATCTTTCTTTCTCCTCTTCTCCTCCTCCCTCTCTCATGGCATCCCCATCATGGGAATTTGTCAATTCTGTTCCTCTCTGTCTTTCTCCCTCTCATTCATCCAGACTCCATCTCTCCAAACACCTATTGGCTATTATCCTGTCTCACGTCTTCCCCACACTTCTGCCTCCCAGAATACAATTTTCCCCCGGCTGCATCTGTGATGAGATCCAAATGAAAGATCATTAATATTTGGTCCAAAAAGAAATGGAGTTCTGTGTCTCCTATTTTAAATATTGTCATTTGCTCTGCCATTGAGATGCTCTTTCTTCACAAACATCAGGGGGATGCAGATGATCACATTTTTTCCTGTTAGTGCGTCGTCGCCCCTCTAGCTCTGATGAATGCATATGTGTGTGTGTCGGTGTAGGTCTGTGAAAGACGAGGAATACCCGGCAGGTATACAAAAAGATGTTTGCTCTGTGTCCCCCTCCGAAGGCCTTAAAGTTGGATACACTGATGGGAGACGCTGCAGCTCGGAGTGGTTTTTAATCACACTGTTAGAGAGGAGGTTATTAAAGCAAAGCTCAATTATCAACAAGCAGAATTAGGTTGGTTAGTTATTTGAGTTTGAGTGGAAAATTAAATAAACTTGGGATTTTATTGTACTTCATTATGATCCAAGAGAAAGGTTATTCAGCCAATGAATTATGAAAAAAAATAAAAAAGCACAGGAACATTTCTATATTACTTAACTTTCAGCACAATCGTATTGTCTGTATTTAGAACATGATGATGAATAGCTGGAAGTCTTATGTGTGAAAATACTTTGTATCATGTATGTGCCTTGGTCTTTCCCATTACATAAATCTTTCATTCATTCACACTTTAACAATTAAATGAAGATCACAAGAGCGCTCCTCCACAAATCATTGTAAACTCTCCTCCTTAAGACTTTATTGAAGCTTCTAACAAGGAAACTCAGTAGAAACAGAGCCCCAATTTCCCCCTTTTTATGCTCAATATATAAATATTGCTATGAGTACTGGAATATAACTTGGCCCACTAATGGTGTGGGGTAACATCTATATATATATATATATATATATATATATCTTCTTCTAATTCTGATGAAGAGACTTTTTTCAGCTCTGTGAGATCAAGTCATAAAATGGGTCTGTTGTCCTTTAAGGGTGCATCTCCCCAAACACCAATCAGTTTGAACAGTGGAACAGCCTTTCAGTAGCTGGTTCAAAGATTAAGCAGGTTGACAAAGTAACACAAACTTTTGAATGACAGTGAAAAGCCAGGCCTATGTTTTTAGGGTGCACAGATTGTCCCTGGTGCTAGTTGTTCCTTGTGTGGCTCTGCTGTTTTAGATGGTTTTGCATCTCAATCTAATGGGTCTTTACAAGACAACACAAGCACATGTTCATAAGAAAAGAACTGATACAGGAGACCAAATGAGCGTTTTAATGGAGACCGTGTGCTTCACAGGAGAAAGTTTTTTTTAATGTAAACTGAGAATTAATCAGCATTCATTAGCCTGCAGGGTCTTTTTCTCTCCATCTCTCTGTCGCTTAATGTTCCCTCGCTCATCTCGGCATCATGGGAAGCTCGCTCACTGCTCACCCAAGCGTCGCCCATTCGCCCGCTGTCTCGCCGGCTCGCTCTCTAACCAAACTTTACCTCCTACCTGACACCCCCCTCCTCCTCCTGCTCATTAGCATCACATTAGCATGTCATTTGCATGGCTCCAATCTGGATCAGTTCACTCTGCTCAGTTTTGTTTCTTCATTGTTTGTCTTCAACTTCATTGAAGTTTACCACTCAAAACTCACATTCTGTGACTTACGTATATATTGGTAATTTCAGAACCAGAAGAAATAACATGAATTTTCTGCTGTTGTTCATTTCATAGATTAAGTTTAAAGGAACATAAATGGTTTTTTTTAAAGTTACTTAAAACTCTTTTAGTTTATTCAGTTGCTAAAGAATTTTTCAAACATTACACCAGATCAGTTTATCTCTTAACAAATGTTTTGCCATCAGCGTCCGTTAACCAGACAGCGATAAAACTGTCACGGTAAAACATCAGTGAAGGACAAACCTGCTACACTGTATTATGACAATGTCACTGACCTCACTTTTCATGCCAATGAAGCTTGAATGGAGTCGAATTCATTTCAATCTTTTGGCTGGACAGACACAGTAATTAGCCAGGTGAGTAGAGCGGGGTGGGGTCACGCTCAGGCAATTAACAAAGTGACAGCCCATCCAGCTCAGTGACAGGCTGAGGCCTTGCAAAACCACACACACATGAACACACACACAGATATGCACTCCCAGAAATACAAATGTATGCATGCAACCTACATCCATGAAATGACTAGCTCGTATTAAAGTCTTACTGGAGCAGCTCTAATGAACATAAAGTCAGTGGATCTCTGTCGTCTCAGTATTCGAAGTGGTATCAAGAAATGTACCAGTAAGTAATGAACAGGGGCCCTTTTTCAACTTTTGTTATTGATTAGCTCATTAGTGTTTGTCCTGCTTAATAGAATATAAGTCAAAGTGTTTATTGTCAAAAAGGCCTCAAGCAGGGACTGAAGTTATTCAGGTTCCTCATAAAACTTACTTCAAAGTTACATTTTTGAAGTGACATATTGACATCAGTTTGATCTGTATTACATGCTGACCGACAGGTGCAAACACCACACAATGGCCCAAAACAGTTCACTTTGCAGAATCAGGATGCAAAATCTCATAAATGCAAATTCACAAGTAAGTGAAATGTAAATGACATAACATACTGTCAGATCTGCAAATACATAAACCACACAAAGGCAAATCCCCATGCAAAAGATTAAGTTAAGTTTAAAAAACGTGCAGAAAATAAAAGCTGCAAATCCTACGATGGAAGTGTGAAAGACAAAGCAGATTATTTATTGATTAGTCATACCAAAAGTAAATAGGTAAAGGTAAAACGCAACTTTATAACACATACAAAATAACACACAAGTCCTTAGTTGAGTTTCTTCCGATGGACAGGTATCTTGTTTTATTTGATGGCTCAAATAATATATTTATACTTCCTACAAATATATTTTAATCATAAGTATAATATAACAAATACACTGTGAAATAAGTACTCTCTAACAGTCAATAGTTTTACTCCAGTTGAGTAAACTACACACAATCTGTCCATAAAAACTGAACTCCAAAATCAGATAATGATAAAAACATATAATGGAAAGCCAAAATAATCCTGGTACTTCAAGCTACTTTTCTGCCACTTTAATTAAAAATTGTCGTTGCTTTGTGCTGCTGCTGCCGTTGAGCGGCTCAACTGCCTTTCTGTGTTTTTTATGTCTATCGGCCTTCATAAAAATGTCACTGCATGAAAGTATCAAATGAATATCAGACAAGCTTTGTGATCTCTGTGGTCAAAGATCGTCAGAGTTAAAGGGCTGACAGCTGATCAGTCATATGACAGATTTGTGATCTTGGCAGAAACACATCCTGCATCTTTAACACAGCACATAGAGTTAACTATTAACACACTGTGTGGATGTAAAGCAACACTTTGCACTGTGCTTATGTTTGCAGTTAATAAAAATGTGTTTTTGACGTTAACCTCGAGAACTGTGCAATCTCCCTGTGTCTCCCATCTCTATCTCCACTAGAGAAGTGTGTGTATGTGTGTGCGTGTGTGTGTGTGTGTGCGTGTGTGGGATACAGCGTCAGGCAGTTATAAATGGCCATCATTTCCCAAACCACTCTGTTCTCCATTGTGGAGCGTGTGTCGCCGCGGGGCGGGAGGGAGCTGATGTGTGTGTGAGTGTGTGTAGGAGGATGTAAGAGTGTGTGAGGGGGTAATAGAGGAAGTGAAGGGGCTGAAAGTCCCAGAGGAAACCTGACAGCAGAGAGTAACAGAGAGGGACCACAGGGTAGTCTGGAGAGCTGTTCTGAAATCATTGTGTCTGAATGAAGAGACAATTGTCTACATATGAAGGCATGAATACTAAAACATATTAAACTATGACTTTAAGAAAAGCTGAGGAGAGACCAATCACTCTAACAAATACTTGACTTCCCCAGATTATTAGAATGATATTAAAACATGTTAAGAGAAAAACATTTTTACTTAACATTTTTTTACCTAATATTTAAAACATTGGCAAGAATAAAAAAACACTTCTAAAGACCCTCCACATTTAAAGGGACAACTCACTGATTTTAAAGTGGTGTTGTTTGAGGTACTTACCAATAGTAAGTGTTTTAGCCACAGGAGATGCCGATTATCTCAGCCCCGTTATAAAGACAGCAGTCTGAGTGCCAGCACAGAGGCTTGGCTATACATCACTGCAGACAAGGCCACATCTACCTATCTATGTAATTTAAAGAAAAACTGATCATAAATTTAGTAATGATGTATAAGTGTGTTCTATATTTAGAACATTTTCAGCATTCAGCTCTATACTTAATCGTCCGCAAGCAACTGTATTTAAGCATTTCTTTGGTTTGCCACTTACATGTTTTTAGTGTTTATAGGTGCTTACCTTTTTATTGTAAAGTGATTGCATTAAATTCACAGATCAATAGAATTTACCTTCTTCATGTAATGGAAGATAGAGGGAAACTGAAGCTGCCATGGTCTGAAAGAAAGAAAATGACTTTCACATTTCAACAGACATTTGTCTTTATTCAATTGATTGATTGATTGATTGATTGATTGATTGATCGATTGATTGATTGATTGATTGATTGATTGATTGATTGCAACTAAAGATACAGTCTGTAATAGAATAGAATGCTTTTACTGTCATTGCATTTTATACTATGAAAATTAGACTACCACATATTTGCTTCTGGGGGTGTGTTGACAGTCTATCGGAGAATTCACTTAACTTTAAAAAATGAAATTTAGTAGGCAAACCTGGAATTGTGAGACTTAAATAAATAAATAAAAGTCTCTTATTATTGGGGATGAAATCCCAACAGGGAGGCCATCAGTGTATCCTTGGCAATTAAACGATTGGCGATCCCACAAATCTGCATGTTTGGCAAGCAAATATGAATTTGTTTTTTTGTTGGCTTTACACGTTCCAATCTGACCCAAAGTTTATATGGAGGACACTGGTTCTTTAATTATAGACATGAAATGTCGTTTTGTTAAACAAGGAGTTACTGTAACTCAGTCATAGAGGGTCCAAATTGCCTCAAACCTTCCCTGTTTGTCCCCTTCTGAACATATTTTCATGCTTACATTGCTTATTTCTTATAGCACCACCTATTGGTAAGACACAGTAAGCCCTGCATGACATGCTTTAGTCGGTTAACATTACGTTTACACTGTGTGTGCTCACTTCATGTTGTCTCTAAAAGACCTGACAGTTCAAAGCTATTTAACAGGTCTGTGTCTGATAAAGACGTCGGCTGTACCACAACCCCGACATGCACCAAACCCGGCGTGCATGAAGGTGCGAGGGCTGTTTCAGTGTATTATCTGCCACGTTTTATTGTATTTGTTTGGTTTTAGGGTTATCTTGATACTTTTCGAACGTGTGATGTATAAATTGTATTATTCTTATCTGACGTTTAGATGTGGCTAACAACACTATAGGGCTTCATTCCATTTAGGTGTCTCACAGCTCCAAGTCCGATACTTCACATGCCGACTCACTGGAATGGCTCGTTATTGTTTTTAGGATCACCTGTCCTTCTTTTGGCAAGACAGATTAAAATGGTCAAAAAATGAAAAGAATCACATAAAACAAAAGCACTGACATTGCAACTTTATGTACATGTTGCTACGTTTTTTGCACAATAGATGTAAACATTGAGTTACAATGGCCCAAGCTAAAGATAACTGGATTTTATATAACACCATTAAACATCACTGTTTAGCTTTTTTATTGATTTTAGAAGCGTATTCTGAGCATCATATGGGTTCTTTTTTTATGCCAAGTATCATCATTAAACATCTGCTTGCTTCTCTCCACTTGTGTCAAGGGTTCATTGAAACAGTTACTTTCCAAACACTGCCGAGGCCTTTTTCTGTGCCAGCTTAAACTGAGGATATGATTGTCTTTTGTTTTATTCTTATATCCCTCTATTCCATCTCACATTGAACTTTCTCCAATCATTTTATTCACTGTGCTGTACATCCTCTCTCATTCTTATAACTTAAGAATCTTTTGTTAATGTGTTTTCTTTTGGCAGTCATAAAGTGAAGGACTTAAACCCGTTAATGACATTTGGCTGTGCCGGCCCACTCTGAGCTTATTTGATCCTCTTTCCTCTTAGGGTGTTCAAGCAGTTTTGTTGCACTGCGAGTCCAACCGTTGAGATTAAGTTGCTCCATCGAAAGCAATTCTCTCATAGAAAAAAACTCTGAACCCAGTTCAGCCACTCATTTGAATTGACGTAATTAAGTACATTTCCAGTTCCAGAGTTATTGTCTCCTTCTGCACAAGGATAAGGCGGTGTGGTGAAATCTCGTGATTTCCTTTTCACTTCATAAAGAGGACTATAAATAGGTCTCATATTGAAATGCCAATGATTAAAACAGAATTAACCATCTTTTTTTTTTAAATGGTATAAAAAATGGGTTTGGTCTCTAAATCTAATTTTTCTATTGAATTCAGCTTTTTGACATTTTTATAAAAACTCACATTTTGATTATGTTGAGGCTTAAGGTTGTGGATAATTAGGGGCATGTTGGCTTCAGTCACAGGTGAGAGCTTCTATCTGTCTTCAAGATGCTAATTCAGCTAATCAACTCAACCTAATGCCCATGTTTGTGTACTGTGTGTCTTTTCCAAGCAAAAACAGGACAAGTAGAGCGTCTTTCTGTGAGGTTTATGTCACTGACTGGCCATATAAGAAGTCTCTTCTTTTTTTTTTTGTTTTGGTCAGTGAATACTTTTTGCATTAATTAGCACGTATGTTAGCAAGAAGATACCTGCTTGTTCGCTGTTTTTATTTGTTGGCCAGTGGAGCCTGGGTTTCTGGTTTTCCTTTTGAGAAGCTTCAGCCGGCTGCAGTGAGGACAAGATCAACTCAGGAGAGTCTCGTGTGCGAGGGGCAAGCCCGCTACTTTCCATATGCTTAAACTGGTTCAATAACCAGCTTCTGAATTAGCTGTGGGTGTAAACTGTTCAGCTTTGTTAACTTGGCGTTTGCCAACCATTCACTCCTCACAAGCAACACGCCTCCTCCAAATGTGCATCTGGCTCCAGAAACCAACATTGCGGCTACCGGTATGCCAAACTCAAGGCTTCATTTCTGAATCCATAACGTGCATTATTAATACATTCTTTAGTTGTATATTTAAATGATCCTTAACATTTAAACCAGCTGATTTCTGCTTCTTATCTCATTCCCTTTATGTAACTCTGAATCTGTTTCATCCTGACAGCTGACAATGTGACTATAAACACTTTATCTTACCTGAAAAAGAGGTAAAGAATTAAACAGGGAACTAAACAGCAGGGGAGTCTTTTAGTATGTGTGTTCACCCGCTTCAGTATATTACAAATGTCTTCCACTTAGGCCTGCTTTAACCTGGAGGGGGTTGATATGGTTTTGATACCAGAGACAAGTGAGGGAAAAAGGAGGGCCAGTTAAGGAGGTGTTTGACAGGAGGCCTTTCTAAATCCCACACTCATCCATCATAAGTGGCATTGGTGCACTCTGAAGGCCTAATAGCCTTTTGCATTTTCACACTGCGCTGTGCCTTCAGGATTTGATCAGAAAAAGAGAACGAAAGAGAAAAGGTGAAGAGACACACATACACTGTTTCCTCCATTTATTCTTTTTTTCTTTTCCCTCAACTCCTCATCAACATCCCGTCCTCCCTCCTTCAAGGCTGCTTCTCGACGCTTCCCTCCACATTTTGGGAAAATCACTCTCTGAATTGGAAAAGGGACCCCGGGGCCACAGGCGCACACAGGGTCCATGTTTCGTTTTTTTTTTTTTTTCCTTTCTTTTCTGTTCGTGGGATAATTGACTCCCTTTGCCTGGTAATTCATCGCTTGCATATGCCAGCTAATTCATCAGAAGAAGAAGAAGCTGGCGACCTCACAACCTTGTGTGCCCCACAACACACACATACACAATTCCTTTCTTAACACATCACACTCTGCTAAAACACATATACCCAGGCACGCTTTCACAAAAACACACCTATTCACTCGCCCCAGAAGAGCCAGGAGCCGGGAATGAGAGGAGGGAGCATGCGGCGAGTTAGCGGATGAAAACGCTGAGATGATAGATGGGCTGCATTGTGGCATTATGAATGAATTATACCTCCCAAATACCTTGAGCAGTGCAGACTGTCAGCCTGTATCTATACTAATCTGGGAGAAAATATAGCTGTTTCCACATTAAAGGGGGCCGGAAAAGAACGGGCGGCAGAATTAATTGAGCAATCAGGCCATTAGAGAGAAACATCATACTGAGCCTGGTTTCTGATGTAGCAACATTTATCACTGCTGACCACCAATCTGCTTCTTTTTTTCTCTCTCTTCTCTCTAATGTGGCCCCATCTTCAAACAGATTAGGATTATTGTGACAAGACAAAGGTATCTTTTGTCTTTTTCCTTGGCAGTGTCAGCGCCTGCTGCATTTATCACGCTTGTCACACAGTCTTAAGGCTTTCAGCTCGCACACCTCATCCCATTTTTCTTCCAGCCATGGCTCCGTGTTAAATTTGCAAAGAAAAAGTACATTATTGGAAAATGTCCCCAGATAAATTGTGCGCCTGTCAGATAAATGAGGTTTTTTTTTTTTTCTCTCTCTTCCGTGGAGTTCAGTTTTATGTTTATCAGGTGGATCTTGATCAAATATGATTCAAGTTTTTCTTCCTCAAACTCACTGCGTCTGGTATTTAACGCACGTTGAGGCTTTGGGAGATCTTAATACTGCAGATGCTCGGAAAAATTTCAAATATGGTAGCAAGGTCAAAGTACTTTGGAGGAAAACACATAATCTATTTTTAACATCTACAGTTATCGGTCACTGAAACACAGTATTTACACATATGATGATTTATTTTAACATTGCTGTAAGATGTCTCTGAAACATGGTGCTTAAAGGGAGTATTGATACAAATACAGAAAGAGTTGTTAAGAACATTTGCTTCTAATTTACATTTTTAGGTTTTTTATTCCTCAATGAGAAATTATAACAATATAAAATTTTAAATATTCCATGTAATAAATTAGACTGTTGTTACTCTATTTTTTTTACATTTTCATTATAAACTTTTTATTTCTTATACTTAATTATTATGAAGTACTTTGTTGATCAATGCCAAATGTTGGCCACGTGCAGCACAAGCAGATTTCTGAAGCTGTTGGACTTGTCTTTAAGTGATGATGATGATGCTTCATCATCATTGTGGCATAAGGCATCTAGTGATTCTGCGAAACACTTTTGTTTTAAATGCAGTCGAATAACAACCTCAAAGTTGTGTCTCGTTTTTTATTTAGTGTTTCTTTGTATTTGTATAATGGGATCATGTTCAGTCCTAATTTGGTCATTATTTTGAGAACATTCAAATGAATTTAAGTGAATTAAGATGTTCCACAGCTTTTAAAATGTTTTTGCAAAGGCCTCAGATACAATATACCTTTCTGCCCTTTACTGAAACTTGGCCTTTATACAAACACCTTTACATTTAAATGTCTGCTCCTGCAATCAAAACAATTAAACACACTGAAAGAATCATTGAAACAGTTATATATTATGATAAGGTACATAATAGGACGTGTCCCCGGACGGGATAGTTGTCTTCCTTCTCTAACATCAAACATCTATCGCCCTCTGCTGGTTGTATCAGAGAAGTGAAAGAGTGCAGTGTGGGCTGCAGAGGAGATTGTTAAATCAGGACATGTAAATCATGTTAAATAAAACCTCAAAAGGTATCCACTGTAAAAAAAAAAAAAAAAATGGTAAGTGTCACGAGCGTTATCTGATTAATGAAGGTCTCATGAACTGGTTACAGCCTAAAGAGCCATTAACCCTTCAATAGGGTGGCAGTAGCTCAGTCTGCAGGGACTTGGGTTGGGAATCAGAGGGTCACCAGTTCAAGTCCCAGCCCAGACCATCTCCAGCAGTTGGTCTGGTAGCTGGAGAGGTGCCAGTCCACTTCCTGAGCACTGCAGAGTTGCCCTTGAGCAAGGCAATAAACTCCAAAACTGCTCTGGAGCACTTGTTGTGGGCAGTCCCCCTCACTCTGAGACATCTCTATCAATGCATGTCCATAGGATCCCGTTCATGTTCATTAGAGTGTAAAACTGAATTTCCCCTTGCAGGGTTAATAAAGGATAAATTATTAATAGTGTCTTTTTAACAGCTCAGATCTGCAAATACAACTTTTTTATTTTCACCCACAGTGCAGCTGAGAAAGAAGTTTTGTTGAAAATCTAATTCAAGTTGCTTCATTTTCATCCTCAGTGACAATACAGCCAAAACTTAATTTGATTCATTTTCTTGAATTACATTTTTTTCATAAAAATGCATACACAGAAAACACACACACACTGTAATAGTTGGCCCCATAGAAAACATCATGTCAAAATCAGAAATGTTAAAGTTGATACATGTTTTCTAAAAGGTTCCTAATCATTCTTAGGAACTTACTGGTTGTAACAGACGACATCACATCACTCCAATTTTAGCTTCATTACACTGGCTTCCCGTACGTTCTAGAATCGATTTTAAGATTTTACTCATTACTTTTAAAGCACGGACGGGGCTGGCTCCAAGCTATATAACAGAGTTACTGACACCATATGAGCCAGCCCGCAGTCTTAGATCCTCGGGTGGGAGCCTCCTGGTCGTTCCAAAGTCGAGACTTAAAATTAAAGGTGACCGGGCCTTTTCAGTCAGGGCCCCTCGACTTTGGAACGACCTCCCTGAGGACATAAGACTTGCAGATTCCCTCAATTCTTTTAAATCCCTTCTTAAAACATACTTTTACAGACTTGCTTTTATGTGATGTCGTCTTCTTAATGTCTTCTCTTACTGGTTTTACTATTTTTATCTTCTTTTACTTCTTACTGTCTTTTATTTATGGTCTTACCTCGTATTTATGCTCATATCTTAATCTCCTCTTGTGTTTTAACTTGGTAATTTCTTATCTTACTTACTTTGTCTATTTATGTTTCGTATTTATAGTTAATTTTTATTTTTATTAATATTATAGTTTTGGGTTTTTTTGATCCTTTAACCACTTGTTTTTATTTATTTTACTGCGCTTACCTTCTCATTGCTTTTTATTTGCTTTTATCTCTTAGTTTCTTACATCTTTTTAAATCTTTGGTCCTCTTGGTCTCAGCTCATGTTGTTGGGTTCTTGTGTTCCTGGGTTCTTATGATGGTTCTTATGATGGTTGGGTTATATATGTCTGGTTGTGTATCGTGCACTTCTGTTGAATTGTATTTAATTGTTTTTGGTATTTTGCATCTGTTATATTCTTACTGTTGTCAATGTTTTTCTGTGTTTGGTTTAGTTTGCTTTGTTCTTGTTTGTCAAAGCACTTTGTAAACCTGTGTTTTTAAAAGGTGCTATATAAATAAAGTTATTATTATTATTATTATAAAGGAGAGTGTCTCATGTGTGAAAAGGTTTTTTTTTTAAAAACTGTTTATTGTCAAAAAAAATATATTCTGTTTTAGGGTAAGAATATTTTTTTCTTTTTTTTATGTTTATAGCTACAAAGAAGCACCAAAGGATTCTCAAAGTCTTTCAACACTATTAGAAATCCTACAATTCTCCTCCGGGTTCAAAACACACAGCATGGTCTGTGGTGGACAGACATGTTTCAGAGTCCACATTTTCCTCAAGTTTAGCTCTGAACAGGTCATCTGCTGGAGTCGTCAATACCTTCAGTCTCTGTAAGGAAAGAGGAAAAAGGCAACATTACAAATGATTGGTTGAACACTCTTATACGTGTGTGATGTTTATGCTATTCAGGGCACCTGTCTCAGAGTTCCTGGAGTTACAGCGAGACTGTAGAGGATCCACAGCGGTGCTATGAGGACTGAAGACAGAGCGAGAAAAAGGCCCAGAGCGTAACCCCACCAGGGGTACGAGTATGTGTTGTTGTATCTCAGAGGAGTAAAATTCACCAAATAGAAGAGCAGTATCCCCTGTGAAAACACATCACTGTTCAATGAAACTGAACATTTTTATACTGAAATAGAAATAAAAGATTTAGGAGCAGTAATAGTCATAGTCTACAGTATGTTTCATCATCTTCATTCACTTTTTATCTTAAAGCAACAGATATTTCCATTATTCACTTACGAAAGAGACACATGGAGTGATGAACCTCCAACAGTATTTCATATAAAGGGAAGGGCGGTATCCAATCATGTCCTTAATATTGTTGTAGTAACAATCAGCACCTTGGAGACAGACATTGCTGTTATTGCTGGCTCACTTATATTATAAAATGTAAGAAATATGAAATGAGTAATATCAGCTAACACTTGTCAGGTAAACTATAAGGTAGTTTAATGGTCTGGTGAAAGTGGACACAGGGGAATTAATCAAAACTTTCTGCCTCTTGTTACAAAGGGTTTGGTAAGACACTGAGGTGCTAAAGAAGTTCTGATGAAACAAGTTGAGATAGTAAATGTAGCTCACCATATGCCCATCCGATACAAACAGACTCCAATATGGCAAAACTTATCAGGGGAATTCCACTGCAGACGTAATAGTCAAAAAGCTGGAACACGTACAGTCCTCCCTGCAGGAAATAAAAAGAAATGAAGAGAGAAGGTCACAAATTTACAGAGAGCAGAACGTGTGTTTAAAATACTTTTCATGTATTCTTTGAAGCAGCTGGCCATATTTGTCTGCATTTTAAACTGACATCACAAGCACAAGTTTAAGTGCATGCTCATCCTAGTCAGATAGTAATAACTATAACAAGAATATAACCATTTAATACAACATCTTTCATATGGGGGAGTAAAAGAAACAGGAGGATAAAACTAAATCAAACACCAATGCTATTTTAGGCACGTGGCCGCTTTGGTTTTAATTCTCTCTTACATATTATTAAATAAGAGGGCTCAAACCTTGTCTGTCTCTGTGATATGCATGTGTGACCAATCCAACCACGACCCTAAACACACTTTATTGCTTATATAACTAATAAACTTGTTTGGAGAGGTGCAAGTTTACTTCCCTGAGGTGCTGAGGGGCCCTTGAGCAATGTACAGAACCCTAACTGCTTGAGGCGCCCCCTGTGTGCAGTCTCCTCACTCTGACAACTTTATATTGAAGCGTGTCCATACGTTTGTACATGTTTGTATATTGGGCCTATGTGTGTGAGTTGCATGTCTCTCAGTTGCAGAGTTTAAACCTGAATTTACTCTATGGGATTAATAAAGTGTATTCAATTGTTCTTGAAGACCATAATGGAACATCTGAGTGTTGAGACAAAGGATCTGTCTTTGACAACATTGCAATGAAAACAGGCTTCAACTTCCAGCATGCACAGTGGTCAAACAAACACACACAGATACATGGAGGTTTTCTTTGAATTTGAAATCATAAGTGAACCAGAGCTGACCCACCTCAGTGACCATGGAGAGCCCAATGAGGAAGGACACAGCACAGGAGAGCAGCAGGAGTAGTTTACGACGATGACCAACATAAAAGAAGGACGGATACATGTCTGATATGGATGTGACCAGGCCTTCCAGATAAACAAACTGTGGGGGAGAAGATGGGTTTACTGAAGGTGAATCAGGGGAGTCTGTGCAATGTCAGAGGTCAACAAGCAGTGCTAATCCCACTGAAAATCAACAGTCAACTCAGCAGCTTCTCACAGAACTGAAGTGCCTTCAGGACATTTTGATTTTTCTATTAGCATTGACTTCATGTTAAGGTGTTTTCAACTATTTAGTCTGTGGAATAGATCAAAAAGTATGGGCTACCGCCCCCTGGAGGTCCATGGGGGTACTGAGGGTGGAGTCTTGAGAGGTAATTTACTAAAAAATAGTTTTTCCAATATAACAATTAACTACTTCCACTTGTTTTGCTACTTTAAAAGGACTCAACATTTTGCAGTGCATAACTACAGGACAACTTTCACATGTTTTTTTGTTCATGAAAATATATTTATAAGTCAAGTCAAGTCAAGTCATATTTATAAAGCACATTTAAAAACAGCTACAGCTGACCAAAGTGCTGTACAATGCATTAAAAAAGAAAAAACAACTTCAGATCACAACGTCCACAAGAGAGAAATATATATATGTAAACATATATACATATATAAAGAAAGAATATATAAAGAAAGCAACAAAATAAAGAACGCAACAAAGGAACCTGAAAGAAATGGTCTATTCAGGACCAGGGGACTCAAATGCTAAAATATAAAAGTATGTCTTGAGTCAACAGAGGGTGCCGACCTGATTGAATGAGGGAGGCTGTTCCACAGTTTAGGGGCTTTTACTGAAAAGGCCCTATCTCCCTTTAGCTTAAGCCGTGAGCGGGGAACAGCCAGGAGGCCCATGTCTGATGATCTCAGGCGCCTAGATGAGGTGTACGGCCTGAGGAGGTCGGTAATATAAAGGGGGGCCAGGCCATTCAGGGCTTTAAAAACAAACAACACAATCTTAAAATTGATTCTGTATCGTATTGGGAGCCAATGAAGGGAAGCTAGGACAGGACTGATATGCTCCCTCTTCTTGGTTCCAGTCAGCTGCCTTGCTGCAGCATTTTGGACCAGCTGCAGATGGGACAGGGACGACAGGCTTATCCCAGTATATAAAGAATTGCAGTAGTCAAGCCGGGATGAAATGAGCGCATGGTTTACTGTCTGTAAGTCACTGAATGAGAGGATAGATTTTAGCTTGGAAATTGTACAGAGCTGAAAGAAACTGGATTTGACAACTGTATTTACCTGCCGATCAAATGTAAAGCCTGAGTTGAAGATAAAGTCAAGGTTCCTGGCATGGGGCCTAATGTGGCTGTATAAGTGACCTAAGCTGTTGGAGACCTGTTTGATGATGTCAGGGGGGCCAAAAAGAACAGCTTCAGTTTTTGACTCATTTAATTGTAGGAAGTTATGGGCCATCCAGTGTTTTATGTCTTCAAGGCATAGTGTAAGAGAGGTGAGTTCTGCAAGATTGTTTGGTTTTGACTGGTAGATAAAGCTGAGTGTCATCTGCGTAGAAGTGGTATGAGAGGTTGTGCTTCTGGATAATTTGACCCAATGGGAGCATGTATAGTGAAAATAGTAGTGGGCCTAGGATGGATCCCTGTGGTATCCCACAGCTCAGACCAGATTGGGAGGATGTGGCATTGGTTAAGTTTACAGAGAAGGTTCTGTTGTTCAGGTATGATGTAAACCAAGTCAGGGCTGTGCCCCCAACACCAACCCAATGCTGCAGGCGATTAATTAAAATTGTGTGGTCGACAGTGTCGAATGCTGCAGTAAGGTCCAGTAAGATCAGGAAAGCAGTTTCCAGAGTCCATTGTAAGCAGAAGGTCATTGTGGATTTTAAGAAGTGCAGATTTTGTGCTATGGGCTGCTCTGAAACCTGATTGAAATTTGTCGAAAATATTATTATGATGAAGGTAGGGTAGCAATTTCTCCAGAATAACCTTTTCTAGCACCTTAGAAAGGAAGGGTAGTTTTGAGATGGGTCTGTAGTTGGAAAGTGGTATGGGGTCCAGGTTGGGTATTTTTAACAAGGGCTGCACTATAGCATGTTTAAATGAGGGAGGAAAAGCACCAATTGACATAGAGCTGTTTATAATGGAGAGGATAAAATACTATAAGAAAATACTTAGTTTGAGTGCTTGATCTTATGAATTACTTAAATTGAGTATAATTACCAACATAAGGCAGGGTTTCTTCTGCTTTAAATTCAGAAAATAAAAAAAGGTTATACTGAAGTCGGTGCCTTTTATTCAATAGAGATAAATACTAAACCTTTACCTCACTGTCCAGCCCGAGAAAGATGATCATAATGAAGAAAAAGGCGGCCCAAAGTTGAGGAAAAGGCATCAAGGCTATTGCCCGAGGATAGGCAATGAAAGCCAGGCCTGGACCTTCAAGCAGTAAACATCAATATTTGATAAGTTAAATACAGTACTGTACGTCATTTTGTAATCACACAAAACAATACTGTTCTGACTGTTTTCATTGTTTCATTGTCAGTAAATGTCAAACCTGATTCGGCCACTGTTGCAATGTCGACACCAAGCTCATAAGACATGAAGCCCAGGACTGAGAATATTGCAAAGCCAGCCACAAAGCTGGTCGCACTGTTCAACAGGCACAGGCCAAATGAATCTCTGTAATGAAAAAATTATTAATACAAATAAGCTATATCACAGAGTAAACAGGGGACAAGTAAATATTATTCTTACCTGTAGCAGTTGTTGTTGTATTTGTTGTAGCTTCCTAAAGAGGCCAAACAGCCTGTGCAGACAGCATAGGAGAATAATATCTGGCTCCCAGCATCCATCCACACCTTTAAACAATAAAAATGACCTTGAGTATTTAAAGATCCTTTGTTTTTATTGTTCAATTTAAACTTTTAGCCTTGACAATGGCATTCATCACACAACAGTGTCTGTATATGGTATGTCTAAGTGTTGTTCCTTATGTCCATCTCTTCATGACCTGAGTCTTGACCATGAAGAATTTGTGATTTTGAAATATCAACATATTGACTTATAATGTGCCCTCATCCACTCATCCCCCATACTTAGCTCACCTGTGGATCAGCCAGACGTGTTGGATCAGGATAGAGGTAAAATCGAATACCATCAGTGGCTCCTGGCAGAGTCACACCACGGATCAGCAAAGCAATCATCATCACATAGGGAAATGTGGCTGTGAAGTAGACGACCTGAAAAAGAAGCCAGGACAAAGGTACAGGGGATCGAAATGTGAAAATGATTTAATGTACCGTGGTTCAGCCCCTCACTATTAACACATTTATGTGACTCATGGTTCAAAAGGGGAAAAATAAACACAAGGGAGAGGACACCAAAAAAAAGACTGCGACAGAGGAGCATGTAACATTCAAATGTTCTGCAAATCCTGATCGATGTTCTCAGAACAGCAAACTCGTGGTCTGCTGTGGATCAAACAGGAAGTTAGCTTGCATGGGGCAGAGGTTCTGGCAAGGTTGAAACTGTGAACAATTCTGTAGCCATAGCTAAGAGGACTTTTGCCTATGTGCCACTGCATGTCTATATACTTTACAAGTTGCCCTCCTCTAGATTGTTTTGATGACCTACAATGCTTTGGTTCTTCCCCTGTGAGTCCAGTCCCATCGATAAAGCCTGGACACCTACTTATTGGAATCAAAATAAGTCACCACATTTGTGTCTATGCTCCAACATTTACACAGTAAATGTTCACTGTTTGGGATTCCACACTGCCTCCACAACACCTTGCACCTTTCTGTACTCGCCTAACGCCTATTCACAAAAGACACAGTTAATGCATTTTTTTGTAATATTATTTTAGATTTGTTACCTTAACACACTTAACAAGAAGACAAATGTCTTGTGTGTGTGTAAACCTACTTAGTAATTAACCTGATTCTGATTCCGATGGCTATTTCGTTCATGTTATCTTGTAAACAGCGAAGTATGTTGAAGTATGTTGTAGCAACTCAGGAGAGTGGACCAAAACGCAAACTGCAATGCTGGTCAAGTTACCTACTGGGTAAAGGACATACAAATAAAAGGTGTACAGAGGTAGATAAAGTTCAAACCAGAAATGCAGCCTAACGAATTGCAGAACAACACAAGGAGCAGCCAAGCTAAGAACCTAAAATCAGGCAGATATCAGGAAAACTAAAAACACCACAACTAAATTAACATCACCCACAAACAGGAGAAGACATTATACCTTCTTTATTGATCAGCTGACCTTTCCTGAAGACTTGACTCCTTTCCAGATACAGAAGTAACAAATAATCCAGCTCAGTAGAAGACATCCAGCCAGGTCCCAGCGGACAGCACCCATCTCTTCTATCCCTCC
Organism: Labrus bergylta; assembly: GCF_963930695.1. Classification (NCBI taxonomy): domain Eukaryota; kingdom Metazoa; phylum Chordata; class Actinopteri; order Labriformes; family Labridae; genus Labrus; species Labrus bergylta. The sequence goes on from NC_089198.1 coordinate 14,529,054, forward strand.
AGACAAACCCAGGACTCTCCTCCTGAACACAACAAAAAAACATGCTGAGGAACAATTACCAATTACCAAGTCTGTAAAACTAGAAGATCTTTACTGAACACATACTGCCAAAATTCTTCCACTGAAGAAGCTGCGTTCTGAGAAAGGTTACCATTTGATGAATAATCCTGGCGATAATCAACACAGGCCTCTGAAAAGTAAGAAAGACAGGTTAAATTAATAATTTGTGAAACAAGAAATTGTTAAAGGTTTATGTATTGGTAGTCTTAGAATCAGCTTGTAAATATGCAATGGACACCTCCTCTTTGCTTTGATTTCAAAACCTGACATTGACTTGATGTCATATTGGATTCACATCAAATCCAGAAAAGAACTGGTGTCAGATCCCAACATTAAGATGAAATCAAAATCCTGAATTTAAATAAGATCCCTAAATTAGGCTGACATCACATCCCAATGTTGAACTGATGTCATATCCCAACATTGGCTCAAAAAATGATCCAGACTAGAACTGATGTCATTTCCAGACGTTAGTTTGACGTAAAATCCCGACATTGAATTAAATCATATCCTGATCTTAGGGCTTCAAGCGAAACCTGACTTTGAGCTGACATCAGATCCTGACCTTTGGCTGACTTCAACACCTGACGCTTAACTGACGTCACATCCTGAAGCTTGTCAGACAACACAACCTGACATTGCCAGATCTCAACATTGGGGTGATGTCAAATTCAGCTATAGACTGACGACAGTTCTTGACGTGAGGCTCAGGTCAAAACTTGACGTTGAATTGATATCAGAACTCCACATTGGGCTGACATCAGTAATCTATCAATAACCGATAATTTATTGCTGTCATTGTAACCCATCACTTCAAGTAAAGTCTTAATTCCTTATTTGATGAAAAACTGCCTTTGTGTCTATGTTTTGGACTGATTATTTATTGAAATATGCTCTGTTGGTATGTCCTGTGTTACATAGATATATACTTTATATATATATATATATATATATATATATATATATATATATATATATATATATGCTAAAAAATAAATAAAGTAACATGTCACCCAGAGCAACACAATGTTTCACTAATTGGTATGAATGTTTTAAACAATGAAACTCTATAGCATTCTATATAGATCCACATGATCAATGATTTTGTGTTAATGGTTGAAAGTACAAAAAACACTGTTATCACCAGAATAAGTCTTTAAATTTAGACATGAGTGATAGTTTATGTATACCTGTATTCCAGGTGTTGTTACAGCTGGCCCAGGGGAGAACATCATTAAAGGTGGAGAAGAGGTAGAGGAAGGCCCAGGCCAATATGACGATATAATACATTACAGTGTAAAGCATCAGCACGATGCCGCCGTAGCCTAAACCTGAAGCATAGTTTTTATTAACACAAATATTTGATCAAGATATATATGTACTGACATCATATGCTTTTAACAGGGCCATAACACTAACCTGTTTTAACAGGTTTAATAATCTAACAGTACCTTCAAATAAAGGACATATCTTTCTCCAACATGTGATTCCACCTTGACCAGTGAACTGTCCCAGAGAAACCTCCAGAAAGAAGGTGGGGATCCCACAGGTGAACAGGAACAACACATACGGGACCAAGAAAACTCCTACAAGGAAAAATTGATGACAAGCAAAACTGTAAGAGCTATAAAAAAAATGATTTAAACTTATACATAGTCATGATTGCAACCACTTCTTGAGTGTTTCTCTTTTAATATTTTTATTTATATTTTGCATTTATATTTTGCATGGATTGCATTGCAACTTCAGTCAAGCTCTTACCTCCTCCATTTTTGAAGCACAGATAAGGAAACCTCCAAACGTTACCCAGACCGATGATTTCTCCAACTACTGCCAACAGAAACTCCGTCTTGCTGGCCCACTGACCTCTCTTATGACACTTTGGAGGAGGGTTATTGGGATTCTGGTCATCTTTCATCAGTTTTTTCTCCAGATTACTTTCTGGTTCCATTTGAACTGTGCTGAAATATTCAATTAAAGTGTCAATTTGTTTGCGAGGCAACACTTGTGAAATTCTTACTTACACATCCCATTATCGCCACCTTGAAGTCAGAGAATAGCTTAATAATCAATCCAGCAGTCACAAACTACTTTTAGAGTTGTTTTTGCCCCCTCAATGTTCAGGGCTTACTTTACACCTATGAGTTTTTCTGTGCTACCACAGAAAAACTCATTTATTTACATTCAGATTCAGATTCAGATTCTTTATTGTCCCACAAGGGGAAATTTGAATTGCAGCAGGAGCACACAGAAGACAAGAAACACAAGGACAACAAAAACATTTTTTTTTTTTAATCTTTAAAAAATCAGAGAGCACAACAAAATATAAAACACAACAAAATATCGCAATAAAATGAATCAAGAGCTCATACCAAAATGGGAATTCCTACCAAGTCATTGAAGTGCAAAGTGGAGGTGTGCAAATGTTCAAAAAGAACAACAAATGGCTAATTGTTGTTTAACATATTAATTGCACTTGGTACACATGAGACCTGGAATCTTTTTGTCTTCCTTACAGGAGCTCTAAAATGACAACTTGAGTGTAAAAGGTCAAACTCACTGTGAAGTGGGTGACCTGAGACATCAAGAATGGCCTTAGCTTTCCTCAGGACCTGCTGGTTATAAATGGTCAAAAGCCCAACTTGACACCTCCCTGAAATTCTGCTTCTTGATTTACAAGTCTCCCAAGTCTATTCTTGTTAGACAATTTCAGGCTTCCATATCATGCAGCGATGCAAAAATGTAAAACAGATTCAGTAAAACTTTTAGAAAAGAGATAGAAATAGATCATTTCAGAAGAAACATTGGAAGATTAAATTTTTCTTAAAAAGAGCAGTCTTTGTTGAACCTTCTTGGAAGTAGCGTCGACATGATTTTCAAAACCCAACCTATTGTCAGCTGATTTAATAAGAGTTGGTATTTGGCTCGGTTGGAACTTTATAAAATCAATGATCATGTCTTTAGTTTTTGACACATTTAAGTGTAGAAAAGATTCATCACACCAAGCCACAAAGTCATCAACATCTCGCTCTTCAACAAGAGACTAAGCTAAGGAGATAATTAAATGAATCATAAGATGTTCAAAATAAGAAACATAACATTTGAATGAAAAGGTAAATACTTGAAAAATGATGCATATTGAGCTAATTAACCAGAAACTGCTTTGACTCCAACTTGACATCATAGCAGCAGGAGAGCTGTAATTAAGGGGAAAATCCAACAATTCCCAAAAGATCTGAAATCAGAAGTAAAGAACATCATAAGTGTTATTCTGTACCTTCATGTGTCTCTGGAGTCTTGCTGAGTTGGTTGGATGGACGTTGTGAAGCAGAAGTGAGTTTTTAGATGAAGTTTGGTGTCAAAAATGGGGAGAGGAAATGAAAAAGAAAGACTTTGGAGTTTCAAAAGTCCCTTGCAGTGATGAAAATTAATGAATCATAAGTCAGGGTCACGTCTTGGGTAATAAGTATCTTTTTGGCCTCTGCAGAGAGCATTTGACCAATGAGAGCAGTACTCAATACTTAAACCCCGGTTTATCTAAAACTTCTTCTGACAATGAATGCAGAGTTTAATGCAGAAGAACTATTTAAATAATCTCTTCAAGTAGTGCTTTATTATTGTGTTGTGTGTTTTAGTTCTCGTGGTCACAGCTGTTCTGCTTGCTTGTTTGCAAATACTGGCAGTAAACTGTTTCCATGTATGTCAAGTCATAATACTTTTGAGGAGTGAACTTTTCCCAGCATATTTACACTGTCTACATTTATAGTTTTAAAAACTGAAAAAAATATATTGTCATGTAACTATCAGGAGCTATCTTTACTACATCATAAAGTTTGTTATATCATGTATGTTTAAAAGCAGCTGGTTCTTAAACTTGTTTTTTACGTGTTCTGCATTGCAGATGGATTGTGAATGAAATGCTGTGGTTGCATTTTTATATATCTGATAACATATTCCTTAATTATTGAATCAGTACACTGTTTGGGATTTGGGTTATTTCGTCCTATATCCATTGAGAGTATATGATGATTTTTTTAATCACATGTGCATAGGATAAATTACATGTATGTTTTTTTTGTGTAGGCCAAAGTGTTTGCATTTTTTAAGTATAAAAAGTATGTGTGCAGTTTTATACCTGTGGAAACAATTGTACCCTAAGAAAATGTAATTCTTACCTTTTTGACCAGCTTTTTGAAACAATAGTACAGTCTTGTATTGATTAGATTGCATCTAGATTGTATATTAACATGAATGTTTATATCTAAACGGTCACACAGAAAAATCACATAGTAGTTCAATCTTTTATTTGTGTCTCATCAGCTCTGAGTTTTGAGCAGCTATAATACATTCAGACATATATTGTGTTATTAGGCAGATTGAATTATGGACAATAGAGCAAAAAGAAATGTGCATGAAGAGAAACGTCTTGTTGAATGGTCTTCACAATAATTAACTGTTACACAATATTTCAGCATGCAGCCCTGACATTTCTCAGTATGTCTGCAGCCACAGAGGGGCAGCATAACATCCCATAACAGCCTCAGCATGGCTGCATCCCACTTATTAGGGTCATTCTCTATCTATTGATATAACTAACTGAATTGCAATTAATCCAGAAAAAGTGGCGGATAAACTGATAAAGAAATGTATACCTATTTTTAGTCCAACAGTGTTGTCCAACTCAATGTCCAATTGAAAATTTGGGTTGTGCTTCTGAGGAGTTCATGAAAACTGACACACTCAGAATAAATCTAACATCAAGCAGTTCTGTTTTGATTTATTTGAAGAAATTATGCAAGCTTTGACTTGCATCACTTTGAAAGGACAAGCTAGCAACTAAAATAAATAGTTTTTGTTTCCCATTTCCACCTGTACTGCAAACAACATTTTGATTGTTTTATTAATTGCAGTCCCACTATGCAAATTCAATACAGACCATGCCAATAAGTAGTAGTGCTCAAACTGTCACATATCACAAGGTGCTGTTTCTGACCGGTGCTTCATTCTCTAAAATTGAACTACTGAACGCTGTTTTAAATGTTTCATAGCCTACCTTGCTCCTTGTGTTACCTTTTATTTCATATGGCTACAAAGTTATGTTGGTGCGTATAGCCTCCCCATTTTATTCAAAAGTATTAAAGCCTATAGCCTGCGTATTGTACATTGTACCTTTGCAATTAATTTAATAGGCAAGTAATCAATGGGTTTTTAATTTATTCTACTGGAGCATCATATCTTTAGTAAGTTATCATAATGTTCATAATCTACTCTAGATGATGTTACTGTATTGGCTGGATAATTTTAAATCAAACAAAACCTCCAGATGTGTTTAACTTACACTTTTAACTTTAGAGTTAAAAACAAAATTAAATTGGAAACACATAATAGCAGGAGTGTGAAATAGAGCCAGGTTGGAACCATAGACTGTACATATTACATATAAGGTTGGAACATATAAGGTGTATAAATAGTAATTGGTTTCCATCATGCCAAAGACAGTTAGTCTCGCGCCAGTCCTTTGCATCCAGCGCGCGGTTTCGGTGGGCTTTTCGCACGCTCACAGCAGCGCACCAATCAGACGGTAGCGTTACCCGGAAGCGTCCCGTTGCTATGCAGTTGTCCTGAAACCTGCCCTGTCCTGTCCGGCAGCGAGGGTGAGTTCTGCTAGTGCTGATCAATTAACTTATTCATCTCTCAGTCTTTTGCAAACAAACTTTAATTTACTTTGGGATGTATTTTTGATTCCTCATCAGTTTAAGCTTCTCAAATATCGCCGTCAAAGTAGTTGTTTTGTTGGTGCCACGTTTTGTGATGTTAGTTGCTCACCAGTAAAATAAACGTTAACTTATTAGTATGTGAAAGTTACTAGAACATCTCAGAGGCGTGCAGCAGCAGCAGCAGCAGTAAACCTTTATTACTAAATCCTAGTTGTGAGTGTAACTGTGAGTCCAGCATGCAGCTGCAGCAAGTTTGTATTCCGGGTGGAGACAGACACGCCTGTTGCTGCGTATCCATCCAATCGCATTACAGATCACACCCCGAAACATTTGCATACGACCAATGATCACAGCTATGTAAATATATCCCCTGACTCGCATTGTCCCAGCTAGTTTTAATGTGAAGTTACCAGATTTATCTCCTCAGTTGCAGCACAGTGGAGAACAGATAGAGAACAGTGTGTTTGTAGTCGAGAAACCTCCAGGATAACTCCAACAGAGCGACACGTTTTACTCTTTTACAGCGATTTGGATTACATGTACAACATGACATTTGAAGAACTAAGTGGGGATTATTCTCAAGAAAGGTAAATTGTGTTAAGAGTATGACTTGTTGAATTGTTTTAAATACACGGATGCATGTTTGTTTATTAATGGAAACAAGCTTTGCATGCAGCAACCTGCACTAACTCGAATAGTGCAATTATGAACATGATGATTTCCATTTTGACTCTTGATGCTTACTTGCAGCTTTCTGCAGATTTAAATGTTAATGAATCTTTTGCAGCATTTTGATCTGCTTTGTGTTTCTATGTTGGTCGCGAGACACTCGACCCTTTTAGTTGAACTGGTGAAACTCCGATGCTAATGGTTAAAGTTGAACAAATGTGTCTTTAATGGGTCGTTTAACTGTCTTAAAGCTGTCAAAACGATAGAAAGAAAAGGAAATTGATAGCTTTTTACTTACTTCTCGTCTCGAAACTAACTTGTGGACTCACTCACTCTCACGCTCATTATCTTACAGGCAAGCTAATGTTAGCGAGTCAACATGACGGTGTACGTTTGTTCATGTGCCTTCGGTTGTAATGAAGTTAAAGTCCCATTATGTGTCTTGTTGTTTTGTAGAATGGATTCAGTGGCGAAAGCTTTGGAAGAAGTCCTCACCTCAGCGTTACCACAGGGCTGCATTACAGTCGGAGTCTACGAGGCTGCCAAGTCTCTTAATGTGTAAGTACAAAGTAATGTTCTCCATAACATCCAGTTAGTGACCCACTGACACATTTCAGACATCAACTCACACATCCTCTTGTACTGAAATGCACGCTTCATTCAGTTATTTCTTGCACTACAGTGTCTTGTAGAAATATGTGTTAACTTGCGTTTTATCATCCCTCCTCAGAGACCCTGATAACGTGGTTCTGTGCATCCTGGCCACCGATGACGAAGACGTCAAAGATGTGGCCCTGCAGATCCACTTCACTCTCATTCAGGCTTTCTGCTGCGAGAATGACATCAACATCCTGAGAGTCAACAACACCCGGCGCCTGGCTGAAATACTGGGAGGAGGAAGCGGTGGGAAGCCGAGTGGTGGAGAACCTATGGACCTGCACTGTGTCCTTGTCACTGTAAGTATCTTTTTCCATCAGTCTACAATGCTCCATTACTACTTGTTTTTCTTCTAATGCAGTGATTTTAAACAAGTTGTTTCATGTGAGTGAAACTACAATTCAAGAAGAACTTGTCTGTACTTGTCTTTGTGCATTTGGTAAACATGTACACAACTCCTCCCTCACATGACTTCTTAGGAATTTCAGCAGAGATAAATACAGTTTCCCTCTTTTGTGTGCACAGACGGGTTATTTCTGAAGTAGTAAAGTGTAGAGCAATCTGAATGGACTTACACTATATGCATTTAATTCATTCTTTTTTTTTCTTTTTTTTTCAGAGCCCACACTCTACATCATGGAAGGACCCTGCCTTGAGTAAAGTTAATCGATTCTGCAGAGAGAGCCGCTGCATGGACCAGTGGGTGCCCATCATCAACCTGCCTGAACGATGAACTTGAAGCTGCAAAAAGGACTTTTATCTGCACATGACTAGTGGTGTGTGCCCTGATGGACACATTACCACCCAGAGATCAAATTCCAAAGCACTGCTTGTGGGGAAAGAAAAAAAGGAGGATAAAAAAAACCCCTGCTGTCTACATGTGGTGTATTTAAAAGAGAAAAAAAAAAGGAGCAGGAGGATAGATTTCCACTTTGGACAGGACTGTTTGGAGTTGCGTCTGTTTGTTGGCATCCAAGGTGAGATGGCGAAGCACTTATTTCGCCATGAGGTGGAAATTAAAAAAAAAAAAAAAAGAGCATGTGTGTGCGCTTTTTAATGTGAAGACAGACACTGTACAGAGGGATTGTATCATGTGTGTTTGGTGAAGCCGCTGTGACGAGTCAGGAAAGTGGGGAGAAACCAGAAACCAGAGCTGTTGAGTGGACCAAGGCCTCGGGCCTCTCTCTGCAGAAACAAAGCACTTGTTGAAACACTGGACCTTTTGCAATTTCACTTGTGATTTCAGTTGTTCATGTTGATGTTGCTAGTGGTGTAATTTAAAAAGGGAAGGGCTACACATCCAGTGAAGACATTGTGTGTATTAAATGTTTCCTATGCCAGCTGTGTTTTTTACCACAAGTAAATAATTCATTTGTTACAATTTAAGTTATTTCTAATGATATTTAAGTGTATTTATGTTTCATTTTTCTACCTAAACTATTTGAATATATGCAGAATCTGAATTCATATGCATTGTTGTCAATAAAAAGTATTTTTTGGAGCCAGAACTGCACATTTTCTCTTTTTCATTTCTGGAAATTTGAGCAAAAGCCGAGCTGAATTCTGACCTTTAGCAGCTGTAGTTGTAAAGAGGAGTCACGTGTGGATCACAGGGGTCATGTCAGCCTCTGTGGCCTCAGTGCCCACTCTGAGCCGAAGAGAACAATAATCCTCTGCTTCGGTCAGCAGGACAATGTTCATTCATGCAAACAGGTTCCCTTTTCACAGATTCCCAATGATGTGTTTGACATGTTGCATTTTCAACAGGTGACTTCCTAAAGTCATGTGGCAAAAGTGAACTTACAGAGTCAAAAAAATAATAATATCGACAGAAAATCCATGCATTCAGTAAACTGCATTACTTTGAATATTCCTAGATAGAAGAAATGTATGTGAGACAACAAGTCAGGGAGGTGTTTCTATGCTTTCTGTGTATCTACCTCTGCCCTCCATACCAGAGAGTATTTGTGGTGTAGCTTACTGTGGAGCACATGACTGGAACTGCTTGGAATCTGTTTTAAAGGAGGCAATGGCATGCAACCTGTTGTGCAAGCCGGTCTGAACTGCTCCCTCCACTCCCTGGCTCCTTTCCTTTTCCAACTGTGTCCAACACCCACGCTTACACACGCAGGTGATCTCTCTGGAGTTGAATGTCGGTGACGTAATCAGGTTTTTGTAAGGCAGGCAATCCCCGCTGAAATCGCGGAGTCATGATCACGAGGAGTGAAGGCCAAGGCTGTCCTCAAGTTGCACAACCCGGTCTGACCCCTCATGTGAGAGAGCTCATATGACAGAGTTTTACAAGGCTGAATGGAATGCTTAATCAAATCTGGCAGCTAGAATTAGCTGCGTAAGTGGTTGCACAATGTATTTCTTTCATTTTAGTTGGGTAATACAACTAGGTTACTACTCTATCGTAGCCACAGTGTATTAGAATGTTTTTCCAGCATGTCTACTCTTGTTTCATATCTGATCAGATGGACAGACAGAAAGACAAGTAGTCAGAAATATGCTGCTAACACAGCAGGATCCCAGATAAAGGTGGTAAAGATTATTTTTGTCTCCCTACTCACTGCTACTACATTACCCATAAGCCCCCACTGCACACATACATAGTTATAAGACAACTTTAAGGCCTGCAACGTGAGCTTAAACACATGCTGCTATGACAGTAGCCGTTGGGAATACTTCTAATTAACCACAGTGCAGGACATCTATAGTTCATATTTTGTGTGTAGTTTTATTACTTTTTGCCAGTTTTTGAGTTGTTTGATACATTTTTGTCCCATCAAACAAAAAGAAGCTGCTATTGTACACCTTACCTGGATAACCTAAGTGCTATTACCCTGTCAGGACTTTCTGGAAGGAAGGTGAAGAGTTTGTTTGAAACAGAGCACTTTCCCATAAAGGATGGTGTATTTTATGTTGCTTTTATATACAAAGTGTGAACAAGTGGGCACTTTTACAATATATTTAATTGAGTGTTTTGAGCTGTTTTTTTCCAGCTTTAGTCAACAGGAAAAATAAGTATTTAAAGGGTCGCTTTACCATCGTTTAACTTCTTCCAGTTCAAATTTATTGCTTGCTAAGCTATTTCTTCAAATAAAGTTTCCCCCAAACTGCATAACAACTGTAGTATGCTTAAAAGTACCAGCTTTTAAATGCTCTGTATCAGGTTTAAATGCTAATACACGTGCAGTATAAGTAAAAGTAAATATAGAGTAAAGAATTCAAGCTTCACAGTAGATACAAAATAACGTAATTATAGAACCAGTGACAAACAGGAACCTGAAGTGCTCTCCTGCCCTAGAAAGAGCTCCTTGCTCTCTGGGCTTTCAGTCGGCACTGTGTGAAAGGTTGTGAGGCGTGTGACTGCAAGGCGTGACGTTATCTGATGTAATGTGGTATTGTTGTGATCAGAGGGAAAAGGTTATATTCAGACTGGAGCAGTGGAGAGCTGATGTAAGTGTCAGAATGACATTAGGACCTTCCGGTGAAGCCGGTCCTAAAAAGGGATGAAGTTTAAACACACTGTAGCGCCTGCTGGCTGTGTGTTTTGTGTGTCAAAGTTCAGGGGCAGAATTATCTATATGTGACTAAAATAAGAGCAGAACCTTGGGGGTCAGATAAGTCATTGTGCACTTTGAATTGTTATGTATAAGGCAACCTGTGCAACATATTGTATAACCACAGTCTGCCTATAGAAATGTATTATTCTCCCTCACTGTGCAAAAGATTATGAGAAGGGAATTCAATGCACTACACTCAGTGCAGGGGAAAGGTAAACTTCAGGTTAAGATAACAGTATTGCAGAATGAAGGGAAATCCACCATGAACTAAAAGAGAATGCAAAAAGGAGTTTCTTAATCAACAAGAACACATCGCTCTCTTTCTAAGCTGCATCAAACAGCAAACCTTGAATTAGCATCACTGATTGTAACAGAGCTTGACAATATTACATATAATAAACATTCTATCTTAGCATGGAATATCATTTTATGTTTGTTGGGTAACTGCAAAAAAAAACAACTGATTTTACCATTTGGCCACAATATCCTTGACTCAAAAAGAACAGTTCAAGTACTACAATGTGCATGTTAAAGGAAATATGTTCATTATGCATTCTGGCCCTTCCTCGACAATGTTGATCCAAAAGTTGATCTTCTCTATATTCCAAGCTCACTTTGTGAATCATTTTGCAGTGTATTGATAACACTTGGTAAATGGTGAATGGACTTGGACTTGTATAGGACTTTTCTAGTCTTCAGACCACTCAAAGGGCTTTGACACTAAATGTCACATTCACCACATTCACACCACATTCACACACTAAAAGCAGAGGCTGCTATATAAAGTGCCCCATATACGGAGTAGTACTGCTGCATTCATACACATTGACACGCTGCTGGCAAAGCAGCAGGAACAACTTGAAGTTCAGTGTCTTGACTTAGACAAATAACTGAGGGAGCTGGAGATCAAACCCCAAAACGAGGTTTGAGGGGCGGCAGTAGCTGAGTCTAAGGACATGGGTTGGGAACCGGAGGGTGCGGACCAAAATACAGAAGTTGTTCTGGTGGCTGGAGAGGTGACAGGGCACCTTCCAAGCACTGCAGAGGTGCAGTAGAGCAAGGCACCGAAACCCCCACCGCTCTGGTGCACTCCCTGCGTAGCTTTGTGTAGCAGCCCCCCTCTGACATCTCTCCACTAATCCATGTCCACAGGTCCTGTTTGTGCATGTGTGTGATTCAGGCCCATGTGAGTGAGAAGCATGTCTCTAAATAACAGAGTGTAAACCCGAATTTCCCTCAGGGATTAATAATTAAGTATTAATTAATTAATTAATTAATTAAGTATTTCAAAATTTAAAAAAATATTTTAGGAAAAATCAAACCTTACAGTAGAGAGACAACTGACTCCACCAATCAGCCACAACAGCCCAAATCCCTAGTAAGAAATATTAAAGACATAATAAAAAATTCAGTTTCCAGATTTATTTATTTTCAAAGCTGAATAGATTGGTGCAGGATTCAAGATTCAAGGGTGCAGTTGATTTTGACTTACATCGAATATGATGATACCACAGTACCATTGGACCAAGAGTCAAACTTCTTCCCATTCTGCAGCATACCTATGTAATGAACAACACATGTCGTGGTCCTATGCACAAATCCAACCCTGGTATGTCCAACTTGAAATATAAAAAGCATTAGACAACATTGTGAAGGACCTTTTCTAATACAACACAATATGTTTCATAAGTTGATCATATGTTTGAACTTTAAAATGGAAATCAAAGTATTATTTTCTAACTTTTGCATTGAAACGAGATGTTGTACATAAGTGCAGTATGACTATAAAGAAGAGGGAATAGGAAATATATTGCACTTCAATATAATGTATGACCAAATGCACTTTTAACTGAAAACCACAGGTTCTGTGTCAATACTATTATTCCAGCAATGGGAATATGTAGGAGGCATATTTAAATTTAGAGTTTAAAAATGGCTAAAAATTCTTCAATGCTGTATTTTTATAATCAGCTGGGCCTACCAGAGGAACAGAGGTGCACTGCAGTTCACTCCACACTCACCACCCTCATCCTCCCTCCCTCCTCTTCCTCTCCCCCTCATCAGCACATTCCTGCACACTGACACTGTAACTGCCAGGACAGATTTTCACAGAGGGGCACATGGTCAGTGAGCCGGCTGTACACCCCCCCCCCCCCCCCCTACATTGCTGCACAATGACAAACTGGGATTACTGGGGAGGTATTACTTTGATGGGGGGCGAGCTTTGGGCCTTCAGGGGCAGTCATGCTTACAGAGAATATCCAGGCAGACTTGAATAAATCTGTGCATTTACAGTGTTACAGCTGTGAGCTTGTTTAACTATTAGTTATTCTTCATTGCACTCAACACAGATGCACCTGGCTTTACCTGCAGGGATATTTGATCTCATGTGGAAGAGGAGGGGATTTTTTTATTGCCTTTATTATATGTACATTTTTTTCATGATCATTTTTCATTTTATTATTTGTTTCCTTTATTTCTGATGTTTGATTTCTTCTTTAATTATGTCTGATAACTCCGTGTCTGACCTTCATGCTCCAACACTCTGTTCTGTATGTTTTGCCGATCATTAATTTTTTTTGCACAATAAAAAGGAAACAGTAGAAAAGAACAATAAATAATAGGTGATTATGTTCTCATCATCTGCCAGTTTGAAGCGGAGAGCTGTCATAGCCAAAGTGGTATTTGTATAGTCTCTACAATAAGTGTCGATGAGTTTTATTCTGGCCTGATGTTTCCATTGTATGCAGGGGAAACTTTTAAAATCTGTTTAACCACCAGCTGGTGAGAAACAAGGTCGGAGAGACCCGAGCAGCCACCGGGGGAGAAAGACAACAGACTCTCAGGCAGAGCAGACCTTTTCCCAAAATAGTTTCTCTATCTTCAAGAGCGGAAATCAGGGTTTGGCTCTGTCTATCTTTAGCTCTGTTGTGCTCTCTGGTTTCTGACAGACATGATGAGAGGCCCGAGGTCTCTCCCATCCCCACTGAGTTATAAATACACCGCTAATGAGAGGAAATGGACACAGATACACTGTGGGCAGCTTCTGTCTGCACAATAACAGAGGAAAATCAGGAAAGACAGTACTGATCTCGAATGTGTCAAGTGTGCAGGACAACACATCTTTATTGAGATATTAGTACAGTATTGCACTGTAGGAATGCTTCACTTAATTAATCGTATAAGTCTTCATACAAAGGTTGGTATATTAATAAAGACATTTATCAAAATGCAGATTCTGACAGTTAAATTAATCCATCAACGGTGCAATAAGGCAGTTACAGAGTTACAGAACAGACAGAGAACATGGCAGTGGTAGTCTGAACTCTTTCTAATAAGAGGCAAACAGGAACGATTTATTGCAAGTAAGAACAAGACAATCAAAAATACGATTGGATAATAGCACAAGATCTTGCTGATTTGAAGACCTGAAGGTACCCTTTGGAGAAGGCAACAATACCAAAAAGCAGAGCACCAGGTACTGTAAGTGAAACACAATTCAACAGGTTCTACTAGTGACGCAAGGACAAACACAGATGGCACGATTAAATCACAGATCACCTTCACCCCACAGATAAAAACATTCAATAGAAACTGTTTTTCTTAAAGACAAGTCTCCCATTAAGAGTGTTCTTCTGGACACAAGGCAGACAGAAGTAAGGCTTTAGAGTGTAGGAAAATGTCATGTTTGCTATCGAATATGATTTTTGTTGTTAGATTACACAATAGCAGGTATGTTCACCCAGAGAATCACAACATGAAGGACTCATTAGACTGAAGATCAAAGACCCCCACCCACACAAATGTTATAGTTAAAATGAAAAGTCTTGTGTGTGTTTTTAATCACTAATGCACGCTGCCATTTGCAGCAATAACACTTTAAGACAACACATGTTGTGCACATTGATTCAATTAAGACACTTGTAATTAGCATGTAGGCGTTACTCACAGTGTTGTAACACTTGTTGCCGTGCCATCTTTGTCCTACAAATATCATACCACAGAGTGTTTTCAGAGGGAATGTTTTTTTTTAAAAGTCTCAATCAGACCCATATTATGATGTTTTGAAATGCAGTAGCACTGGTTTGAATTGGTCCTAGGTTCTTCATTATTACACAGTGTTGCACTACACACACAATTAGCTGACACAAAAAAGAAAGAACATTTTTTTCTGTATTTTTGTGATATAAGCGTGTTCATCTTTGTATTTTGCAAGCACTGCTTAAAAATCAAAGCACTGAGGTCATATCTTCAGGAGGCTTGAATCAGAGCGGAGATTATTTTGTATTAATGGTGTTTAGATCTCAGGTCTTTTGTGTCTCTTTATGCTGCTTCATTTAAATCAGCTGACAGAAAACACTATTTTATGGTAATCATACTTGCAAGTACCCCACAGGAAAACAATGTGTCAAATGTGCAAGTGGATTGCTGTGGACTTGGGTAACAGAATACTTTGACTGAATTTAACACAAGATTTAGTGACAACACTGCACAAGACTCTGTGATAAGACTCCATCATCCAATGATCTTAACTTCGAAAAAAAAGTTTGTTAAATACTTGTCAGAATGCAGAATGAAGCCTTATTTTAAGCGCTGTGTTTACCATCTTAAAACTTTAAAGGTACAGAGGAGGAACTTTGGCTGCATGAATCCAGTTTACAGACAATAACAGTAACCGCCTGGTGTAGAGGAGACTGTTTACATTACCAAGGACTATTCCACCACGTAGCATATCCCAACTAAATATATGCTGGTGATTATTATTGAAGCAACACAGAGTACCTGATGCCAACACAAATCCTGCAGCCTTGTTAGTGGTCAGAGCTGAAAATGATGCTGAAAAAAAAGAACAGTACAGGCTAATAGGCTTTCTTATCTCATTATGAATTGCTGTTTTCAAGAAAACAGTTTTGAATTGCATTGAACAGGTGAACACATGGTAATGATATGATCACAGTCCACCTCTCACTTTCATCCCAACAAAAAGAAAACAGCAACATTAATAAGCAAAAAAAAAAAACCCATAAGGCTAAGTGGCATCCACTACAATATAGTGCAGGGTTTTTTGTCCTTGAAGGGATTGTCTGAGGTGGGGATGCCCATAAGTAGAGGGTCGTTTCTGGCATGTTCACTGCAGTAGTTCATGAGGTCTGCAGAGGCCTTCGATACCTGCAGAAACAAAAGAGAACAAACAAATACACTTAAATGTATGGGCTACTACTTCTATGGGTACTTAAAGCTTCATCATGGTTTTCAAACACCAATATTTGTCCCTAGTCCGTCTACAAACCCCCAAATTATGAGAAAAATCCATCCTCTCCATCTTTTGCCTGCTCCACTTTCCAGAAAATGTGTGCTCAAACTTGCTGTTTAGAGATTTTCTCTTCATGACATCACAAAGGGCAGTAACCCCTCCCCCAGATGGGTGTCACTCCCAAAGCCAGGTGTTTGTTCTGCCCTCTGAGTCTGCCTTCTCACCGTTAACAATAGGGCATGGAGCGAGAAAACCCAAGCCACATTCCGTTCCGTGGTCATGGGCGTGGTCAGACACAGTTCATTTGCATTTAAAGCTACAGACACAGAAACAGCCTGTTCTGAGCAGGGTCTTTAATACAGGGCTTTGAAGAGGCATGATCAAATACAGGATCAGAGTGCATTTTCACAGACATGTTTTGGAGACCTCTTGGCACTTACTGAACTGGTTGGAAAGGAATTTAAAATAATATCAGTCACACAAGTCCTAAAATATTCTAACTTAAACAATTAAGATGGAAATTGTAAGTTTGTAACTTTGATAAGCCACTCTTTATATTCATTGTTTGCAATTGTTGAATTTATTTTTGTGCGTAACGTTGTTCAAATTAAGTCAACGATTTAAGAAAAGAAAAAAAAAAAAAAAACAAGAAACCGGATTTATGTTTGAAACATAGCAACAATACATCTGAAATTATTGTGAAAGAATAGAAAAGAAAGCAAAAGCAGAGCCTACAAAAATATTAAATATTGGAGGAATATGTTTTTAACCTCCACAGGCCATTCTTTTTATCGCGGGAAAAGTTGCCTTAATAGTTGGATGAAGCAAGCATACCTCATGTAGGGCTCTTCAAACAAAGATTTTGCAGTGATATTTTACACCATATAGGTAAAACATTTTTAAATCTATATTTAGTTAAAACATTTTGAGCTGGGTAAATGTGAACTAGGGCGTCGCTGAATGCTAAAGTTAGCCGTTTTCTGATGGTAATGAGTTATCAAACGTGTTTCTCAACCTGAAATGTGGTTCCATCTTTCTCTGGAGTTTCAGTAACTTTTGTCTTGGTCAAATAATAAATTCAAACACAAATAATAAAGGTGGGATTTAGTTTAGAAAAAGGAGTATATGTGAAGTTTTTGAACTGTACCTTTATCCTCTCGATGCTTGCCTCTATTCTCAGCTGCTGCACCGTTCGCTGGGCATGGGCGATGTTATTGGAGCTATGAGCCTTCGAGGACATCCTGGGCAATGAAACACTGCAATAAACAACAACAAAAAAATGCTTAAAAAACACTGAGGAGAATGGAAGGTTTGGTGTGCAGCTGGTTTTGCATGTTGAGCAAAGATATACAGTAATGAGGCTTAACACACAAATTAAGTACACAATTAAGTATGATGCAAATATGTTTTCCCTACAAGATAATGTGTATGACAATTGGGATCAAAAACAACAACTTTTTTTATCATAAGTCAGCAAAGCGAATAAGTGAGTGTTGCAGTAAATGTCAGTCTGTTAATGTTTAAAGGTACTGCAGGTGAGTGTAAACATACAGGTGTTGTTTTCTAAGGATGAATGACTCCACTTCCATACTTCCTGTTCCTCTCGAGAGTTGTTCCCAAACATGACATCATCACCTATTCTTTTTATCATAAGTAAACACAGAGCCGAGGCACACCCTTACACAAACAAAGCTTTTTTTATTAGTGTTTAGTGCAAGGTATAGTGAAAAACTCCGGAATACTTTGAGTTTCATCTTTTTTTCCTTTGGTTGTAAAATTTTGCAAACCTTCAGGCGGTACAGAGCCCCCGCTGCCAGACATGACACAATAAAAGCACATAGTTTCAGTGTGGACATGGTGAGCTCGGCTGATTAGTGCTTAACTACAACAATGGCTGAATATCTGACACTGCAGGATAGCTATATTTAAACAAAAAGCTGCAGAAATGTAAAGATTTCTCTGTGAAATCTGTGTGACATGTGACTGAGGGGCTGATGTGCGTGAGTAATTTGTGATCATTCTTCCTGTTAATCATTTTCAGCCTGCGTAGAAACAAGCCTGGACACGTCCTACATACAGTCCTTGCACAGCTCCAGCTCAACTGTCCTCCGCCCCCCCTAAACTCATACTTCCTTTTATTGCCTGTTTTTCTCACACAAAAGTATTTCCCTTTTCTGCCAATTTCTCAGTAAGCAATAGGAAGCTCCACAGTCAGTTTCTCAGAAGTTTTATTGTGAAATTCATGAGAAAAGCTTCCTCAGGTTACATATTTATATAGCTTACATTGTTTGCATTTTGTTATTTGCATTATGTCATTTAACTTCAACATTTTGGTGTGAATACACTCCAAATTTACGTCATGAGTGTACAGTGCTGGGAAGTCACTCATACTCAGTACTAAAAAGAAAATACAGGAAAGGGAAATAGACCAACTCACACAGCAGCTGAAGTCATGTTCAGAATGTGAAGCTTAGATGTTGTTTTAATGTCAAACTGCTGTGTTCCAGGTTTCATATAAAAATAAGTATTTGTCAATCTGTCAAATCATGATCATTTCACAGCTTCTTGACGGGTCACCTACTGGAAAGACAACGAACGTTAAAAATCTGAGCTAATCAGCTAACGTTACCATTCAGCCAGTTAATGGATTATACAAGTGTTAGCAAGGAAGTGTCTGAATGCTAATATATACATTTGGTAGTCCTCCAAGGCGGATTCTTAGCTAGCATTATGTAAGTGTGTGTGAGTGTCTTTACAGCTAACCTAATGTAAGCTAGGAAGTGTTTAAATAATAGACAATATCACTGTTAGCTAGGACCTGGATTGTTGCAAAAATGGACATTTGGTTATATAACATGTTACAAGAGTTACAAATAAATCCTAGCTAACATTATGTTGGAGCGGAGAAAATTTACTTCACAACTCACATCATGCAAGCTAAGAAGCGCTTAAATGCTAACGTAAGCTGTTGGCTAACACTAGCTTAATGTCATCAAATGTGTTGTTTTAACTTGAACTATAACCAGATTTCACTCTGGGTTTTTCACTGTAAATTGTCTTTTTTTGAATGCTCATCAATCAAGAAGTGATTGTAGAAAACACTAAAAATGATAAAACATTATAAAATGCAGCAAAACTTTAAAATAACATTTGAGCTTCCCACCCTGAGCACAATGTCACTGCATGGCTGATAATGGCTGTTTTGTTAATATATACAACATATAAGAGTAACATGCACTAACTTTTTTAGCAGAGCTCAACATATTTGTCTTGTTTTGTAAAACCCTGTCTGCACCTCATTGACCCTGCAGGAAGAAGTCCCTCCAGAAAGTCTCTGATGCTGCTGCTAAATCGGACTGTACTAATTTGTTTCAGACACAAAGAGAGAAAAAAAAAAAGTGGGAAAGGAAGGAAAATCTCCGTTTTCAGACTCCAGTGCCTGATTAAAGAGTTTCGTTTCAAGCTAAAGACAAGTAATCACTCCACAGGAAACAGCCAGAGACATTTCAAAGGGCTGATGGTAAAGATAACATGAAAGTGAGACATAAAAGGGGAGCGCACAGCACAATGCAAAGTGAACTATCTTACTGAAGAAACATTCTCAGGTTAGTCAGAAAGGCGAGGCAGCACAGGTGAAGAGTGCAAAATCCCTTTATCCATACATGACGAGTGATGGCATTTATTCCTATAGATCTGAGGAGGTCTTTAGACAGAAGTCATGAAGGCTGAGCGCCAAGTTTGTTCCCCTGCAAACATGTTTAATGTTAGAAAACACTCAAATGACTCCATCTGTATGGCATTGCAGGTTTAGTTGAAGATAATTGAAGATATCCTATATTATATTATATTTATTATATTTTGGTCCTTTAAAAAAATACATCTGAAAATTCCTTTCTTTGTAAAAAAAAACAACAACGTAGAATCTGCTGTCAAAGTCTACAGGTACTTTAAAGATATATTTTCAATGTTTCTCTTAAAGTTACCACTTTACTGACAATCATGTCCTCAATGACTCTAATGGCTGACTGGGAAACAGTAAAACAAATCTTTTATGGCAGAGAATTTACTGCAACCAGCTATATAAAACAAATTCACCTCCTGTTGCTTGTAAGCAAACCAGATTTGCATGGTTTATAAATTGTGTAATATGCAAACACGTTACAGAAGCTGCTGATTAATACAACATGCAAAAGGTGATAGCAGGAGAAATGCAAACAGACATTGCATGACAGGGCTGCAGGGAAAATACAACCCCTTAGAATTCCAAACAGTGGACGTTAGCAAAACTATGTTGTTTAATAACCAAGATTTTTCATATTTAAGGATGTAAACGGTCTCTTGTGGTCTATGGTCAGTGCAGCACTCTCACCACCGCCGCTTCTATTCCCAGACAGGTATCATATTTTGTGGGGCATTCACTCAGTCTGTAGGGACTCTGCTTGAAACTGGAGGATGACTAGATCAAATCCCAGAACAGACCAATCTTACAGGGTACCAGTTCACTTCCTGAGCACTGCAGAGGTGCCTTTAAGCAAAGCCCCTATACCACCCAACTGCTTAGGGCGCCCTTCACTGTGAAACGCCTTCACTCTGACATCTCATCTCATCATTTCAAGAGTGGAAAAAAAATGAATTTCCTCGCAAGGAATATTAAGTATATCAAAACGTAGAGTTCTGCTGAAACCTTAACTGTGAGCAGCTGGTATGACCGTGAGTCTGGAGAAACTGGATAGATCATTACTCTGCCCTGCTAAAATGATCTTTGACAGCTGAGAGACTGTAAACAAATCCCAGAACCTGTTAGAATTGGGAGCCTGAGCTTGAGTGTCATTATGACATGTAAACTAATCTGTTAGCATGGTTGTTGGTGTCTAAAAGGTATTGGTTAATTGGCTAATCTCATTTTATCCTTTTTAATTATAAATTCCTGATAAGTAGTTTAACATAGGATATAATCATTTAAAGAGCATCTCTGACTTAATCTGTTATCAAGACAAATGAAAAATAATTTAAGTAAAATGGATCCTGGAATTTGTTTTTAGAGTCATATATGTATGAAGGACATGAAGTGTATGACTTTTGGACAGAGGTTGGCTTGCTTCAAGTTTTTGTCTTTCAAATGTAAAGTTTTGGTTCTTTTTAGTGAGCTTCTTCACTAATAACCTTTAAACAGTACAAAAAAAAAGCTGCAAAGGCTGACAGTCATTTTTGATAAGGCCATGTGTCACCTTAGGGATTATGACCTGCAGGGTAAAAAAAAGAAACCTCGGCTGTCGTTTACATGAAATCTGAAAAAGAAATTCTTCCCTACATGCTGGTTAAGCTGAGATTTCAAATTGATGCATAAAGTGAAAAGGAAAGAAAAGGCACTTAAATCCCAGGTTTGATTCCTGCAGGCTATCTGAGTCAGACTGTGCAGCTGTGTGATGTGATGCCAGCCTCTGACTGAAACTCTATGGGAGGGCATCAGTGTGTGGCATCACGCACCATGCAGGGCTCCTATGAACATATAGGACGCCCTGCAAAAGTTACCTCCAAAAGATCAGAAAGAGACCACCCCCTTCACAGCCCACCCTATCACAAAACACACAGACTTCCACATGCACACACATCAGGCAGGACCACCCCTGCTCTACTCTCTTACTTACACACACACACACACACACACACACACACACACACATCCAGTCGCCCACATGTGATTCATTAACACAGCGTTCAAAGTGCCAAGAACAGGGAGCCATTGAGTCGGTGCCATTAACACTCAGAGATGAAAAACTGTGTGTGTGTGTGTGTGTGTGTGTGTGTGTGTGTGTGTGTGTGTGTGTGTGTGTGTGTGTGTGTGTGTGTGTGTGTGTGTGTGTGTGTTACACTGCTTCTACACTGCAGCTCATGCCCAAAGAAAACTCTTTAAAATGCTGCTGACGAACACAAACGACCTCCATTAGAGCTGAAAGAGGAGTCGCCTGTCAGACGTACAGTATGTGTGGTCCCCTCACTGAGTATCTGAGGCTTTTACTTTGAAGGAGCTTTTAGTAATAAAGAAACGCGGCTTGAAATAAACTGCGTTGGGGCGTCAGTATTGCTGGCTGCACTTAAGACTCTACTTGAGGTGATGAGAGGTGGGGGCACTGATTTATGCAGACTACGGTTTAAATGATGCTTCTGCAGATAAACTTCAATGTCTCTGCAAAGCCTGTGGGTGAATCATTGGCTCTATTACAATTAGTTATAATAGTATCAAAAAAACACATTTGAACTTTTCATTGATTGTTTCACATTTTAGTCAGCATCAGGAGCGAGCTGAGATATCAGTTAGCAAGGTTATTATCGTTAACAAATACTAACGGAAACAAAAGGCTCTACAGAAAACACTTTTAGCTCATCACATCGACAGTTTCCTGTGCATATAAAAAGTCTGCTCAAACTTGAGTGGTCAATACAAGTGGACTTAATCACAGAACACTTCAGACACAGACAAACTTGTCCCTTGCTTCAAGTTTCTGCATGAAGGCTAAAAGTAACGTCTGTTTATTACATAGATATCTATTTATAGAGATAGATCTGTTCCTACCAGAGAAGTGCAGTAAGGATTATTGTAAGGGGTAGAGGAGCAGATGTAGGCACCTTAAGATATCTTTAGTAAGTGTCAGAGCAACTTGGGTAGGTTGGGCTGCAACTAATGATTATAGTCAATGTAAAGTAAGTAAGTAATAGAAAGTTGGATCAGATTTATTCCTGATTTTTTAAACCTGCAAAACTGAAAACCCTCTATTAAGCAAACGCCATTAGATGGTGAATACAACCATAAAACTATTAACACCAGCAAGCAAGCTTAGACATTGTGGAATGTTAGCATGCTGATGTTAGCATTTGGCTCAAAGCACCAGGGTTGCAGTCCTCAACCACCAACAGGACAGCTATTCATTTACTGAGGGTTAAAAATGATCGTGCACAGTACTGCTTTTTCTTTTTCATCTGCTAAAATACAATTAAAGCAGACGTTATAAAACCAGCAGATCTCGTGAAGATCATGCTTCTAGTTCCTTGTATACCTTCTGCCTGGCGTCAGTCTGATTTTATATATAACCAGCTGAGAAGTGAAGAGCAGCGAATTGTGGAAATACAATATTTACAGTCTAGACGGATGTCTGTCGCTTTGAACAAAAGAGAGTTCAAAGACTCGGAGCCTGGCCACAAGCCAGTATATTGGTGGTACTCACACACACTTGCTCTCTCTCTCTCTCTCTCTCTCTCTCTCTCTCTCTCTCTCTCTCTCTGCACGCAGGAGTTCCCAGTCTGCAGGCAAAGCTAAAAGTAGCCTTCTCACTCTTTCTGCTGGCTGTCAGCACTTTCCCAGCTGAATGAAAAACCGTCTCCTGCTGCACCTTCAACATGACCTTGTACTGAAGTTCACACTCAACAGACCACAGCAGAGGCCCTGCTGCTCTCTCCTCCTGTGTAACTATAAACATGGACCTGTTCTCACTTGGTTACCGTGCTTATCAACCTTAATAATACTGAGTAATCATCTCTTCTGTTGCTGAGTGAAGCTGGATTGTGTTTATGAGGCAGTGGGAGAGACTGCGAGTGTTGGTGTGTGAGAACAAAAAGGGTTAGGCAGGGAGGAGACGGGGAGAGCTCCCACTTCAGAACCACCACAGTGACATCACCACTTTCCCACCAGAAAAGAGAAAGCTGTTTTAAGGATGGAGGCCAACCTTGTTTCCGTTGACACTGAAAATAACACAATGTCTTTGTTTACCAGGGGAAATAGAAACCATAGAGAATGGAGGACACTTAGGGCGCACTCACGCTAGGCAATCTGTACCATTCCCATGCACGCTTCACCCCTAAAGTCCACTTAGTTTGACTAGTGTGAGTGCTCCCATCTGTGCTCAAGCACGGTACACCTCCTGGCCCTGGCCTGGCACGCGTGGAAGAGGAGTGTTTCACAACTGTACAGTACATGCACGAGCATGTGCTTAAGCTCGGTACAGAATAGAATAGAATAGAATCAGCTTTATTGGCCATGTATGCTTACACACACGGAATTTGTCTTCAGTAACTGTGATCTCAATGTACAAAAACACTAATATATACAAGGCTAAATAAGACAATACTGCAGTGGTGAGTAGTGCAAAAAAAAATAATAATAATAAATATATAGTTACGTAACAGATAGTTAATATATATGAGGTAGAGTTTTTACAGTGTTTACATACGCAGTGTGTATAGATTGGATAGAGGAAAATATTTCAGTATATACATGATTAAGTTATTGAAAGTTACAATAGTCTTAGGTACGGGACAACTTTGCCTAGAGCGAGTGTGCCCTGCACAACTCAAAATCTAACAAAGCCTTGAGTGTCTTATTGTGACATGCAAACAACATCTGTATTTGCACATTATTCCCTGAAACCTCTCTAGGATTTAATTTGCATAAAAAAGTGAGATTTAAAATGGAGCTAAAATAAATATTGTTTTTGTGATGTAAAGATTTTGACCAAGCTTGTACATTTGTTTCAGCAAGAAGCAAAAGAAAAGACCCAACTTCTGTTGCACTTTCACAGCGCTGTTTTCAAAATGCAACACGGGGGTAAGAGCCTGTGTCGACTCAAATGTAAAGGCAAATATAAGGTATACTGATCTATCAAATATAACAACATTTTTGACAGTCACTATCAAGAGAAGAGCTGTAAGTGCTATAAGGACAGTAAGAGCAAAAAAACACAGTTAGTGTGCACAGGCCCTAATGTAAATATTTGTGTTAAAATAAGATGAATAAATGTCCAAGAAAACATTGCTTTAGTACTATTACCTCTTCTTTAGCCTAGAGCTAATAGATTAAGTTGCTCAGTCATAATACTTATATTAATGAAGCTGGAGTGGTTATCCTTGTTAATGTTAATTCTTCTTCATGATACACAAAAAGAATGATAACGCTAAGTAACAAGGCCAACATGAATCTTGTATTATCCAGTTGTTGTATATTTGTGTCTACTATGACCTCCATGTTCTTTAAACAGACAAATCTTGCAATATATTTCATAAATAATGTCGACACATATTACATAACTGTCTAGTAGGAAGAGGGACAATCCAGGATCAATTTGGAATCCTTTAAAATCCCTTATTTCTCTCCATCTCTCCTGTGAATGTCTAGTCAATGTATTTAAACACAGGAACATCTGTTTGCATCGGTTTTCTGTCACTATTCATCGTATACTGCTTATGTTTTTCAGTTTATTATCTGCTTTTATCTCTTCGCTGATACATGCATGCGTAATATTGGCTTAAGAATAATCTCCCCCCGGTTCCTTTTTTTTTGTCAAACAAGTCTTTCACTGGAAATGTAAACAAACATAGGATGTATGGCCCAAATGATGTAATTGCTTGGTCTGAATTTGACCTGGTAAAAACAGAGCCAGTCGTTAACCATAATCATAAAGAGATATTCAATCTGTTTGCTGATGGTCAGTTGTGCTTTGTAGGTCATCAGTTAAATAAGTCAATGAACATAAACATATCTGATAAGCAATTGGTAATCACACATTTTAGTTGTTAAATATAGCAAGATTTTGAATATCTGCTTGTTGCAGTTTCTCCAGTCTGAAGGTTTTCTGCTTCTCTTTGTTACATCACTGTTACTTAATATCTGTGGGGTTTGGATGTTTGGTTATGTAAGACACCTGAAGACATCAATTCTGACTCTTTTTCCACAGTTGTCAGAATTTAAAGACTAAAACTTATTTTCTGTTTTTTTTAAATATACTTCAATAAATGATTTGTAAAAATAGTTTAATTTGATGCCCTTGTTAATATTAAGTTTAATAAAGACAATGTGTAAAGTATTCAACATTAACAACTATGGCCGGTGCGAGTCAAAGAGTTCAAGTTTACTTTAAATTTACAAAATGGTGTCCCTCAAGGATGTGCTCTTGATGTCAAAGAAAACATTTAAGGATGTTTATCAGATGTTTTCCCTGAAAAACGAGATGGTTAAACATGTCCCAACATAAAATACCTTGGTTTTCTCTTTGAAGAAAATATGTCTCTGAATCAACATATCGATGTCGAACGAAACCAAACAAAATGCTTTTTCTTTTGTCACAAGAAGAAGCTAATTTACGTATGCTTTTATCAGTGAGTGACTACAGGTGTATTCTTTTTAAGCATGCTACTTCATTCTCACTGAAAGTTTTGAACTCTGTGTACCATGCCATGTTGCAATTTGTCTCTGGTTTGGGTTTCTGCACATATCATTGTATCTTGTATGAGAAAGTAGATTTTACTTTGTTATTAAAATATGTACCAATCTTCCATCCTTCTATAAGGCCTTACTACATGAACTGCTTTCTTATTCATGTGCATTACTGACTCCTAAAACTGTCAGTAGGTGTAACCTCAGGTCTCATAAACACATCATGTATGTCTTTCCACAAAATGTCTTTTTCATTTCATAGGAACATATTGCTCCATTAACCTGAAACTAGAGCATGTCATTAGCTTGGACAATTTTAAAACCAGGATAGAGGATCATTTGTCCAAAGAATTTACATAAGGTAATATAAACCTTTAGTTATCCAACAACAGATAAAGTAACAGTGTAACAGCAGCAAAGAGCAAGGATTGACAAAAAAGAGCACACAGTGCACTATTAAATAATTGAAGAGCAGAAACAGCGGCAGTTGTTACAAATGTTGTCTGAACAGTTAAATAGAAAACACCATCAAGCACACAGTGCACATAAGAGTTGAACATGTTATTGCACCAAGTAAGCTCTGTATATCACTATTTGCATACTTATACATAAGTATGGTTATGGCATAGTTGGCCTGTTGTCTGTTCTTTGTGTTGAATTGTATCCTGCTGTCAGGACTCCCTCATTAAAAAATAGATTTTGTATCTTAATGGGAATATTCCTGGTAAAGTAAAGGTTACAGGAAAAGAAAATGTTCTGCCTTTTGTGTCCAAAAAGCATAGAATACAAAATTTTATATATATATCATTTTTCTATCATGTTCTATACAAAGTTCTGCTTATTTGCAGCCATGAGTGAAGGACACAGAGCTGAGAGAAACACAAAGCTACTCTATGTTCTTTAAAGGAACTTTGTGGAGGTTTGGAGCTGCAGCACCACCCAGAGCTGCAGGTATGGCTGCTGAGATAAGCGAAGCTGACACGACCCCACCCAGACCACTGGCTACAAACGCATTGCAAGGGAAATACTGGGAAATTCAGCACTCTCGTTGCCCATCTGCAAAGGCTTGTGATTGGCTGCAGGGGTTTTCATAATTCCTGTGTAAGCAAACGTTTCCTGGAAAAGCTGCCGGGCCGTGCAAAGGTTAATGGAAAGTTGTCTAGATTCAACATGTGGTGCTACAAATACAACATGAAAAGATTTCTGTTCATACAGTAGGTTCTTCTGAATCTGGAGTCCTGCACAATCCTGTAAAAATGTTGTGGCTCGACAGGATGAAAAACAATCTGGCATATTGTAAAACAGTGTCTAGACAGAAGACTAGACTGGACTCATTTCTGCAGGATTTCTAATCCTAAATTCATGTGCAATTACTAGAGGCTCATTCCTGTCCAAATAAACTCTGAATGATTCCTTGTTTCAAACACAGACGAGATGTCTGATGAGTTATGCTGCAGGAATTACAAGTCGACCCAGTTCATTATGAAACCAATTCAAAAAACACAACAAAAAAATTGCTGCATGTCAAGTTAGATAAGTTGAGCACATCCAGGAGATAGAAGGCTAATCAGTGTCCTTCAACATGAGTGATATTAGAACAGGATACTGTGAACATGCAGTGTTAGTTAGCATGTGTGTCAGAGACTGACTGCTCAACATAAAAACAGATAACAGTGATAACAGATGGGACAAGTTACTCTCTGGTATGTAAGGATTAAGCAGAATTCTCAGGGTGAAATGAGATAAGCTCTAGCAGGGGGACCATACTCATACTTGTACTCTCATCTGCTCGCCAAATTTGCCTCATTTAGCTTTGCACAGTAATGGTGCAGGAGAGATTCCTTCTACCGTCATTAGAAGATGAATGCACACAGTCACTTTCTTCACACCATTCAAAAACAACAACAACAACAACAACCACAACAACCACACAGCCGTAACTCTGCCCTTGACTTGTTTAACCTCTCTGCACACAGCACTGCGCATGCCAGGTGGTAAGATATGTCTCCTGAAGTGCTGAGTGAGACAGTCTGAGCTAGCAGGGTCAGCTGTCCTTGCTGGAGAACAAATTGTTAGTTGTGCAATCCTTAATGTGTGTGCTGATGAATGGTTTAAAAGATATAGGGAATGTTGTATAAGAGTAGTTTGGGCAAGTGAAGGTCAAATGGATACCTGCAGGCCTCTCCAGCTACCAGAACAACTTCTGTATTTTGGTAAACGCCGGGACTTAAACCGGCGACCCTCCGGTTCCCAACCCAAGTCCCTACAGACTGAGCTAATGTCACTCCCATATATATACATAATGAAAGAATATTGATTTGTACAGTAGGCATATTCTCTTTTCTCTTGGAAAGTAAATAAACACAAGTGCATGTTATTTTGAAATAACACTGGCAACAGGTTTTTATTTTTTTTCAGGTCCATAAAATAAAAATAATTAGTTTAATTATCAATTTGTATCAGATTGAACTGTACCGAATCATTCTGTGTTTTAATGAATCGTCCTGAATTGGCTCATAGCTCTACAGAATTCATCTCATTGAATGTCCTTGTAAAGGAGAGATTTACACCCCTTTAATGCAGGTTTGACAGCACAATTTTTTTTAACAAATGAGGTATCATCAAAACGTGTTTTACAGCGCAGACAACAAAGGGACATCATTCTCATTAAGACAAGGAGAAACTACACGAGACTCATAGAGGTGACAGGATTGTAGGTGAGACGTCGCCCTTTTCCATTGATGTAACTGTAAACTGAGCTCCTTGCATTCCTTCTACAGGAAGGTCGGAATGAAATGAGCCAATTATGTAAAGACTTTTTTTTTGACGCTGAACAAATTCAGACATAACTCCTGTCTTTACGCACAGGATGCCACACGACTGGGAGGAACATAAAACCAGACAAAGAGGTCAGCCAGCGCCTTACGGATATCATCAGCCGCTCGAGTATGCACTAAAAATAGCCAGCAGGTTTGTGTTGTTGCTGGCAGCAGTGGAGCGACTTTAAGCTAAAACTGCTCCTACAGTAGCTAAGTATTACCAAACTGAATGCCAGCTGGGTATCATCCAGATTAGAGAGGTCTTTGCAGTTTCCACTGAGGTGCCTATGAGCCTCTGTTCCTCTGTTTAATGGGCCATTATCAGGAGAAGAGCAGCCCAAAACAAACAGAGGCCTGTGGCAAATAATGCCCTTCAGACGTCACTGCAGACGCACACAGGGTGACATGCAGGAGACACGGCCGACCTAGGCAGAGAGAGGCTGCCAGGCTGCGTCTCTCTGCTCTGCCCCTCAGAAAACAAATGCTATTGTTGTAAAAAAAAAAAAAAAAAAATACACAAAAGAAAGCTTAGTGCATGCAGAGTGGAGTTTGCTAGAAGCGGTGATGTAGAGGCCTGTAGAAAAACACGAGTGAGGGAGACTGAAAGAGATAAGAGTAGTATGTGTGCGTGAGAGGAGAGAGAGAGAGAGAGAGAGAGAGAGAGTTCAGCTGGAGAGAGCTAGCTGTGCAGCTGTGTGTATGTTGTGTTTGGCTGCATGCCAAAAATCTGCAGCCGGCGACAGGAACGCTATAAAACTTAAAGCTATTGTGAGTGGGTTTTTTTTTTTTTTGCCTTTCGTCTCAGTCACTCGTCCCTCTGAAAGCTGCTATTCATGGGGAGGGCAGAGAGATACTACACAATGGATCTCCATCTCTCTCGCCCCAAATGGGCCCTGCCTATGTGGAACAATAAACAGACGTATTCAGTCTTTCCAGCCTCCACCCCTGATCTGGTCAGACTACATGTGTGCACTACTGCTGCAGCTAAAGGTGGAAGATTGGAGGCCAAAGGTCCGTAGTGTTGTTGGTTGTGTTATCCCCACCTCCACCACCCCCACAGTGGGTTTAAACGACAGCGTGCACGGATGGAATAATTGATAAAGACTCAGACGTCACAGCTCATTAGAAAGCAACGTAAAGGTCGTAAAAGTGCATTTGTTTTTGAAGAAGAGAGGAAATGGGATTAGTCAGAAGGTGGCATAAATGGGGATTTGGTGTGTGCGCATGTGTGGGACAAGGACTGGGTGTGTGTTTGTGTGTGTGTTAGAAGGTGCAAAGTCTACTTATGTGTATTTGATGTTTGCCTTTGTTTTTTATGGTATTTAGCTACACTCACAATATTTTTATTATTAGCTGGTTACACTGAGGAAATTAAAAATAATGCAAACCTTACACAATGTTTGTCTATCTAAACAGCTCACTTTGTTCATTTGTTCCGTTAATAAAATCTATAAATACATTTTGTAATAATCAGACTCGCACTGCAATACTCAGTGAGATTAACAGATCTATGATTCAATCATAGCTGTCATAGCTGTCAGTCCTGTTAAACAGGACACAGGGACTAAAGGTAGAAAAATGCAGTAGCCTGATTTAAAAACAACTTTCTAAACAATGTGAAAGGTTAAACAAAAACACCTTTCATTCAACTTGGTGGTGAAATTCCACATTGAATTAAAAAAGAAAATCCTTT
Organism: Labrus bergylta; assembly: GCF_963930695.1. Lineage (NCBI taxonomy): Eukaryota > Metazoa > Chordata > Actinopteri > Labriformes > Labridae > Labrus > Labrus bergylta. The sequence goes on from NC_089198.1 coordinate 14,559,696, forward strand.
CAAGGAAATCCCAGGAAAAATCCCAAATCAAGCTAGTAAAGCTGCATGAGGAAGATCCCTGAACTTCAGTCAAGAGGAGAAGATTTTATCAAACATTTTGAGCAGCATATTAAGAACAACCCCAATTTGCATTTCAGAAAAACCCTAACAATGGATTAATAGCGCCACATTAAAGAATGACGGCGTGTCATGTGATTCAATGTGGAGTCACTGCAGCTGACGTGTGACTCCAATCACATGGAAGTCTTTCAGCAGAGAGAGAGACACCATGTGGAAGCTACTAGAACTGTGATCAGTCACACTGCTTTTGCTTTCTCCCTCAAGCCCCACACACCAGAGGACATTGATACAAATGAAGACAACCAACGAAGGCTAAGTGATGAGCACAGGTAAAATAACAAAACAGAACATAAACATAGGTTGTGTAGACAGAGCTCTCTTATCTAATTAAAGGGGTTATATTATACATCATATCCATGTGTCCTGTGCATGTTTAGGCACATCTACTGTATGTGCAAAAATTGTCACATGAGCGCCTTATATAACTTAGCATTAGTATACTAAGTATATTTATTTGCTTGTTTCCTTCATATGGAAAAAGCTTGGTGATGAAAATCTGTACCAAAATACAAGGTGTTAACATACATGCTAATCTGGATCTGTATTTACAACATTAAACACAGCTAAATGTGAGTACAGGTGTATTGGTACAGGAGTATGGGTTGTGCAGAAAATAAACACTATGTTTTTGAGTTAGTTATTTTAATATTTAAAAGTTTGATATCGCAGCAGCAGCTTCTATCAATAAAAATAAAGTTGAACTGAAACTGCAATCACATGCTACCTACCACCCACTGCACAGAACGTGATTCATGTTCGGGCATCGCCTCATTAAATCAGTGGATATTTGAGAAGCTCTGCTTACTCTGAAGTGTCGCTCTGAGGATGAAATGTATTTCTCTACAAACTGCTGACCTTTGTTCTCACAGGTCAGAGGGCAAATGAGCGGCTCCGGCAGTGTAGGTATCGCTTTCTGTCCCGACTCTGAGCAGGTTCGCTTACAAGCCTGTATTGACATTATTTCGAATAATGTCCTCAAATACTCTTGCAGTCTATTCGGAACACTTGCACACTCCCTGACGTTGGTATAGTAAAACTGAAAACACCAAAGCCATGCTACAGTTTACAGGAAGTGTGGGATCATTTCAGGAGAAGTCACATGGTCTCACACATCGTCTTTATCTTAAGCACTGGTTGTGATTAGTTCAGGACTGAATGATCCGCATTATCTGGAAGCAAGAAGGAACAGAGACTCAGGAATGACAGACATGAAGTTACTGCACGTGATCATTCCACACACACACACACACACACACAAAAACAGAACAAATTGTTGTTCCCTAAAAGTGAAACTGGATACTGCTGATGCCTAATTCTTCAAGTTATAGTTGTAAAAATGCAACAGTCATTGTGAGAAAGCTATTTTCTCAACCAACTTACACTATTCAGTGTTTCCCCTAGGTCCCCTTTGGGGGGGTGGGGAGGTGCGGGCAGACGGACGGCAACACAAACACTTGAAGGAATCTTGGTGTTCATGTGTTACTTTTAATGACAGCTGTCCTGTTCTATCGGGAAAGGTATCCTTAAATGACTTCTTTCCCTAATGTCCGACTCTATCCACTATCCTATCCCTACTTTTTATGATAGAGTTTTATGATAGAGTTGAAGGTCTACTGAACAAGGAATAGGGGGTCAGGACAAAAGACTACAAGACAAGAGTTAGTTAGACAAAAGACTCAATCCAGGACTGTAGGCATAAGGCTTTGTTTTGTTTTTCAGAATCAAACAAATAGTAAACAATTCTTGAGCATTATCCTGAAGTAATCAATGCAGGGTTTATTAAAAAATCAAAGATTTAAAGCTCCTACAAGGAGTTTTTGTCTGGGCATGAAACAGACTGAAATGAATACTGACGTTTCTGTATGAACTACAGAAGTAAACTCCTACCAGATATGGGTTAGATATCTGTTCACCGTGCTAGTTTACATCCAGGTAGTAGAGCAAGAGGAGAAGGCCCAATAACTTCTACAGCGAGTCTATGGCTACATTTAGGTGCGGCTGAGTAGCTTGACTTCATCCGTTGACCAGCATTGAGTGTGAAGATATAAAAACTAACTTTAACAAGTTAGTGTAACTATCTAATAACTTTTAAACATTTAATCATCCAATTGGCTATAGTCGCACACATCCCTAGCCATAATCTTACATCATCTCTGCAGAATGAAATCCTGTAACACATTTTTTGCTAACTTTACGGATAGATTTTGAGATATTTCTGAGTATAATCTGAACTTTTGATTACATGGTGTCACTTGATGAAAGTCAGTGACATCAGTGAAATCATGAGGCTTCATCCTCCATGCTCAACCAACAACGGTGGAAAAATATCACAGCATCCCATCCACCTATGTTCCAGATATTTCCAGACCTGAGTGGTGGACAGACTGAGTGCAAACTTTCCCTCTTTAGTCTCAGAGAATGAGGTCAGAATGTCGTGATTGCCAAAAATTCCCCCAATAAAAAGAGGAAAGAACCGTGAAGTCACTAAAGATGTTGTATCATGCAGCATTCAATGTGACATCACCAGTCACAAGTACCTTTGGGTTTCTTTTCAAAACATCTGTAGATTTCCAGAGAGAGAGAGAGAGAGAGAGAGAGCGAGAGAGAGAGAGAGAGAGAGAGAGAGAGAGAGAGAGAGAGAGAGAGAGAGAGGATGACTGAGGGAATTGGAGATTAAATCAAAACCCTGCACTTTAAGAATTTTAAACTGTTTCACACTTCTGGTATATTTCTGAGGGAGTGCAAATCAAAAGTTATTAAATTAAAGGACATTAATCCACTGATTACATTATGTACTTTTACACAGAAGGCATAACATTTAAATTATCAAACTCGGTTTAAATACACCAACAACCTATCTGTATAAAGGCATAGTCTAAGACAGACTCTTAGACAGACGCATTGACTTACACACAGCCAGATTGGCTTACAGAACCCCTCAACTACACACACATGCAAACGCACACACATTCACAAAGGGGTCTGACTTACTATTAATCAGAAGCCACATGAATGGCTGCTCCTCCCTCCCACCATTGTGACTGAGTTCATCTAACAGTTTCAAAGACATGTCCGCTGGAGGAAGAGGCTCACCCTGTGGGTCACAGCGAGGCCACTTCCTCTGCAGCCCACCTCAAAACCTTCAGAAATTACGTCTGTCTGTCTCCTCCTCATCCTCCCTTCATCTCCGTTTACTTCCTCTCTTTTCATGCTCCATCCATTTCCCTGCTCCAGAGGTCACCAAGTCCACCCATCTCTTTTATATTGGCAGTTTCAGCCAAGTGTAAGGTTTTAACTTTCGGAAAGAAAGGAAAAGGGCCTCTTTATGTTTGCAATTATTAGACTTCTAAATTGCTCCTAACATCAGAATCGGTATTAGCCCTGATTTTTCAATCAGTGCCTCACTATTTTATAGAGGTTAACACACAAAAACATGCTCTGCTAGAGTCTTTCTGCAATTTGCTTGGATTCTTCCAGACAAAAAGTATACTGTGACTTTAACATACAGCAATGTGTGCAAGTAGAGATATAATCATATTTTGCAAATTGAGTATTTTTTTATGTCTGCAGACTCCGAGCCTGACTGCTGTGCAACAAAATCAGATAACTGTCTTACCCCAATAAGGAGTCTGTGCAGGGGGAACATTGCCTGTTTGTTACAGTTCAGAGAGGTAATCTGCACAAGGAGCCACTGTATAAGAAGCACACCAGGATAAAATGTGAGGCCTTGTTCCACGCGCACCAGAAAAGAGTAAATGACTCTATAAATCATAGCCAAACAAAGCTTTAGAGCTCTTTAAACGCGAGTCCATTTGACAGAGCGTGAATGCAGCACCTGATTTCAAAAACTAAGGAGGCAGAGACTTTAGACGATGGGACAGGCAGTGATTGTGAAAGTTTTGAACACCTGGTTCTGCTTGTTTTTGAACAGAGGCGCGTAGTGTAGCGTAAGACAAAAACTTTGGGGCCCCAGGAGTTAAAAAAAAAAGGGCTTCTTCTCAAACACCAACATGTGTGCGCAGAGACACTTGTGGATTTAACTTCTATGCCACAGGTGTCGAATTAGTTTTGTCCTCACAAGACCTCAGCAAGGAAACACACACGCACACACACACACACATACACACATAGGCCTTTGTTTGGGATGCCAGAAGTCTTCTCCATAGGCTCATCAAGGGCATTAAAGAAATGAAAATCCATCAAAGTCACACTGTTTCTCCAGCCTGCCTACACACACACACCACACACACTACTGAATTACTCTAAGCTTCATGAATGATTTATTTGTAACTGAATGCTTTAAGATGGATATGCATGCTTCTGCTGCATCTTAAACTTTCCTCCAGTTGTTTAAAAAGCTGCTGATATAATGCTGCACACAGTCATCAGACAAGTATTCAGGATTTGTATTACTTCAAGTAAAATCCACTCCTATTCCCCCTTTACCTGTCTGACAGGAAGTCTCTTTACTGTATGCAGACTGGAGTCTCTTCCACCACTGAACAGGATGTGCCCATATTTGGGCGTCAGTCTTATGGAATCTCCTGTATGTCTAAGGAAGTAACATAAGCGAGGAGCGTTTGTGTCCTCACCAAAGGTGTGTCTTCCTGTGAGTGGGAGTACTTCAAAGCTCTTCACTCAATCAGACAGGACAGAAACTCAAAATTCCACCACTCACTAGAGTTTGAGAAACGAGGTGATCACATGTGCAAACACTCATATTAGGGTTTAACTTCTGCTCAATGGAGTGACTGCATGAATGGATGTTGACAGCCTACATGATGGGTTTAATTACAATTAAGAGGACATTATGAGGACAAAACAAAAAATAAAAATAAAAACATTTTGACTCACTGTCAGCTAAAATGTGAGGGTATAATCCTTTTTTGATTTATTGGAGGAGAAAGTAGAGTAGTAAAGAAGCTGCATATTTCCAGAAGACAAAACATTTCAGGTTTAAGCACTTTTACACACATGCACATGAAGTAACAAAAATGTAATATGATAGGTTCAATGGACATCATCTGCTATCTCTATTAAGCATCATAACAGAAAATATAATTTTAAATGGACTGCAGTAATCAGTTTTTATTGGCTTTAATGGTTCTCAAACATTTTTGTTTGGTTCTTTGGCTTTGCTCATGATCAGAAATGATGTGAACCATTGTTCCTTTATTTCTGTTCTGGAGTATTCTCTGATTGTATTTCTCACCTAGGTTATCAAAGATTAAGTTCAGCGTTTAAGTAGGAGTATATCAGTGTTGGAACTGCTAACCCTAACCCTAGCTACTAATAGTGGATGGTACAGACAGAAGCTCACCCGTCGGTCCATGTGTGTTAATGTGTTAATACAACTCTGCTTGTGTTGGTTACTGTACACTTCCCTTTTAAAAATCCAGAGGGACTAGGGTTCCTCTAATGAGGTGAACACACACACACACACACAACCTGAGCCGTCTGACAGGACATATAGCTGACTACCAACTCAGGTGGCAGTAAAGGACCTCTTTCACACACACATACACACACACATACACTCACACACATACACTCACATGTCATATCTCTCCTCTTACTGTATGCTTGCCTCTCCATTGCAGTGCCAAAGTGACACATGGTGCACGTGTGAAAAAGTGAGAGCAAGAAGAGAAAAAGGGATCATGATGGAAGAGGGACAAATGTCAACACTTTCACGTCGATTAAAGTCCAAACATGAAACAAAACTAAAGACTCTAGTCAATAGTTCCCTTGTTAAAGAGGGAATACTGAGCCATTTTGAACCAGACAGTAAGTATAGTTTAGCTGGATGCAGTCAGATTGCACCACCATGTGGCAGAAATAAATTACTACAGATTATTTAACCACCTCAAGATTCAAAAGTCTTTGTTTCAGAGCAGATTTTTATGATCGTCTCAAATGTTACCTAACCCTTCAGAGCATAAAACTATTTATAAGATTTGTAAACCGTCCAAAGTTTTCACAGAGCAGCACTGTGTTTTCTTGTTGGACACTTTCTGGGAGTGATGACTCTTAATTGTGTAAATAAATTAAAAAACACACACACAGAGCTCTCAAAGCAGGAACCATAAAATGTGCTCCAAGGCCTGACATTCAGTGAGACACTATTCATTTGTGTTAACAGCTAGCTCCCAAACATCATCAGCTCCTGTGACATTACAATTAGAGGAGGAAGCAAAAGCACCAGACCACAGGCAGAGATGTGCACCCTCTTCTCTGCTGATCCATCCAAGGATATTCACAAGTTTGGTTTATGAAAGGTTTTCAATAACCCGCTGCTATGAGTTGGCAGCATGTTGATCCTAACCCGACCAAACACCACAACAAATAGGAAATATCCATCGTGCATGGAAAACATTTTGTCACTATGACCAAGACAATCCCAGGTGTTCAAATGATTTTATACAAATAGAAAAATGTCTGTCACCTGTGCTTCAATGGAAACACCAAATGTGGAAACAAGCAGCAGGCTGTCATATTTAGAACATTTTCTATTTCAGATGTTTGTGAAACCAGACATTTTTAATTTGTCTTCTATTTAAACTTGACGGGGGATTCCTTCTCATTCTTTGATTATTGTCAGTATAGAAGAAACTTTTCTTCATGACTGAATCCAGATCAGGCCTTTGAAAAGAGTTTACTCAATGCCGACTTTTAAAAGATTCAGACTGATCCTTGTCGTCCCTCAAAGTAATTACCTCACAGATATTCAGTATATCCATGAGGGCAGATTCAGTGCCATGTTTTTCTTTGAGTTACAGGTAAAAAGTCACCTTTTCTATGAAGCCTTACATGAATCAATGAGTTGTTAGCTGTTAGGCTCAACAAAGAAACCTGACAGTTGGGGGCGCTGATGGCCTAGCCGTCAGGCCCCAAGCGCCCCAAGCGTCTATAGTCCTCCAACAGGCGCCCGGATTCAAGTTCCACCTTGTTGTCTTTTCTCCCTTTCCTGCATGTCATTACTAACTCCCTCTCCCTGGTTCACATGCTCAATCCACTGTTCTATCCTAATAAAGGCAAAGAAAATAAATCTTTAAAAAAGACAGTTTGGTTTTAAGGTTTCATTATGCAATTAGTACCCATAAAAAATATATATATATACAGTATAATATCATTGAATTATGCATTTTAAAAGTTTAGTTTGACTCTGCACCTGTCAAATTAAATCCAAACAATAACAAAATAGTAAACCTCTTAAAGTAACTTTATGTAGAAACAGAAACAGAACGCTAAATATTCAAACTCTTCAAAAATTATAGATATTTAAAAGTGTGTTATCCTTCAAAGAGACACTTGGTGATTTCTGTGTTGGCTCCTAACATGCTATCAGAGCAATGTAAAGTGACTGTGAGTCACAACAAAGCATCCATATATAAAGACTATAAGAGAGTTATTGCTTAAAATTACCTTACTTTATCCTCTGAAGTCAGTGTACACAACCCCAACTTGAACAAAATGAGAAACAACCCATGACACTTTGCAGCCTATGAACTGAAAGCCCTTCACTCAGCCAGTATTTGATAATAAGGATACAGTTGTAAGTCAGTTCTAATGAATACATCAAAGATTGATCTGATGGGGCTTCTTCAGCTTGATGGTTGAGACAGATGGCAACTGAAGCTCATTAACAAAACTTTAAGAAACCATCATGAAATGAAAATGAGGGCTTTAAGACAAGCTTTGTAGCTGCAGTGAGGAAGTCATGGTAAATAAAGCATTCCTTGGATTCTCCTCCCACGTGGAGGTTTAGGTGCTCATGTTTGGGTGGAGACCTCTTTGTCCGCCAACAGTCATCTCCACTCAGACTGACAAACACGAGAGTCTGTTACGCCACCTTTGTGACCTATCTGAGATGGTTCCTATGACAACACTTCCTGCTTGGCCTTGACACACGTGTACATCTGAATCTGATGCTGTCTTGACCTGAATATGAGCACTGACAGCGCCTTACTTCCTGAAGCCTGCAGTGAAAATGAAACGTCATCTTTACCTGTGTTTACACGTTTGAGTAACTTTAATGTCTGATTAATGTGGCATTAAGATAAAAAAAATGAATGTGAAAATGTTTTCGCAATAGAAGCAGATAAGTGACTTTCGTCTATTTGGAGGCAAAACAATCAGGATGTAGTTAAGTTTGGTATTTTGTGAAAGCAAGTGATTCTGCTGCCAAACCAACAGATGGGTGTGTCTGTGTATCCGCAGTGTCACCACAGCTCCTCTCCTCACATCTGCCCCCGCGCAGGGTGGAATTTAACAAACCACTGTAGGCTGGGCCATGTGACTACACACACACACAGACTCTCACACTCACACACACACACTACATTATCTATCAATAGGTCAGTTATTTTCTCTGTTTGTTTGAATGTTTGTTTTGTCTATAAGAGGGCAGAACTAATAAAGTCATAGGATCATCAAGTCCTTATGATCGCTTTAGAGGTGTAGTTTTCATCTTTGACAAAAAAAATCTATCAATGAAAATTGTGATCAATTCATTTCCTGACAATTTTTTGCGAGATAGCACTGATTAGTTAAGAATGACCGCCTTTTATTTAAAAAAATAATAAATAATGTATCATCTAAAAAAATACCATTATCATAGGATTACATCGTCAAACTGTTTGTTTTATCAAACCAAACATTTAAAACGTTTTTTTCTTTTTTACAAATTCACAGTGATTAATCCAACTAATAGAGCCTGACCAACACGGTATTTTAGAGACCAATACCGATACAACGAATTCAGTGATTACATATATTGCTGATGCAGTGAATGATTTTAGCTGAAATGAAAATGTCCCTTTTCCAGTACAGGATCAAACACGAAACACAAAAGACAAAAGGTTATCAGAGAGCTGCTCTCTTGAACACATGACTATTGATGAATATTTAACATCATGACAGGCGAATCAAGTGTGAGATACCGTGTGCATCTCACGCTGCTGCAAGAACGGTAAATAGTCGCACAAAGATTACTTCCTGCAATATTTGTACTTACACAATATTGTCTTTTAGCAGAAAAAATGCACACCAATCCCAGTATGTCTGTGATAAGCCTACATCAGTGAATAATGTTTAACATATATATTAAAGTTGCTGATACGCTTTCTTTTAATGAACTGATGTGATTAATTGGTCTATGACTCATTGCTTTAGCAGTGAACAGGTTGTGTTTTAATAAGTATGTGGTTGTATGTGGTTATATTATTACAATAAGAGTCAGAAACAGAGAGAAGTATGAGTGTAAGGAGGTAGAAACATACACTTGATGTACTTTAAGAGACATATATCTGAGTGGTGTTTTACATTTTAGAAAATATGTGAATCATTCGGTTTATAGATAGGAAGTAGTATGAATCCTTAAGATAATCAAGCAAGCTGACACAGGCAGGTACAAACACACCTACTCAGGCTTCAACAAACTGTCAAGAGCAGCAGGGGAATCCACAGACGCTCATGCACACACAGAGAGCTATGAGGAAACAGATCCTGACCTTCATCTTCCTCCTCGCTGCTTGTCAAGAAGTTGCCGAAAGAGCTGCAGATCGAGTCTGGCAGCATTCTGAGTCAGAGGAGATACACACTGCTTCCAGAGCAGCCTGTTATTTTTCCCATACGGTATTACAGCATTGGTTATAGCTGCTTGTTCAACTTCCTATCCCAATGTGATCCCAATCGTTCATCCAATGCTCCACAGGTTAAACTCACATGGAGAAGGAGGAACGAGATTCAAATCAATCCAACCTTAAATAACAAGCCGTGCTGGGAGTTCCCAAACCATATGCTTGTTTTTTAATCTAATCCTTTGCCTCGAGGCAGACATTGTTCCCATTCCACCCACAACCCCCTCCTCCTGTTACTAATCAATTTATATGCATCACACGTCACTTTCAATCCTGCCAGCTATCAAAGCCAACCTATTCCCACAACTCAAAATTCAGCCAATAGTTTTAAACAGAGAATACCTTTCCTGTTGGAGGTCACTTTTTTAGCTCCTCATTAAACACAGATCAGAATAAATTCATAATTTGCGACAAGGGTACGAAAAGTTCTTGTGGAATAATACAGGGATTCTAGTGTTTGTTGCAGCCAAAGCCTTAGCCGTAAAACATCTACGTATTGACTGGCATACTTGCCAACACCTGATGCTGGAAGAGGAGCTATACTGGTTTTAAAAATCGGTATTGGTGTAAGTGTTGTCTAATTCTAATCCTGATACTAATAGCGATACCAATTTTGGTAGCTTTCTGATCTCAGATTGCACCATGTTGATGATGTTTCCCTTTGTGACATTATAATTGACCTGGAACCCCTGCTGGGAGAAGCACTGGATCCATGTACTGACTGCCGTACTTGCCAATAAGATACCAAAATTCAAAGAGGTGTCACCCGTCAATATGGATACAGGTATCAAATCGATATCAGTGTCAGTATGGGGGGCCAATACTGGTACCAGTATCCTATCAAATCTCATCACAAGCACACGTCTGTCGATTAAAGTATCCTGTTGAGTCCCAATCGTCATTGGGAAAACACAGACACAAATTCTGACGCACTTCCTTTCAAATAATACTCAACGTATGTTATAGCAGACCTAACCTCTGTCATTGCCTAAAATGCAGGAAGTGTTTAATCCTCAGCTTTCAGTAAGTATGGCGCGACCCACTCATGTTGATGGGCCTCGAGAGGAGGCTTTGATGGCGGTGAACGGGGTACTAATGAGTCTGCCTTATCAATGGTCGGTCTGTATTCTGTCCTCCTAATGGCCAGGGGAACATCAACAGCACTGTTGATGTTCCATGTAAACATCTTCCCTGTGTGGGGCCCTCCACTTCAACCATCTCACCCAGGTCATCATCTCATTGGTTCATGTTGGGCTGCACTGGCACTGTTGCAAGCGATTACCTGTTGCATAATGTGAAGGAAGTGGCTGGTTTACATTTCTGTGAAAGTGTTATTCAGCGCTGCAATAATAAGTTTTGCTTTCCAGAATAAGTCATTATGTGCAAACACAGTAGGTGGGGCCTGTGGGGAATAATCAGGGCAGAAGGCCCAGGCAGGCACTGTGCTGCTCAGCAAACCTTGAGCTCCAGCTATCACCTGTTGAACATTCATGAAGACGTGACACCCATATAAAATGTGCGAGGTCACTGGAGTCTCACTATAGGAAAAATGAAACAGGTTAAAATGTGCGGTGGTGTCACTTCAGTGTTGCATAAACGGATGGAGGCTGTGAGAGCAGATACACTCAATATGTCTGAGACCAAACTGTTGCTTCAGGTAGATGTCAGCTGTTAGTGTGACAGGTTATCGACACAGTCTTACCTGACCGGGGAAACGAACAGTCAGGTCTAGCCGTGTCTCCTTTCACTGAAGCCGAACTGTATCCGTCAACAGACTGGGAGGAGACCTTTCCCTCTGCTCTGTCGCTCACAGCGCAATGTCACAACTCCCCTAACGTGTTTAAACCATAAAAACAGATCTGCTTGGACCTCACCGAGACTTTCAAGCTGCCGAGTCGCACCGCTTTCACTTTCCGCTGACGGCTGGTGTTAATGTTTAATTTTCGTTTACTTTTTTTTTTTTTTTTTTTTTCCCCTTCCTTCCTCACTACGACCAGTCCCCCCTCTCTCCACTCCTTTTCCACCTCCGCTTGTGCTCTTGCGCGAGTCGACGACAACAGCCGAGTGGAGCCGAGTGGGAGGCGGAACAACAGGCGGATACTCACGAGCGTCAGGTACGCTACATTAAAAAATACAACATCCGGACGAGACTTTCATAATAATACTGCTGCTGACTTTTTGGAAGTCGAAGTGGATATGCTAATTCACTCTGCTCGTATTTTAAATCAACAAGAACATTTAAAACGTTTAAAACATTTATAATAATTGTTATAATTTCCTTTTCAAAGCTGAAGAGTAGAATTGTTTATTATTCTAAGTAGCGTATATTTTTTTCCCCATTTTAGTGTTATTGTATTGTTCATATTGTTGTACTGTAAGTGATGCAGATATTAGATTTTCTTAAACTATAATAATGAGTTGCTATATTACAGAACTATCCTGCTCTACAGCCTATGTGGGTTTTCTTTTATCCAACGTAGTATAGCTCAACTTTTTAATATAGCCACTTCTCTGGGGAACACTTTCAACATACAGTAGATGGCTCTTTATTTCTCTAGTCTACACACACTAGGCTAATTGCGGCACAATGCAACTTCAAAACAGTCGGCGCTTTAGCCTTTATATAGGCTATTATTTACACAGCTTGCCTTGTAAAATGTAGCCTAAGTAGCCAATCCTTGCTCTTGTATAGTTGATATTTTGGCCTATATCCAATTAGGCTAATTATGTTCCTTTGCTGCACCACCATAATGTTCCCTCTCATCTCTCATTTAGCCAACTTTTCAATCGGTGTATCCAAACCCTTCGAGCGAAAAATAAGAAATAGAACCCAAACATCGCTTATTCAGAACATACTGAATAAAAAAAACACAACGTCCTGTCTCACACTATCCTCTTCCTCTGGCTTTACTGATGAAAAGTGAAAGCAGGCTTGTAGTTCTGTACTGAGCCTCGCGGAGGCGCACTCTCCCTACAAGAACGCATGTTCATATTTAAACCTGCTGGTAGGCCTACCACACAAAAGTCAGAATAATTTGAAAAAGCTTTACAGCCAATGTGTTTTAAGAGTGTATTGTACAAATAAACAAGTCTGTTAGTAGTAAACTACATTTGGTGAAGTTTAGCAGAACTTCAGGTTAGAGAAATAAACGGAAACATTTCAGTGACATTTCCTTCCCGTGGTTTAATTTACTTTCGATAACTTAAATAAAATTACAAATAAGGAATTTTGAATTAAAATATAACTGTTGTTCACAATCACCATGACAATACACAATGATGTTAAGTAAAAGGTTGTTTTATTTAAATTATCATATAAAGCAAAAACAACAAACAAACTAAAAGCCATGTATAATAGGCTACAGTCAACTTCAAAACAAATTGATGCATATACTTTGTGAAGCTGAAAATGAGCACTTTATAAAAAATAGATATCTACATTGTAACATAATGAACATACAGTATGCATTTCCCAAAGTGGCTGCTTGGTCTGTACATTTCCCCCTGGTGTAAAGAAAAAAAAAAGACCCCTTGAAAGACAGCAGTACTCAACACGATCTACTTCTCTATGGAAGAATATGCATTTGTGACGAGCTCTTAATGCTTTCACTGTGTAGGTAGTGAAGCAGAATATCAAACAAAGTTGCTAAATGTATCGAAATATCTTGCTGGCTGTCTTTCTCCAGACTCTGGCCTTTACAAAAGTCTACTTTGATCTTCATGTGTTTTAAATCAGGAGTGTGACGGATGCTAATTCGGAACATATTCGAGTTTCTCTACACAATCTCATCTTTTTTTTTTTTTTTGGTGACAAAAGCGTTGTGCAACTTTTAAAAACACAACAAAGTTCCCCCAAAAAAATCAAAGAAATATAGGAAAAGTATTGTACAATGAAATGAAAAGGACCGAAAGGAGTGTCGATTACATTCAGTCTTGGGTAACATTGTGGCACATAAGTCACACAGCTGAATTGTTTTCGCGGGATAAAGATAACCGCTTTGGAACGGTAGGTGCATGCAAGGTGGAGTGTTGATGTTGAGTGCAAAGGCATGTAAAGAAAAGCCTGTTTGTTGACATATATATGAGGGAGGGGATGGTTGGAGCAGTAGGTAGCAGAGGAGCATCTTGTGAAGTCTTACAGTGTGGAATCTACTCCTGGGCCTCTTTTCCTGTCATCTTGTAGATCTCAGTGGGTCCATCAACATGGGTGATGGTTGTAGTCAGCTGGATGTCCTCTCCGCTGTTTGCTCCAACATCCCCTGCACACATGAACAATTCATTAACACCCTTACCAATAATCCAACCTGAATACGATACACTATACGTGAAATCTAGCTGGTTCTTGTTCTGCATATTCTTTATTTTCAGTGGATCGTAACCTGCAGCAGTACAAAGTCGTTTTCACTTAATTTCATTAACATAAATACTTTGAGCTTGTTAAAAACAGAAGTGAAATCAAATAAATCAACACAGACTGAAACTTGGAGAGAGGGACCCCCTCCCATATAGACAGATTGGTTGACACACTTTAGGGAAAGCTTCCAGCGATTCAAACACCTCTTTTCTCTCCCTGTGTCACTGACGTCAGGAGATGGATGGATGGTTTTCATTACTTCCCTGCTCTCATTCCCCACCCCAACACCCCCCCTCTCTCTTCATCGTGCCTTTCCTCTCTGTCTGGAAGGAAGCCTGGTGTCCATTAGAATCACCGTCTCAGGCCAAAGAGACCCTGCTTTCCCCTGGGAATCTGGGTCCCTCTGAATCACCACCCTCCTCCTCCTCCTCCTCCTCCTCCTCCTCCTCCTCCTCCAACACAAACTTTAGATGAATAGACAGCTTTACAGCAGACACTCCATCAGAGAAAAGTGAGAGCTACTGAAACACTAATGAAACTTTACCAAATGATGAATAAAGTGAGAAGGATTATTTAAGTTACTGTTTATTATAAAAATTGAATTAGTCAATAATTGTTGAAATTATTCAAATATTTTTCATGCTTGTTTATAATTTTTCACATGTCCAAAAAAACTTTCATGTAAGCCGGACGCAATCTAGACTGAATCTGACTTTGAGCAAACACACCCAATGTAACTAAAAAAAGTATATATAAAAACACAAGTAGAGTATTCTTTGTAAACATTCATTACATGTCATTCTTATCTATTATTATTTTATCTGGTGTATCTAATGCTTGTAGCTTTTATCTGGCACATGAAGCACAGCTCCAGTGTATTTAAGACAATGTTGATTTACTGTTTGGTCATAAAACTCAAGACATTTGTGGAAAAATCTTTGGCAAAGTTAAGAAATTTGGGCGAGTGTTAAAAAGTAATCATCATGTGACTAAAATGTCATGTAGGCCTATACATCAATTTTCAGACCTGATCCCGATTTAAATGTAATTATCTTGGTTCTATCCACCATCACATGTCCAGCTTCTGAGGTATTGGTAGTGTTCCTCCTTTCAGGACAGCAGTTTATTTTTCATTTTAAACAATTAACTACCCTTGTACACTGTTATGACCTCATCGCTTTAAAGTCCAAGTCAAAGGTAATGAACCTCATTACATTTTTTTTTCCCCATGGGACCTGGGCCTCACTGATTACTGACTAAAAAAAAAAAAGCCCCACGTCTCTAGAACCTTATTCACTGAATGTGGTGAAACTCACTCACATTTTATGTTTAAAAAAAATAATCATGGTTTTCCCTCTGAAGCCCTCCAGCTGCACATCCTGAACTCTGTAATGTAAGAAGTCATTTTGACGAATGCCGAACAGAGGGAATGGACAGCTGCTTCCACTCTGACTGCAGGAATGATGAAGATGGCAGGGAGCATGGTTGGGTCAGCCCCAGAGTGCCAGAAACCAAACCTCACAATAAAAGAGTCTCTGTACAGTTTCCATCCTCCACTTCAATCTATGTTAGAGTTACTATGTCTAACAATATTCAACAACCCCAGTCGTTTTTTTTAAAGAACATCCAACAGAAAAAACAAATAACTGGCTGGAATTGAACTTTAACAGCTACAACTGCTAAGAATTGGAATTTTCTGATCCTGCAACTTAGAGCATTAGCAACTGACCCTCCATCCATCCTTTTTCTCAACAAAACTAGTAGACTTGTATAGTTACCAGTGATGCACTGACCACTTGACTGGTCGTCTCCGTAACGTTTGTGAGACGGTGCGTAGAGGAACATGATGGCGAAAACGTACAGGTTCCACATGCCGTAGATGCCGGTGAAGAAAGCACTGTTCACCTGCACCGTGTGGTCGCCCCAGTGCCAGTGGCCCTCATTCACCTACAAAGAAAAGAAAAGTCATCACATATTTTTGGTATAACCGTATGGCAGACTCTACGTCATGCAAAATAGCTTTTATAGTCTCTGAGAAATACACAAAATGCATCTCTTCACTATGGAGGGCATTACTTAGACTTCATGTGACTCACCTGACTGATGATGAAGAAGATGACAGTCATTGCAGCACATGCAAGAGTGACCAGCATCAGGAACTTGAACCTGAAAATCAGACCCTGAAGGCCGATGAAAGGGATGTATTAGAACCCAAAAGAACAAACTTCTTACTGCAGAGAATTGCCTTTATGTCCCAATAGCTTTTAACTGGATTTAAAAGGATATATAGGAGCACAATAAGACTTTGGGTTTAAACAGACCTCATAGTGCAGGCGTCTTGCCTTGGACATGGCAGGCAGGGACGTCCTCTTGCCGCTGATGTTGCGGAAGACTTGAAACACCATGAAGCAGAGGAAGAGGAAGTAAAGGCAGGCACAGATTCCTGCAACTATGATGAAGGCCATCTGAGGTGATAGCAGTCAAGGAAATAACCCAGGATTGTTCTTAGTATTGTTCATGGCTCAGTATACAGCGGTGCTGTATACTGAGCATGTAAAGAAGATGTTGGAACTAAAAAAAAAAAAAAAAAATCCACAAACGGACTACAAATGGTATGTAGGGGTACGCCTCCAAGCCACTAGATGGTGACTTTAAACTCACTGGGTATTTAGACATGTTCCTGTAATGTGTCTACTAATGCAAACCTTTAGTCTTTACTGCTGTGGAAGGCACTGCCCAAACATGTCAGCAGTGGGACTTATTTAGTTCAGTGTCTATCTTTCTAACCAGGGTCATCAAATCTTTATGTATTCATCAGACCTCGAAGAGTCATGCACACTTTGAAGACTTTTACCTTTTGATGGGACACTGACACAAATATTACAAAGGACAGGGAAGAAAAAAAAGGAAAAAAAAGGTGTTTGTTTTGTTTGTTTGAGGTGGTGCGCTGATGAATCTCGAGACCCTGAGCAATGCCTTCACATATGGGTTTACTGAATTATTTCTCATCCTATTGGTCAGTTTCCAGCCATAACCATACTAAGACACTTCACAGACTGCATGAAGCATGACTCCTAGTAATGACACTCAAGCAACACTGTTTTGCTGTGGTTCACCGGTAAGGACACGTTAATTCCAACAAAAAGAGCAGAACATAAACATGTTTATTGGCTGCTAAACTGCATAACATGGTTTGTCTGTTTTAATCTCAAAATGTTTTTATTGCATCCAACTCGTCATGGAGCCGTTTGCAGCACTAATGGCAGACTCTCCATATATATAAATGTATGATATCCATGAGGGAAACACAGTTCAAAAGGATACAGCAAGCTCAGTTCCTACGTCAGACGCCCAGATGCTGTAGAAGGGGTTTGTCAGCTGAACCCCTCTGGAGACGAGAGATGAAAAAAAAAAACATTAATATTTTCTCTACCGAGTCTGTCATAAGATTATTGACAAAGAAACACATGTACACATCCTTCAAATATTACTGCACAACACATTACATTTTTTAATCTACTGATATCAACCAATTTTATAAATCAGGTCTCTATTATAAATTATTAAAAATGTTAAAACTTGGGCTCACCTTTCACACATGTCAAAGATAAAGAGGCAGAAGGAGCCAAACACGATGGGTCCCACCTGCTTCCAGTAGACTGAGAAACGGTTCCTCTCTGTCTGATCCTGAGAAAAGAATGAAGACCAGTCTTTGAGATGGGTAATGTCTCGCATGGTAAAAGCATGCTGTGTGATCGCTGATAGCAAGCAAACCAGCATGTTTGATAGAAAACAACAAACATGTCGATCAACAGCTGAGTGGGCCGGTTACAGTACCATGAGGTGCTCCCCACAGAAGATGATCCAGAAGGAGAGCAGCATGGAGTAGAAGATACCCTGCCTGATGTCTCCAAAAAGAAGCATCCAGGTCCAGTTGAAGCCAACAGAGAACCACTCCACTGGGATGTTGATGAAGGTCATGGAGATACCCAGAGCGAGGATAACCCTGAGGAAGAAGGAAGCCATCTTACAACTCAAATTTTTCACCATCACTACAAACATCTGAGGGAGGTGCTGGGCGATAAAATCAGCTTTGAATGTTGTCATCGTATGAGGGTCAGTAGAACCAAGAGGCATGAAGCTAACAGTGAGAGACAGGTCCACTTGTCTTCCTAAGTTAATGGAAATTGTTAGAACAAAACCTCACTAATTTGCAGGAAAGAGGCAGCTCATCTAGCTGCTTACCCAACATCCTGTGTTCTAAACATGTTTTTTCAATTTCCACTAAAAGTAATTACTTGGTCAGTGTGTTTTACAAATAGAAAAGATATCTGTGGATAATTCAGCCCAAAGACCTTATGCCTGCAGCTCTCCAAGACAAACTGTATCCACAACCAAGATTTTGCAAAACACTGATTTATTCAGTGTTTGGACGCCGCTCTAACTGTTAGCCCTGTCAAATTATAATACGGAATTAATATAAGTATTGATTAACACAAAATAAATTATATTGATTGTATTTTTGTCATATTTCTCAGCCCTAAAAGAAAAGTTGCATTTAAAGATATCTTGTGAAAAGAATAATCAAAAAACAACTGTTATTGTTGTTTGCAATGCAAACACATGAAATGTTGAAATATGATTACAGATCAAATATAAGGATTGAACAAAGAGGTGTAACACCTAAATCTGTAGTACATCTTTTACACAGACACAATCAATAAGCAAGGCCTCTTCTGCGTCTGCTGAATCAGGCTTATAGATTGTAGGACATTATTTATTATCCATTCAGCTACGAGCACAACCTGCCCCATCCAATTCTAAATGATTTATTAACTCATCATTTCATCCAACCTCACCCAAACTTGAAATCAAGACATTTAAAGAGGGAAAAGGGCTTAATGCATTAAGAACTCTCAGCTTAAAGGGAGACCGGATAGAGCTGCTCTACCAAGTGTTTGCAGCAGGTCCCTGCATGCCGTCAGTAGATCAAAGGCGGATTGTAAATAGACAGTTAAGAGGGCAAAACAGACAAAGAGTGCGTCTGAGAAAAAGCCAGACGGGAAAAAGGCAGCAGACAAGGCAACCTGAAAACATGTGGGTGCCAAAGTATTTTGAAAAGTCTGTGGATAACAAAAGTAACTTAACACAGCTTCGAGGCAAATTCACTCGAGACAGCTCATCTGCGTTGTTCTTTGGAGCGAATGGAGTGAAAACACATTTGACTGGTATGTAGGGAATGTGTCCTGAGTACCATCAACACACACACACAGGAGAGCTGAGAGTGGTATCAGCCCGTGTGAATGTGTGGAAACAGGAAGAGCTCAGTATGAAAAGTAAAGTTAGAGGTCTGAAACAGAGCTTTACACAATACATATTGACATGTGATAGCAGGAGACACAGTAATAACTAGGTGTAACTAATATGAATATTTTCTGCATCATATCGGGGTGAGCCTGTTCCCGTGCCAGTTCTATTATGCATGCTAACAGACTGACACATTTAATACAGCAGAGCCATCATTAACATCCACAGATGATGGATGTAGTATCTCAGGGATTCACATTTTTATGAAATACATCTGCACCCGTTTTCACATTGAAAGTTTCCACTCACATCCGTTCTCTAAGTTTAGAGACAGTCTGAGTCTCCCCATCCTGACACCTCTGTGGACCAGCATGACAGGAGACTCTGGTAAAGCTTTTACAGCATGAATAAATCATCTTCTGTCCACAAATAGGGAATTAGCCACACTTCCTGAAACCCTGCTGGTCATATGGGAATAAGAGCCTTCAGCTGGAAAATACAGAAGGAAGGAGAGACTCTGTGTGTGTGTGTGTGTGTGTGTCTAAGTGAGCTGGTGTGTATGGCCTGAATGTGTGTCTGCAGCATGTGTCACTTGAGTGCTAGCTTGCAGATTTTGTAACGTGTTTCACGCTTGGCCTGGCACTTCCTGTGGCGCAGAATGCTGCCTCTTACTGATCTGTCTTCCCAGCACGGCAGGGGGTTAGACAAACAGTGGGCTCTAAGCATGGCTTCAGCTTTGCAAAGCATGGCATTCAAACTATCTGCTTCAGGCAGAACGACACATATTTGCTCCTCTACCCTTCATGGGGTTTAGTTAAGAAAACATCACTAATGTCTGATGTTTTGAATATATTTTAAGAGGAAATCCAGCCAGAGGAAGGTCTTCTTTTGTGTTGAAATCAGAAACTACGATGCCGTTATCACCTTTTTCTTTTTTTACAGATTTTTCTGACAGTTTGAAAAGTGTGGGCTGATCTTGTTCCTATAACAAATTCCTCCTCAGAAGTTTGATGAACATCTCCATCTGCTGAAACTGACCTACTCCGCACAGAGCAAGTTAATTTAATCCATAATATACTTTGCCCAGTAGACACATTAGCCATATTCAGACTGCCATTTCAAGCCGCAATATTCTGGCCCCTGCGACTTTTCGCCTCCAATCTGAATGTCGCGGAGAGGTTATGGGGGGACGAATTGATCCCCCCTCTGTACTGTCTTCAGAGGTAGTTACAGAGACGAGCCCGATTTCAGCAAAGCCAGCGGGGGAGTGCAGCGCTCTGTGTGCCTGCATGTCAGACTGCGTGTTTATGTGCCGTGCTTCCACAACACCAAAATGCAAGATGAATTCACAGACTGTGACACCAATATTACGCCCTCACAGAATCAATATCAATATACAAAGACGGCAGACCTTGGTTAAGGCACTTTAACGGAAAAAGAAGCAGTCTGAAAAGGCATATTGAAACCATAACTGTAGGTCCCATCATTCCTTCATACATTTAAATATAGCTAACTGCAGGTCTTCTTCATCTTGGGATGATTGTTTCAGCAGGAAGAAGAATGTTTCTAACCAGATCTTCTGGTGTCAAGGGGAACTCAAATGAGCCCTAAAATCATCGGTTAAAGTGTCAGACCATCTTTAGATCAGATTGGCTACAGATGATGAGAGATCTTTCTTACTTCTCCAGCAGCACGGGAGGTCTGCTCATCAGGGTGATCCGTCTCCAGTACCAGATCATGATGATGAGGATGCTAGGTGTGAGGAAGGTCTTCATGGCAAACCACACTTTGGTGAAGCCGCCGTTCTGGTGGATGCTCTTGGAGGAGGAAAAAAAATCCCATCAGTTTCAAATATGAGTGACCAACAAAAGACAATAGACACAGCGCTAAGACTAACACAATAAGACTCAAAAAACTAAATCTTTCACTGCCACAGTGAAGAAAGAACCGTTGACAGTGTGGGCTAACCAGAGTGCCAACAAACTTTGATGTACAGTCTTCAATTGAATGCACACTTACTACAAGACGAATGTCTTTGAGTTCTCCGATCCCAACGTTGACCTTCTTACGTTCGTTGACAGGCAGGCGGATGTTTAAGAGATAGTACTTATGGGCCACACTGCCGACCTCCATGAATGGCAGCACATCACACTCATAGTAACGCCCCTCGTTCTCAAATGTCTGTAAAAAAGACATCATCTGGTTTAGAACACATTTATCTTAAAGGTAACTGAAACGTTTCATTCCTTTAATAGCACAGTGGTTAGAGCCTCCACCCCATGTAAAGCAGCTATCGTCCTTGTCACAGAGGGTTCAAATCCCACCTCGCCCCTTTGCTACATGTCATCCACCCCACCACCTGCTCCCAACATTTCCTGTCTCTCTTGAAGTAGAGGCGAAAATGCCCCAAAAGATAACAAGAAGTTCTAACATCAGGCTCCATAATATAACAGTCTGGGACAGGCTGCACCACAAGGTGTCTAAGAGTTGAGATACAGACCTCAGATGGAGAAATTAGTCCTAATGCCTTCAGAAACACTTATACAATCAGCAAAGTATCATTAGGAGTATTCAAAATTCATGCTGTTTACGATACAGGACATCAAAGACAAAAAACAGGTTATATAATGGTTTCTGTGTTCTGTGGAAAAAGTTCTTTAAATATTGCAAAGACGCGTTACGGTGCGTCACAGTGTTGTTCCCACACCTTGGTAGTTGTGAAGTTGCAGGTGAGTTTCCTCTGTTCAAACGAGTGAGCCATCTCAGTCCACTCACTGAGTGTGTCGTCTCTGTAGGCCAGGCCCACATCAATGGTGGCCAATGCTCCGTCCTCTGGAAAGAGAAAGCAACAATTATTTTTTTTACAATAATCTAAATTATCTCCAAGCAGGTGGCCCAGGTTCAAATCCGACCTGTGGCTCCTTTCCCGCATGTCATTCCCCACTCTCTCTCCCTGATTTCTGACTCTATCCACTGTCCTCTCTCTTCAATAAAGGCAAACAAATCCCAAAAAAGTGTGAATGTGAGTCACTAAACATCTTCAAAATACAATTGGTGCAAAGTTATGATAGAGACTTCTAGACAAAACTATAATGTGCAAAGAATAACAGTGTTTACAGACCACTGGATAAATTACTTTTAAAGTATAAAAGTCACTGAAATAGACAATAATGTTGGTTTGATTTAAGTTCCAGTTTTACCTCCACACTGCACATCTCCTCTGACTGTTATTACACCAGTGATGGGACAAAATGAAGACCTGATGACAGATGAGGCCTTTTAACTGTAAGACCAGCAAAATGACTGTGCTGCTAGCACTGACATGGAGCATTCTCCAAAACAATCTGAAAACACACAGATCACTTTCAGGTATCATACCCATGTTTTGCGTTGTAACGTCTCCAGGGGGGATTGGAACATTAAATATAAGTATATTTTCTTCATTACAAAAACACCCAGCTGTGAGTCTGGTTTAAGTAAAAGAGGTGATCGCTGAATCACTATCATCGGGGCTTTCCACAAGCAGTGGTCCAAACAGCCCAACTACTCACTTAATCATAGCTTATTTTTCTAATGTTGATTGTGATAAAGACGGTTGACTCACAAGATGCCTGATTTTCCTTTGCAATACTTCCCTTCATGTTAAGAATTAGGTAAGCAAACTCACCAAAATATAAAAGGTTTATAATTATGTATAATGTTAGATTAGTGGCATTGAAATATACAAGAAGCCACCAAATTTGGGTAGGAGCTATGACCCCGGACCCTGCTAGCTGTGTACTTGTTCTCACTGGCTGACTCCTCCATGCCCTGTGTCATTTGAATTCAAATGAATGTCCATGTAAATATCTATGACGGTTAAGTGGGTTGTTCTATTTGTGCAGTGTTGTTTTTATGTTTCTTTAAAAAATAAAGTATAAAAAAAAAAAACACTCAGCTGTCAGTGGTCTTATAGTCGTTCAAGACTTGTTTTTAACTAGGTTCTGTTTGATACAGTTTGAAACAACATGATTATCAGAGGCAAAATCATTTGCGTGTCAACATGTGGTCCTGCCACCTAGAATGAGTCTAAAACTAAGCATGTAATCATATTCAGAGATTCAGTTTGCTCCCTATGGTGGCCATAATCTATGTTATTTCCATGTAGTCCAAAAAGACCTTCAGCTGGCCTCCAACAGCCCAGTGATTCCAACAAACTATTAAAACTGCATCTTTAGATCACATTACAAAGCCAAGTGTTCTCTGCTCCAGCCCTCCAGAGTGCCTCTTGTGCCGTTATGAAACAAGCTGGAATGAAGAGAAAGAAACCCAGTGGCCTGTGCTGCGAGAAAGGGAAAAAAAAAAAGCAGAGGAGGGGGAGAGTGAACCAGATGAGAACTGGCAGCCGACTGTCTCCGCAATGCCCTCCTCTCCGCCATTGGTCGAGACAGATGCCCTCGAATGTCAGCTCACTTCATGCAAACATTCCTCTCTAGTCCAGTGGCAATCGCCACGGAGACTAAGCCTCCTTAACAGCTGTGTTATTGCTGGACCAAGGCCAAGGGGTGTCTGGTGCTGTGGTGGAAAGGGGCAGGTGGGTGGAGTGTAATAAGGGCGAGCTCTTCTCTGGGATATACTGTAGAATGTTACAGAAAAGGTAATACAGGAAGAGCTAACCATGAGCTCATTCATCAGACAGTTGTGAAACAGAATCTATAACTTGCGACACAGAGAGTGTCAGGATAAAGACAAGTGACTCAGTAGGGGCCATTTGTTAAATTATGGACAAATAGAGTATTTCTCAAAACTATTAAGGTTTTGCATTTTGCAAAATCATAAAGGTTTGAAAATTTAAAATTTAGGATTTTACTTTGCATTGAAAAATGGGAAGGGGTTAAATGAAGTAGCAGAATAGGTTTAGCAAGTTAGATGCTATCGCTCATTGGTATTCTGCTTTAGTAGTTTTCCATTTACTTATTTTCTTATTGTAAAACAGCCCCAAGGCTTTCCTTGAAACCAAGCTAGCTGGTGCATTTGAGGTGGAGCTTTTACTAGTACAACTTGTCTCAGGAGAATAAAGGGAAAGAAAAAATATACTTTTCAGGGAGTGAAAAACCAAATGTTTCAAGGTTGGACTTCAGCAGCAATAGCTGGGTGCCTCCAAAAAAAAAAAAAAAAAAAAAAAAAAAAAAAGCATCTCTGGAAGTCAGCTCCCACATTAACTCATTTTTACAGCACCTTGTGTAGCTGAGAAAGATCAAAATGAGTCTGTAGCATCTGGCAGAGATCTACCAGACTGAGGCCGGGCTGATTCACTGACTCCCCTGTCTGACAGCCAAGCAGTCAACAACACACACAGCTTCTGAACACATCATGCCGAGTACCAAGAATGTGAGCAAGCAAACCAAGCTGATGACTCGGCCGTCTTCGTGACATGACTGTTTAGACAAGCCAGACCAGAAAGGCTGGGTCATTTAAGATTAAACTGCAAACCTTTGGATCTCTAAACTATGACAATAATCATTATTTTTCCTGTTTTATCAGAATATTGTCAGAAAGGTGGATCTGTATGAGGCCTTCTTCTGCAATGATGAGACTTTACATTCAACATTAATATGCATAGCTTTACATTTTAAACCGTGAAGCCGAAGATGTGTCAAAACGCCTTTTCCAGGCTTTCCTGGTATTCGAGTCACTTATTAGACTTTCCCATCATCCTCTCTAATCCCTTCTTTGAGGATCTCAAGCACCCTGCCAGGATATCAAACCCTGTCTTCTTCCACATTCCAGTTACTCCTCCCTTTCCTCTCAGTCAGTAGCTGATATGATGTATGTCTGTTCACCCTGGTGGAGAGGGTGGAGGAGCATTATGGGGTTAGAGTAAAAAGTTACTGAAGGATTTCCATCATAATCAGAGAACCCAGATAACTGATGGAGCCTGGGGACAAAAACCAAGACTCTTTAGCTCATCGGGTTCTAAAGGCAAGTAGAAATGTAATCCAAGACTTCTAGTTCAAATGTCTATTTTTTTTTCCCTCCACAAAGCTTTATGTGTCACTAAACATTAAGACTGTAAGAGGTTTAAAGTGCTCCATAAATACATTTCAGTTATTGCAAACCAATTTTCTTCCCTCGCACAAACACAGCGGAAAGTTACAACACCAAATGTAAAGCTATACTGAAGGTCCAACACATCATTTAAATACAGAGACGTATAAAATGTTACATTCTTTCTATCCTTGTAGGATTTCTTCATGATTTCGGACGTCTTGCTTCAACATTATAATGTTCGTTACAATGTAGAAATTAAAAATGAGAATGCACTATGCATCAAACACCCTGCATATTTCAAAGTGATAAAGAAAATGTTAAAAATGTCCATAATTAATTATAATTACCGGTAAATGTTAAAAATGGGTTGAAGTCCACTAAACTGGGATGACCTCACATCCAAAGAATGTAAATTATATGGTTGCATTTCATTGCTCAGAGGCATCAACAAAGAATGGGTCTAAATTACCTCTCCCTTCTCCTTATACCTGCCATGAGGGTGTCGAGATAAACCCGTCTACGCAACCCCCCCACCCCCCCACCCCCCCCAGGGTTTCTTTTAGAGAGCAAACAGCAGGACATCCATCATTGTTTGCTGCCTTTCATTGGAACAGAAATCCAATCTACTGAAAAAGACACATCTCTGGGTTTCACACGTGTTCTCCCTCATAGACTGAAATTAAAAACAGAAGACTACATCCCTCAATGACTTCTTGCAACAAAGGCCATTTAAGAAACGTAACATGAAGTTAAAATGGTAGATTTAAATGTCCCTTTCGATTAAAAGGCATGCGTGAGTGGTTGGAAGTTACAATGGATGTGAATATTTCAGTGGCTACCTTGGTAACAATCAGCCTCTGCAAATGTTTGTCTTCAGATCGTGAAGAAGTAAAAAGTGTGACACATTATTGACACAACTGGAAAAATACAAATCTCAGACACTGAAAATATGTGGCACAAATTGCGCTTACTTTTAATGAACCAAACTTTAAAAGCGGTTAACAAAATAACTTACTTATTCACTTTCAACTTAATATTTTTTGATTCTCTTCCGGTTCCCCTTGATGCCAAGTACAATGAAAGAAAGCCTTTGACGAGCATGTTTACATAAAGAGAAGACTTCCTTCCTTCTCCTACATCATGAAACACGAGCCGTGTCCCCACCCCCGAGAAAAAGTTTAGGTTCTCACCTATTTGATTGTACATCTTAAATGCGATGTCAAACTGCAGGATGACGAGCATAAACTGGAACCAGGGGCTCATCTCGTTGTTATTCATGGGAATGTGGACTGCAAACACGATGTTGTTGGCCTCGATCTTCTTGGCCATGGCCTCGTCAAAGGTACGGATCTTGTCACATTGGTTAGGACCCCAGGGCATAAACCATTTTGTCCCCTGTCGATGCTTGATTGTGTCCACACACTTGGTGGCCAAGTAGTGGACCGCTGTGGTGGGGCTGGGAGCTGGTGAGACAAACACAGAGTGGGAGAAATGTTAGACCAGGTGTCCATTTGAAATACTGCAAGTAAGTGTTTAGAAAGGTCCTGCTTAGCTTAATGTCCACTCAAATTAATACATTGCAAGTCATCAAGTTGGTTTTGAGCCAAATCCAGTCCAAACACCTTGACAATTACTTCAACACTGTTTAGAAATGTATGGCTTCTCTCTCTCTCTTTCTTTCTTTGAAGTGCTGTGGGGGGAAATTTCCCGAAAGCTCTCAGGTACCAATTACACTGTTTACACTTTGACATTCATGAGCCTGACAAGACTGGCGTTACTCACAGGACTCGAGTAAGTGATCCATCATTATCATGCAGACAAAAAAAAACCTGTGGTCTCCTGTTGTAAAAACCGGAGGACTTTTGTCAAAAGACATCAGAAAGGTCTAATAGTCATGGTGTTCCTCAAGGCCTGAAGCTAAACCCACAGGTATAGTCTAACATCCTGTAGGAGACATCACATTGGACATTCTGGGTGAGCCTGTTTGATTGGCTATGAGCTGGGATTGTCCCAATATTTTGTCATCATCAGGTACAAAAAAAAAAAAAACACATGAAGTCCAGCCCTTTTACAAGTTAAGCCACCTATAGGGTAAACAAAACCTGAGCTGCCTTCCATGAGAATTCAAGCTACTTTACTTTCTTTGAAGTTTTTTGGTCAAAGGAACACAACACAACACAACTGAACAAACAAAGACAAAAATCTGTGCAAGTCATAGGTGATATTTTCCGTAACATTATGAACAAGTACTTTTCTGATAGCAACATCGAAATCTGCAATTACAGTTCAGCACAAACTTTCATTTGAGAGTCCTGTAGACGAGACACTTACTGAATACAATGAAATTACAGTTTATAAGTGCAAGTTTATCACAACCAGACTCATCTTTGTGAAAAATCTTTACACATGTGCCTTGTCGATCAAAAAAATAATCATCATTAACTAAGAAAACAATAATTCTGTTATTTTTAGAAGCATAAATGCCCGTTTGACAGGTGGGTTGAGCTTATCAAAGGGAAAGATAGCTGATTAGCACTCTTTGGGTGTTGGCATGCTGGTTGGACCAAAAAGCATTTCAAGACATCACACTGGGATTTGGAAATAAATGGATCCTCTCTCTCTCTCTCTCTCTCTTATGTACATTTTAATGGCTTAACAGTTTAATAGACAAAGAAAATCCCCAGATTATTTGATTTTAAAACTATGGTTGGTTGAAATTCTGTAACAGAGGTGTTGATAAATTGAATTTGGCTGTAAGTTAGTAAGAGCGGAAACGGCCAATCAAAGGGACATGAAAGTATGGGAGCACTTGGATGCTTCCCAGAAACATCACATCACCTAAGCAAAGATGTAAGTAAATAAGCACCCCCCCCCCCCCTCCCCTGTTTGTATCAGAGCCAGGACAATAGCTGCTACTGCAGGCAATGACGACAGACTTTATAAGTCCGAGTCTGACCTTTTAAAAAAAAACATAAAAAAGAGCCAACCAATATCCCACCCTCCATTTTATCGCGTCCCCTTACATCACGAAAAGCATCTGCATGGAACAAAATGTAGTTTGTTCTGCAGACATTAGAGTGCCAAGAGTGTCACCAGAACAATAACCTTTGTCATACCGGCAAACAACTTTTAAATACCTAAATAAGAACAATGACTTGAAAATGAGTGTGCAGGTGTTTCCAATTAGTTTGAGCAAATTACAAGAAAAGAACAGCAGAAATATCTGAGTCCTGAATGGGCCATGTTGTTTGTAACCTGTCTAAGACTCCATGAGATGTAATTACTGTTGAGTATGCCTGTGGGGAATACTGACTCATAGGGTAAAGATGAAAGCCCAGTGTTTTTTTGAATTCAGTCCATGAAAAGATGTGGGACATATCTGAGTAGACTTGGAGCTGTAATCACTGTCAAAAAGGTGTTTCCTGCAAGCACAGACCTGTGAGGAGCAATACCTTTAAGGCCCTGACACATCAAGCAGACGGCAAAGAACTAGTGGCTACGAAAGCCTCATGTCTTGGCCAAAAAGTTGCACTAGAACACATGGAAAGACTACAGCCGATCAAATCAAATCAAATCTTTTCACTCCTAACAGATCTCTTGTGGACACTGTACACACCCATTGGTGAACAGACACTCCACACAGTCATATACTCAAAAAACTATCAACTGTTTGTTACCTTCAACATTCAAGTTTGTTAAAAACAGCGTAATGATTATCTAGAAAGTGAAATGCAGAATTGGGACACTAGATTCAGTTGCAAATTAGACCATCTAAAAAGAATGCCAGGGGTAGAGATGGTTCCTGAACCATCAAAGGGAACACATCTGGAAGGGTGTACTTAGCCAGGGATGTCTCAGCGATTGTGTCATGACCGTGAAAGGACACAAAAGTGCGGCTTAACTTTTAAATCGAACAGGATGCATGCAGTAAGTTGGGCTGCACAATATAGCCATTTCATTGTCTAGTTAATGCACATTTAACACATGTTTTTTTCCACTGCTTCCTCAACAACTCAGATACCTGGACAATGGAGAGTAGCTCTGCATCTCAGTTATCATAAATGCCTTGTCTTCCCTCCTCGGTCGAACCGGAAGTAGATCTGGTTCTGTCATAACCCGAATTGTTACGGATAGTTCCAAAACTAAGGACTAGGACGCAATGAAAGGAAAGGGCGCAAGAGTGGAAAGAACTGAGACGTAGCCATGGAATTGGCTGATACACAGTCTGACTCCAGAAGGATTACAAAGACGATACAGTATTGGTGGCAAACCACTGGTAGCCATCAGACTGTCACACTAATAATGCAAAATGTTATCCCACCCAAATTGCTTTTTTTTTTTTTGCAAACCTTTTTGGAGGTTAATTGGCTTCACATCAGGTTTCATTAAATCTGGCCAAATATTCAAGGCAGCATGGTCTCAGTCTGAACGATTGTACAAAGATTTGTAGGGGTCTTTATGAGTGGAGTGGGTCTTCGGCCAGCACTAGTGGGGCCTCTCTATCTTCACTTCCAGTACTGCCAGGAGATAATGGTCTTGTTGGAATAGGGGGAAAGCTGAACGTAAGCTGAGAAAACTGTTACAGCAGCATTATTCATGTTCAGACAGGTAGTTGTATCAACTGAATGGTTTTTAAAACAGGAATTGTGGCCCAATTGCTGCTCAGGTGGATTTGTCTTGCAGATGATGTAGGTCTGATCGAGAGTTTTTCAATAAGTAAGACAAACAACTCAAACCTCCAGAATAAGAGCAAGTAAAGCCGTTTTCACAAAAGCTACAGATATTGACCTGGCTGTTCACATATGCACCACCTCACAGCGGTGAGGCGGGGTTGGGGGGTCTCCTGAGGATGAGGCAACAGAGTCCTCCACAGGATGCTATAATGAGAATATTTGCCTTTATATCAATGCTACATGTAGTTCAACGGAATCACACTATCCCCAAAAGAGCGGATAAGAACATACTAACAAACAGAAAACATAACGCATCGTAGCGGTGGCATGCATACACTCAGCACTGTGCAGCAGTCGCAGTATGCAACTGTCTCTCCCCTCTCTCATTGGCTCGAGGTGAATTCTCCTGCTGCATTCTCACATCAGCTCAATCAGACTTGCTGCGGGTAAAAAAAAACTAGGGGTCTGGCCAGAGAAACTCAGGGTGAAGTCAGAACATAAATGTGTCTGTTTGCATTCACACACAGCTCCTCCTGGAAATATCAGCAGTTTTCTGCAGGTGTGAAAAGCCCTACATGTAAAAGTCAGAACACAATCTGCATTGTCTGACCCTATTACTTATCAGAACATCTTAACAAATCCTGTCAATTGCAAAAGAGTGCTATAGGTTGGACACTTCACACAACGTTTATCTTACAGACGCTCCACACACAGTCATAAAACTCATCCATGGCTATCTTCAAGGAATGTTCAACCGTTTACAGCTCTGTAGAAATAATAAACAAAAGCGCACCTACGCTAAGAGAAACAAAGACAACTCACAGGACTGAATTAAACCTAGTTATCCCGAAACCTCTTGCAGTTCAATTACACAGTGACCCTGTGGGTTTGTCAGCACCCGGGCTCCACCAGTCTCCGTCACAGTGTGTCCGGAATAATGGCCACCCCCCTCAGCCTGCTGACCCCATGCCGTGTCCCTGGGTTTGTGGGGAAACAAGGGGAGAAAAACCCCTTTCTACTCAATTACCCCTGCCGCCCTCGGCCACCAAGCAAACACAAAGGAATCGGGCTTCATTAAAACCATCTCAGCCAGGGACTCATCAAACCAGCTAATTTATCACAACCAGCCACGTTTGAGTGAGATGCACTGTAGGGACACAGGACACACACACACACACACACACACACACACACACACACACACACTGGTGGACGGTTTCCAGATCCAGCCCTAAGGAAAAATAGGCATCTCTCACATGGACTTACATTACACACTTACACATTTTATGTCAACCATGTGTGTGTGTGTGTGGGTGTGTGTGTGTGTGTGTGGGTGGATTTGAAGAAACTTGACAGCAACTCCAATATAGTCCCTTAAGGCAATATGCAACTTCGACAGTCGAATGCATTTGTGTGTGTGTGTGTGTGTGTGTGTGTGTGTGTGTGTGTGTGTGTGTGTGTGTGTGAATGCAAATGAAACAAGGGAAAGAGGGTAGAGGGGGAAACATGAATGCAGTACCCGCCAGGCGATAGGGATTTGGGGAGAAGGACAGGAAGAGGAAGGAGTGAAAGAAAGGTAGAGATGCTGCCTAGGGCCCCACACATCAGACAGACATTATAGACTATACGGGAGGTGGGGGTGAGGAGGAGGAGGAGGAGGAGGAGGAGGAGGGGGAGGTAAAGAGAGAGAAAAAAGGGTGGTGGAAGAACATTCGAGTTTACTACTTATTAGTGTAAAACCAAAAACGGCCATTTAAGAGTAGCCTAGCCTATATAAGAGAAAAAAAGGGAAATAAAAAAAACAGAGTATGATGTCCTCTGTTATTTTTAGACGAGGAAAATGAAGCCATCGGTCGTGGCATGCAGGCAGCAAACACCTTGGTACAAAGCAGTGATTTAGCAGAGGTGTCAAAGTGACTCTTTTCAAAGCGCCGCATTGTTGGTGAACGACTCGGTCAAACACACGTAATAAAATACACCTTAGATTAAGCGTTGACCGTCCTGCTTAGCTTTCTTTCCAACACTTGATATATTTCAACATGCAGCCATTTAAACGAAGACACCTACAACAAACTTTGAGCGTTTAAGGCTCCTCGTTATTGTCTGCATTTCAACAAAGACAAACGTGAGCCGTCAAGATGATAAAAGTTAAAAAAAATATATATATATAAAAACTTACCAATTAATCCGCCGACCATGAAGGCAAACGCCTGGAACAAAAGCAGAGTAACTCCCACTATCACCAACTTTTTGGTGCTCATATTTTCAATAATAGCCCCCGCCATTGCGAAGGAAAGGTCGGCGCAAGGAAATATCAAAACGAGCGAGAAACAAACAATAATGTGGAAAAGAGACGAAAACGACGCATCAACGACAAGAAGGAAGGGAAGCTGGGCCCCCTCCACCGCTCTGCTCCAGCCTTTTCAACTTCGAAGGAGGAAAGAAAGAAAAAAAAAAAAAAAGCAGGAGTCACATGACCGAATAGCACTCAGCTTTATCCCCCGAACAGCCAACACCAGACCGGGGAAAGGTCTGTGGAGCGCCACCGCATTGCAATAGAGGCTGCTAATGCAGGTTACCGAGCCACTCACTGCTTGTCATAGCGCCCCTGTTGTGCGGGGAAAGCTGCAGCCTCCAAGGGCTATTTAAAGGACGATTTTAGAGGTCCTGCTTCATGTTTAGTGTCCGATAACCGTCAAACACATTGTTCTTCAAATTCTAATTTAGTTTGAGTACAACAGGAGATATGAAACTTGTTTTTTGTCATCTGCAACAACAACAACAACACACAAATAACACATAGCCTATAATAAAATAAAATGCTCTATGAAGTGATAAACGTGGCCTACTAATATACTCTCTCGGAGAAAGTGTTTACCCTGCTATAGGCTACCAGAAGGTAAAGTAGCCCACACATTTATGGAACTGGATATTTCAGAATATTGCTTAAAATTAGCCAACTATAGGCCTACATTGTAATTGATGCATCAATGTTTGTATCACTTTAATTATCAAGCTGGTTAAGGTGGAGTTTCATTTTCCAAATATAATTAGTATTATTTATTTATTGGTTACATTTTGAATTAATTATCCTAATTAACCATTGAATTGTACTAAAGAAGTTGGCCTTTAGAGTTGCAGATCATGGAGATAGGCCTACTATGGTGATGAACAAGTAGCCTATAGATAAAAATAATTTCTTGATTAGGCCAAAATGAAGCTACCTTTTACTTTTCAACACAGTCAGAACTGGTATTGGGACTTATTTTTCCAAGTTAAGAGATCTAATGGAGGAAAAATGTCCTTAACTCTTCTTGGATTTTGACAATAACATTGTTACCACAAGTTCAGTTTAATAGGCCTATAGACTGAAACTGTATCAAAATACTTGAACATCCCCAAATTTATCAGCAAATTGCCATGTTTCAAGAAACAGTCCCAAGATGTTCCCATTTGAATTTGTTGTGCACTTTAAAGCCCTGTTAGCCACATTGGTTCAAAAGCTGAGGAGCATTCATTATCAGTGGAAAAACATCTGGATGTAGGGTGCAGAAAAAGGCCTAGTTGCTGAGATGTTTTCAGTCATATACTGTACATGATCCTCATCAGGTTGAGTTTTTTCTAGTTGTTATGGACCTGCTCAGAAAGCTGTCCCTTTCAGAAGTGTTGCAGGGACCACTTAGAATAGATCACAGGATGTTGATGGGCTTCAACTGAGTTTGTACTTATAAGAACACAAATTACACAATGCTTAATGTCTGAATACACACAGTGACTGCGGGATAGACATTTTCAGGCTGTAAATGTGGCTGCTGTTTCTTCTCTAAGAAACCGGTGTGCCGGCACATCCTTAAAGACAGCACAGATGCGAGCTGAGCTTTCATGTCTTCTTCCTGCTTTAGACAGCTGCTGCGAGCTGCACCGAGATCCCCGTCTCTCCTCCCGGGAGAGGTGAGAGGAACTCGATGAGAGCTGGCTGACAGTTTCTGTAAGTTTGAGTTGAAGTATAAATCCAGGGGTTTCAGAATAAGCACAGATTTAGGACTAATCTCATGAATGTATTCCTTAGTGTTGAAAATGATCACTCAAAATACAGGTTTAAAATACTGGGAGTTTTATTTAAAAGCCATCCATGTGAGCATTTCAGGGTTGACACAACTGACACATGTACAAACCAAAGAATACATTTTAAAATTCACAAGCACAGAAAAGGATAAAAACAATGCAGCATGCAACTTCTACAGTATGTGTACATCATTTGAGTACCATGGGCAAACAATAAGTGCAGTATGGTGTTTTTACTTAAGGTTCATTATGGCAGGGGTGGGTACAGATAGGAGAGCATGGTGATGTTTTCTGAGCACTAGCAGTGAAAGAGAGCAGAGATAAACAGGATATCTCCAGATATGGCTTCAATTTCTGTTTTCTATTTTTGTTTGATGCTTGGATGAATATGTGAAAGGGAGAAGCTGATGGATGCAACAGATCAATAAACCACTTC
This sequence comes from Labrus bergylta, assembly GCF_963930695.1. Taxonomy (NCBI): domain Eukaryota; kingdom Metazoa; phylum Chordata; class Actinopteri; order Labriformes; family Labridae; genus Labrus; species Labrus bergylta. The sequence goes on from NC_089198.1 coordinate 14,594,322, forward strand.
TGACTATTTAAGATACGGTTCAACAGAAAGTCATTTGACTTATGCAATGATGCGTTCCTGAATTTGTAGTCTGTTGCACTGCAATGTATGCAAGGCAAAGAGGCAGCCATTCAACTGGATAACAGTGATTACATTTTGGCACTTAGGGATTGGAGTTAAGATAAAAACAAAAGGGCAGTAAGTGCAGGTAAAACCTGGGAGAAAAACAGCCTGAGGAGTCAGGTGTGTTTAGAAGCGGGCACGGATTCTTTCCAGCGGATCTGTCTCCCACATCTTGGGATCCCAGGCCTGGAACCAGCCAGTGAAAGTCGGGGGCTCTGCTCCCTGTTTGATGGTGGTGATGGGCAGTCCTTTGCGACCAGATGGGTCGGAGTCCACGTATTCTTTAGCTGCATGACAGGAAGATAGATAAAGGAATTGTTTGACAACAACAGGACATGTACAACAAACGTAACACAATTACTGAGAACAAACATTTTATAAATAAAATCTATTTCTGCTTTTTTTTTTGCACACTTGTCTGTCAAGAAGGGAATGACAAATTAAGGGTTAGTTTTTATGAACATATAAAAACAGTGGCCTTTTAAAAATCCAGCAGAAACAGATTTCATAAATGTTTCAAACATGTCCTTTCTTTATCCCACGAGGGAGGATCAATTTTACAATCTGTTGTCAAACATGCTACACACACAGGCTGAACACATGCACAAACAGGATCTCATGGACATGCACTCATGGAGAGATGTCAGAGTGACGGGGGCTGCCCACAGTCATCGTTCCTAAGCTGGTGTGGCTTTGGTGCCTTGCTCAAGGGCACCTCTCTGAAAGTGCACTGGCACCTCTCAGCTGCCAGACCAAATTCACAGACTTGGTCTGCACTGGAACTTGAACCCAGGGACCCTCTAATCCCCAAACCAAGTCCCTAAAGACTGAGCTAGCTAGAACTGTTCAAATATTAAGCCAATGATTTCACTTTTTTCTTAATTTCTGAAATAACTGTGTTAAACATTTTTGGCTCTACATGGATTTACCTTTTTAAAGCTTTTAAAACTTGAAGTTGGTTTAGATGTGTCTCTGTCCACATCTGTCAATCATGGGATCCATATTAATGTTTTCCTTTTTCTTTAATTCTATGTACCCCTTTTTTCCAATATTTCACTATCACTTTCTTGACCTTTCATTTCTAAATAAAAACCTGACTTTCAGCACCTGTCCATTTTTTAACCCCAGTGTTGAAGGCTAAAGCAGTATGAAATGTATCAAAGTGTCCTAAAAGCCTGATTTAAGGGTAGGAGTAATGATTACTCAACATAAACGACAAGTTTGACCGACACACAGAAGCATCCTGAATTGTGGCCGTCGACTGCACAGTACAAAAGAACAAAGGATTTGACTAAACTTGAAATATATAATCTGTGATGATAATGGACTCTGTTTACCATATCGTACCTTTCAGTATTGAAGGCTAGTGGAAGTGCACTAAACACAGTTGATGACAGTAAAGTGCTTTCCGGCAGCAAGTATCTACAGCTGGACAATCTGATCTGAGAGGCACATTTGTTCTTTTCTGTAGGGTTTAATGCAACAAACCTATTTTGGGAGCTCCAGTCCTTTCCTCTGCATTAGCATCGTTTCCAACCCAAAGGAAGATCTACAGGAAAGACGGATACACTTAGTCACTCAACCTGTACAGATCATTTGAAGTTCTTTTAACTGGTTCATTTAAGTCTCTAATTTCCAAGAGGATATTTCACACAATAAATATGTTTTTGCAAGATCTTCTGATGATCATAAGAGAGTTTATCTCACCTGGTCCCAGGTATCCAGGAGCATGACATCATCAGTGGCCAGATCTGACTGAGTGAAGTCTCCTGGTACCTCTTCAACCTGACACAGAAGAAAACTCAGGCTGACTGTGTATAGATTATCTTATATTTCAGTAGCCTATAAACGCATTACTGTGTATGTGGCATAAAGCAGATCATTTGTCCCAGATCTGCACTAAATAAACTTCCTTAATCAAAACAAACCCTACTCTTATCATATCTATCTGTGTGACTTACGCTCAGTCTTCCTGTTTTGTTGGAGCAGCCAAACAGACGTGGAGGGCGGACCATGTTCTGCAGACTCTTGGAGGTCTGATACTCCTTCTTACCTCCAAGAGCGGACCAGAAATCACCTGTGAGGGAAAATAACATCAAGGCAAAGCTATTAACCCCATGTACTTTGTCCCGTGTTTTGTGGTTTCTTTTCATTTGAACAGAAAGTCAATCACATTCACCGCCTAGGTTGTTACAGCTGCTAATGTGTATGCACTTTACATACATTATAATGATATACATTACTTTGTCTTCATAGGTCACTCACCTGGCTCCTTGCCCTCTGACACTTGGCTGGCACTGCCCCCCAGGAAGCCCACCACATGTTTGGCAGCCTCCATCTCCTCATCACTGGCACCAACGCCTCGCCAAACAAACAAGGCGCTCGGGGATTTCAGAACAAACACATCGTTGGTGTTCAGACTGGATGCAGTGGCCCCCGCCTACATACAAACATGCAGACCGGTGAGAGATGGAAATCACAAATCTCTACAGTCACAGTGTCCTGCAGGCACATCATCTCACCTCTACAGCCCGGGTGGCGCGGGAGGAGCTCTGCCGGATGTGAAAAAGGCGGGTGCTGGCAGATTGTGACTGTCCACCTTTACGTGACGTTCCTCCGCTGTGGATGATCATGGGTTTGCCCTGAAACAGACTCATGAGGTGTGGAGGCTCCAGGCCCTGAGTCACTCTCACCTGAGGAGGAAGTCATTAAAAAGTTCATTATTGTGGCTCTTGAAACATTTTTTTGGCCTAAACATTCAATATATATATATATATATATATATATATATATATATATATATATATATATATATATATATCTGTATTTAAATGATGTTTGATTCTGGCAACACCTATGCAGAGCCTCTTGGTTTACACCTTTTTCTGTTGACTGAAAATCAATTCCTACTTTAGTACTCCAGATGCGACGTCCATTCCAACATAACTTTGTTGTCAGAATAATTAAAGCATTGAATTTCAACAATTAAAGTAAGCTTAAATAAAAAGTCACAACAAAAAATACAACTTGGACATATAAAAGAAGTTATGATGTTCACTGTGATGAGTCAAACACATATCTCAAACAAACTATAACAAATCTGTACCATATAGAATTGAATTGGAAACAATGGATGTCTGAAATTGAAGCCAAATTGCATTTTTTAAATAAAGCAGCAGGGGCCATGAATGTTACCTGGTTTAAAGTACATAGTTTTTATACATACAAAACCTTCTGCAAGGCATTTTAAGGGGAAACTATCAATGTGAGTTAGGGCATACTTTTTTTTATATGTTTTTAAAGTTTTACCAGTTTTCACAATAAGTTACTGGCATAAAAAGATCAACCAGGAAATAAGATAATTTCCCAGCATTTGTTGGCTGACTGAAACCAATATGTGTTTTTTGTTTTATGAAGTGCTTTGGGTTGAGTGGAGTGGAACCACAATGAACAGTACAGTGACACTGCCCTCTGCTGGTTGTTTGAGGTTTGTTGTTTTCAGGGCAAAAGAGCCATTTTTTTTTTGTCCGCTGTGCTTCTCCGTTATTATTACTTGAAATAAATTTAGGAAGATCAACCTTAATATTTGGTTTTCAACATTGGTGATATCAAGAAATGACATGCTTGAGCTACTGGACTAATCGTACATGGAAACTTTAATGACTAATTTTTACAACTTCAGTAAAACTTGAATGAGGAAGAAGGCAAATTTGAAGCTTTTATGTCAAAGTGGCTACCTCTTCATTTCTTCCACAATCTTTGTCTTCTGCTCAGAATATTTGTGGTACGGTACTTGTGTTTATTCATGCCAGCTTCTCGAAAATAAAACTAAAATAACCCCTTTTAATAATGTTTATCATTCCTTTAATACTCTTGAGTCCAAGTCAAGGTTGATTTTGATTTTTTTCAGGGATTAAAATGACACTGTACAGAATCTGAGCTTGTTTTTATACGTGACATTAAGGCGATCAGTGCGTCAGTGTCGAGCTCTAACCTGAACCGGGGATCCGCCCATTGAGTCATCGAGCTTCACTGTGAGGAAGGCAGAGGCGGCCAGTTCATCCTGCGTGCACTTCAGCCCCTGCCTGACACAGTCACACACAAACAGTCTGTCATTTACAGATCTATAAGTCAGCTTAGACTGGGCGTGGTGGGGTAAAGTGTGTACATGCTCGCTGCTCCATCTGGTAATTCACACTGTATTACACAAAGTACACAGTACACATGTTTGTGCAGATCTCTCACCAGGTGTAGATGATGTGCTGCTCCCGGCTCCCCTGTCTGTAGCTGTAAAGGATGAGGTAACAGTCTCCACCGTAGAAGTGACCGTAATGGGAGGGATCAACAGGAACCCTGTCGCCGTTCTCAACACGCCAGATCTAAAAACCAGACCACATTCTGTTTTCCCCCGCCTTACTGCAACATTTTCTCTATACAGACTTTTTTAAAACCTTCATATTTCCCTCGTACCTGGACTTTGCCCTTTCCATCATCCACCATGCCGTGTTGTGCTGCCATGGCTTTGTTGGAGTGCAGGGTGGAGGCATCAAAGGGAACCTGTTCCACTTTGGCTATGCGACCGATGGTGAAGGCCTTACTGGGACCGGTCGTCTCGTCTTTGTCCTTCCAGTCGCAGAAGAATTGCTTAAACAGAGTGGTCTCAGCTCCTGCAGGAAGCACTTGGATCTGCAAAAAAAAGGGATTGTAACCTCTGTTTAATGATGTGCAATCTTGTCATGAAGACTCCAGTAATGAGACTAATTCTGCATAAACAAAAAGCAGCTTTTCTATAATGGTTGAGTTAGAGTGATAATGCATTGGTCAGTTCTACCTGTGTCTTGTTGGAATAGCCCTTGTCTTTGATGAACTTCTGACCTGCTGACATGGCTGCTTTGCGCTCTGACATGTTGGCCTTGGGACCTACATGGAGCCAGAAAAGACTTGAGGTGATGAGACGTTCATAATTCTCTACAAACACATCAAGTTATCTTTGCTGTTGGTGAAGCTGTTGGTACCTTTCCAAACAAAAATGTTCTTGTCCACCCCGTTGTCCAGGATGTAGCACTCCTCCAGAGACAGCATGGCCTGTTTGAAAGGACTGGATGGAGCCACAGCTGACACCTTCATTGATCCGGATGCATCAGAGATCTACGAACAGAAGAGACAGCATCATGAACCAGCTCTGTTGTTAAAGGCGGACAGTTCAGTGAGAACATCCACATCATTCAAACACTTTTATTTGTTACAGGTTTTAAACCATAAGAACCATATTTATCATTGTAGAATGATGTAGTGTCATTTTTATCAAGTGAACTTCAATCAAGGATAACCAATTAGAGGTTTATCTTTTCATGCATACCTCAGAGTTGAACTTCATAGTAAAAAATCCTGTTCAGTGATTTATAAATCAATGTATTATTCAAAAGTTCAAAGTGTTTATCGTTAAGAACCATAAGGACCGGATTCAGCTCGTAATATGCAAACTACTCAATTTTCCCCTTTAGCCTTGTGAAATATCAATTTAAAGTCTGAGTATGAATTTTCCTTTCCACCAAGATGTCAAAGTTACATTAACACTTGATGGACATTTGATTAAGCACACTTTTTAGTTATCCTTGAACAAAAGCTCTGCAATTATTTTTACTTTTACCAAGGTTCTCATTTTTTCCATTACGTTCACGCTGGCAAAAAATTAAACATTCTTCTTCATGTTTGTTAACGGTGTAGTAGTGGGTGGTGGTGTTTTACTGGAGTGCATTATATAAAAAGTTGTGTTTTGAATACTCTTTCCCTCTAATTTATGTTCCTGGGGTGGATAACAATGAAGAACATCTCTCTCACAATAATGTGATCAACTTTCATGACACTGCATATTATCAACACTTAAATCAACTCCTCTGTGACAGAGTCAATAAAAACTGAGTCTCATCAATTTGTAAAGGCAGAGTTAACGGGCCGAGCTTTTGTTTTTATAAGCTGTTATTGAGTGTAATTGTTCATTTCATTACCATGTAGAGGGCGCCCTTCTTCTTGTTGGAGGTGTCTACCTTCTCATCGTCCTGGGAACCAGGGGCAATGTTTGGCTTGGGCCCCAGAGCCTGAAGAGCAAAAGGAATGAGTTATAGGGCTCCTTCATTTGTATTAATTATCATCACAAGCACATAAAAATACATTTATTTTGCAGACTTTGCTCTACAACTTCTATCTGATTCAAAACTGACAGAAAGTTGATTCAAAATTGACTGAATGAATTATGTCATCTAGGACCCTTCCCCCTCCCCTCTCGCTCTCTATCTCTCTCTCTCTTGTTCTCCCTCTTTCTCTCTCTCACTCTCTCTTTCTCTCTCTCACTCTCTCTCTCTCTGTCTCTCTCTCTCATGAAGCCTCTCTGGAGTTTACACTCCTCTCGTGTTGTAAAGGAAAAGTTTTCAATGCTGCTTTGGCACATAGTTGGCACAAGTGCAGGCCATCACAAAGGAACACATTGTGTCCACTCGTTCCCACGCTGACTAACTCAGCCGCCGTGAAATGCATCATAAACTATCATAGTTCTTATAAGCCGTCACCCTTGTGGTGAAAACTTCAGAACATGGCCGAGATTCAGCAGGAGGGCGGTAAGTTAGCGATGTGAAGTCAAGTATGAGAAGATGTGTGTGATTGTGTGTCACCTGTATGATTGCTTCCGGCTCTTCCCCCTCGTTCACTACATGCAGTTTAGCTCGGCCGTTTCTCTCGTTATCCCTGATGTCGATGGTGACCTGAGCAGCCTTTAACTTCTCAAAACGGTTACACTCACTGCCGCACCACTGATACACATCCTGCAGGAGAGGAAAAGACAGAGAACGGATATTAAATAGAAATCCGAAAGATTGAAGTCCACCCTGATTTTGATGACAAATGTGATTACTCGGGTATAACAGAAGAGCGTCTGATGCATCTATTGACAGAGCAGCGCAAAAAACCCAACTATTTAATGAAGAAAAAATGATCATGATCAGCTATAGAAGAGAACTAGCAGGAAGTTTGTTTTACATAAATTAAGGCTGTGTTATTGGGAGCCCCTCATGCTTGGGTAGGGAGCTGGAATTCAGCCCTCTAATGGTGGCCCGAACAAGCAACAATGAATATGACTCTATAGAGAGGTAATGATTGGATGTCAAAAAACATTTAAAAAATGTGAGACCATATATGCCGAGGAAAAAAAAATCTTTATCTTACTATCTTACTTTAAAGCTCCTGTGGGGAGTTTTCAGCTGGTTATGAAACAGACTGAAATTAACACTGCTGCCTTTTTATGACCTACAAACTTATCATTTAAGACCAGAAGCATTTATATCAACTTCCTTCTTATAAATCTTTCTAATGCATGCAAAACCCTGGGGAGGGTAGGTGTCAGTCAGGAACTGCATGCACACAAAAACCTTTTGTTTACATTCTGACACAAACTCTGGATCGGTGATACATTTGACTGTTAAATTAAAGAAGGGGAAGATTATTTTTTTTTAGATTACTATCAATACATGGTGAGGACAAAATCAGCAAAGAGATAAAAGGTACTGCTCTATCAACAGGGAGGACTGAAATTGACACCTTAGTTCTTCACAGGAGCTTTAAGAAGGACGCTTTAACTCTTTCAATTAGCTATGATGGACGTATCATTATAACAGACATTGGTAATACAGTATCTGATTTAAGCTGGCCGACCTTGCCCAGATCAATAATGAAGCAGTCTCCTTTGTTGAAGCTGGACCAGGACATGTCCACCTCTGTGGCTCTGATGGCCCTGCGACCCTTGATGTGCAGCAGGCGCTTCACGTTCATGTCGTTGGTCACCACGTGCTGGAAACCTGAGGCCACACCCCCTTTCTGTGACCCAAAAAAAAGATCAGTTAAGTGAGGTTCTTTACTGGGAAGACTTTACTAAACTCTCAGCTACATTTGATATGTGCATGTGTAAAGTTAGAAGAAAAAAATAGCTTTTTCCACACTGTGCCTTATACAATCACTATATGTCAGCCAAATATTTAACATGAATGAACCACAGGGAGGTTTGAGGCAGGATGTTTGGGAAAAGAGGATTTTACAACACACAGAGCTCCACATTTGCAGCACAGTGAGGGTGGAATGAGGTTTACACAACACCATAAAACTTCAATGGGCCCAAGACTGTAAATGTGTCTTCCAGATAATAAACTTTACATGTAGGATCCTACAAAGCACAGTAAACAAAGCCAGCAAAGCTGATCGAATGATACCAACATGATGCCTACTTCTGCAAAGGAGGATCATGTCTGTTCTGTTAAACAGTCTGGTACCTTGGGGGCAGGGTTTTCTCGCAATGTGCCGTCCTTGGTGAAGCCAGTAAACAAAATAGGTTTTTTAAAAGACATGCAAATGCAGCACAGAAAATAAGAAACAGATGCACTTTCTGCTGGAGAAACAAGCAATGCGACTGCACTGATAGATGAAGCTTGAGGGGCTTTTTAAGCCGTTGAAACTTAAGTTGAGATAAAGCCATGTAGCTTCATATGAATGAACACTAACCAAGAGGGACTTCCTTGTTCTTATAATTTCTGCTGAGGGTTTAGCATTTACCCACAGAGTCTGCTTAGCATCTGGATGAGCGGCTTTTAATGAGGCTCCAAAATAGAAACCACATTTATGCTGTCTGTGCTTTTCTCAAGACAGAGACACTAAAACTTTCCACTGCAACAATACAAGCTCTGTTTATTCTAATGGAAGGACTGTTTCACCAAAACTATGAAGCGATAATTTGGTTTAGTTTTGCCTGTTTTCTGAAGAACACAGTGTACATTTGAGAGTGTGTGTATGTGAGCTGTGATTCTGCACATGTGTTTCCAT